>NC_056727.1:638078240-638353240 GCF_019279795.1 Protopterus annectens
CTGTTTCTGCTATTGTTTCATGGCGGGTGCATCCGATTACTGGGTTTCGGGCATGTTTTCATCCTCGTACATGCGGTTTTGGGCACGATGTGTGCTCTCAGCTAAACGATTCGATACCTTCTCCCACCCCTGTCCTGCAGCTTTGCTTAGCAACGGACAGGCCAGATTTGCATTGCTCCAATGTGCTTACTGCTACGGTGGCACACCCTCTGCTGATATCATGTATCTCCTCTGAGCCACTCCTCGGTGTTATACCGCTGCCTTATGGTACAACCTTCATCCGGGGACATTTGCGATTCAGTATTATCTGCCTCATTTGCATGGCATTGACTACTAATTCATAGTTACCGCTCAAACACTATCGCAGGCCCTTAGCAACCCTTGCACCTTGGTTGTGGTGTTCCATGCCTACCATTGTGTATTATGCTGTAAACCTGATTTCTATTACATTGCGATTTTATGACATTTTTATATAATTTCTTTATGTTACAGCTTCCTTTTACATGCCCTGCAGTTGTGCTGTGCGTTACTGTGGACATGACATTAAATGTTGTTATTTACATGTTGTGCATCTTTTCTTATGCCATTGGCTGTGTATTTCGCCATTGGCATATGTTAACGTTGTGATACCTGGATCTGGCCCTCTTCCATAGCTCCGATGTTCTGTTTGGGAAACTGTAAACCATATTTTTTGGTTTACATTTCCGTGGCTTCATCTACGCCTGCACCACTTCATGAATCACTATATGCCTTCATTTGCATGGTGCGACACTGCACATGGGGTGATTAGCATACCTACGCCGGGGACTGCGCAGTTCTGGCGTACGCCGGTAGTGCACGTGGAATTGGATCGTACCTGAATCGCTCGACGGCCATATTTGGTGTTATACCACCTACGCTATGCCTGCGCCTGGCGCAAACTTCATGAATCCCGGGGTTTCTTTATACTATTGGTATTCAAATTATACTTTTATTTTATTTTATTTTTATTTATTTTACATTTGTTGACCGGGCTAGTCTAGCTGGATATAGATCCATTTTCAGTAGAGGCCCGGGGAGAAAAGCTCCACACAGATAAACAAAAATATAAAAAGTATAAAAATATTGTTACATGGTAAATACAGGATTAATAAACCAGATAAAACAGGAAGTTTTTACATTTCAGAGATCAGAACACATTAAGAAAAGTAACAGTGAACATAATATTGCTTACGAAAGCTAAAACAGTTATAATAACCAAATAAAACAGGAAGTTTTTACATTTCAGAGATCAGAACACATTAAGAAAAGTAACAGTGAACATAATATTGCTTAAGAAAGCTAAGACAGTTATAATACAGTAAGAGTTATGTACAATAGTTCACAACAGGCTCAAGGATATAAGCAATAAGTTGATTAGAGTTTAAATAGTGTCAGTCATAATACAAGATTAAGTATTTAAATGTTTGGAACTTTGGTTAGAAGAGGAAGAAACAGGGGTGAAGATGGTTGTTTGTCAGGGTTACTACAAGGGCATAGCCAGTGCATTTGGAGGTGTTTTTTGAGTTTTTGTTTAAAGAGTGGCAAGGATGTAATTAGTGTTAGTTCATTGGGTAACAGATTCCAGTTTTTTCCTGCTGTATTCGTAAACAGAGAGACACCAGCTGTATTATTAGACTTTGCTAGGCTAGCAAGGAGTTTGTTAGAAGAATGTAATGAGTTCAGATTATTATATGGGATTAAGAGTTTTGAGAGTATAGGGGTATTATTGGGTTGGTAAAATATTTTGTGGGCCATTGTGAGTTGGGGGATTATCAGATGGTTTTGGAATTCCAGCCAGTCTAGTTGTCTAAGATTAGAACAGTGGTGAGTTCTGAAGGGATTGCCAGTAGCGAATCTGGCAATATTATTGTAGGAAGTTGCTAATTTGTTGAGGTTAGATTTCTTGAGGTTGGTAAATATAGGTGAGGCATACAGAAGGGATGAGATAAGATGGGAGTGAGCGATCTTGGCTCTGGCTGTTGTGGTTAAAAATGGTTTTATTCTATATAATGATCCTATTTTTCTGTTGACTATTTTAATGGTGTTGTTTATATGGTGATCAAATGTGAGATTATTGTCAATGGTTATTCCTAATAGTTTGGTGGTAAAGTCAGGGTAAATGACAGTGCCATTATTTGAAGAGACTGAGAAGTCTAAGGGGGTGGACCTAGTAGTGGGTGTAAAGAGAAGGAGTTTTGTTTTTTTGGCATTAAGAAGGAGGCAACGTTTGGTAAACCATGTTTCTACAGTGTTGAAAACATTTTGAGTAAGAGAATGTAGTTCAGTTGAAGAGGTTGCTGAGCATATTAGTGTGGAGTCATCTGCATATTGAATACAGGTGGCTTGAGGAATGGCTACATGGAGATCATTAATGAATAAAGAGAAAAGAAGTGGACCAAGAATGGAGCCCTGAGGGACCCCGATAGTGACAGGTAAAAAGGAAGAAATTTGATTTTCCCAGAGAACTGCCTGTTGCCTATTACTGAGGTATGATCTAAACCATTTAATGGCCAGAGAATCAAAGGAGAGAGATTCAAGAATACTGATTAGGAGGGTATGGTTAACCATGTCGAAAGCTTTAGAGAGGTCGATGAAGAGTGCAGATGAGAGTATGTTTTTGTAGCGGTTTCTATTGATGGTATCTGTGAAGGATAGGAGGGCAGTAGTGGTACTATGTGATGGCCTAAAGCCATGTTGACAGCTTGCTATTAAGTTATGTATAGAGAGATGATGTAAAAGTTGTTGGTGAATGCATTTCTCCAGAATTTTCACTAAGGGTGATAAGAGAGCAATTGGCCGATAGTTAGAGTACTCATTAGAGTTCCCACCTTTATGTAAGGGGATAATATGGGAGATTTTCCAAATATCTGGGACGGTTCCTTCTTGGATTGTCTTATTTATAAGTATAGATATAGGGTAGGCAATTACTTTGGCTGCTTTTTGGAGATATTGGGAAGGAAGTTTGTCAGCGGATGGAGTACATAGCTTGAGTTTATGAATAAATTTATAGATGAGAGAAGTAGAGATGGGTTGTAGTTTGAACTTAGAGTAAGAGTATGGTAAGTTGATGGGAAGGTTGGAGTTTTCAGAGATAAGTTGCCTAGCTAGAGATTGTATAGTCTCAGTGAAGAAAGAGTTAAAGGTATTGGCAGTTTGATGGGGAGTGTTTGGATCTGCATCAAGTGGGGTGGGTGTTGAGGTTACCTGGATCTGCATCAAGTGGGGTGGAGTGGAGTTACCTGGGGAAAGGAGCTTATTTATGCAAGACCAGAACTTTTGAGGATTATTTTGATGAGTTTGTTGAAGTTTACAGTAGTAGTTTTTTGTCTGTAAGTATTGCCTTTTGTACTATTTCTAAGCTGCCTAAAATGGAGATGATCAGAGCTATTTCTGTTAGATCTCCATTTGGCCCAGACTTTGTTCCTAAGTAGAATTTAATTTCTAGTTTCATTCGAGAGCCATGGGGCTGGGTTGGACTTCATTCTGATGGAACGTGTAGGAGCATGCTGATCAAGAATAGACAAGAAAGTAGTGTTAAAATACTTTACAGCCTCTTCAAGTGAAAGGGATTTTAAAGGATTCCAGTTGCATGCTCTGAGCTCAGTTTGAAATAATTCTGCGTTAAAGTGTTGGTGGAGCGTGCTATCCTAAAGGTGGTGGGGGGGGTGGAAAGCCTTTCTTTTCTCTTGTGATGTAGGTCAAAGAATGATCACTTACATCATCTGGCAGGGTTCCTACTTTGTAAGTTTGTTTTACTTTGTTTATGAGTATCCAGTCTAAGGTGCTCTCTTTTTTATTAGGTTTGTTAATTCTTGTTGTAGAGGTTATGGTTTGGTTAAAGCCATGGAGGTTGATATGAGAGGTAGGATTTTCAGCACTAACACTTTTCCAGTCAATGTTAAAGTCGCCTAGTATTATTGTTTTTTGGGGGTAAGTAGAAGATACCCAGCTAAGAAAAGCCTCTAATGTAGTTATATTATTGCCAGGTGGTATGTAAATACAGATAATGTATAAAGATTTGTTAGCGTTAATTTGGAGCTTAGTTATGAGGACTTCTGCGTTGCTATCCTGGGTTGCATAAGATGGTAGGGTAGAGATGTGAAGTCCATTTTTAAATAGAATTGCTACTCCACCACCTTTATGTTTTGTTCGGTCTAGTCTTACAAATTATATCCTTGGGAAATAATTTCATTGTCTTTTGTTTCTGGTTTTAACCAAGTCTCAGTGAGGCAGAGGATATCAAAGGAGTGAATAGCTAGGAGGGCATGAAGGTGAGGTACTTTATTATTGATGCTTTGGATATTCAGATGCCCTATTAGGAGAGAGCTATTGAGTTTAGGGTGATTTGTTTGGATAGTAGGGCTGGTAAGGCCAGGGTTGGGGTGGATGTCGCCATCTATTAAGGAGGGGTTATTTAGTTTTGTTGCGGGATTGTTTCTAAGGTGAGTTTGAATTTTCAATTTTTTGTCTGAGGGTAGGTTATGTTTAATGTGGGAGAGTCTGTGGTATTTAGGTAGTAGGTATCTAGGAGTGGAAGTTATGTTAGAATGTCTATGTAGGGATATGTGTGTATATATTGTAGTTTGTTTGTGGGAATGGTTAAGCTGGAAATAGTGCAGTTTTTCAAAGGAGGTAAGAAGGTAGGCTGAGAAGAGGGTAGTTAAGAGTATAATTGTAAGTGTTAAATTGGCTAGATTATGGAGAAGCATCTTTGAAGAAATAATAAAATAAGAACTTGAGTGAAGGGATAAAAAGATGGAGTAAGATGTGGAAGAGAGGAAGATAAGAGGATACAAGAAGAGTAAAGAGAGGGCAGTAAGATATATGAGTTAAAAGTAGGAGGATATGGTAGAGGTACTCTAATGAGTGGCTTAATTGTGAGTGAGTGTTAGAGGGTAGAGGTGTGACTCAAGTATGTGGGGTGGGGTGAAATATGGGAGTGATTGGAAGAGAGAGAGGGTGTGGCTAGGGAAGTATAAGTGTAGGACCCCTGGGGCTGGGTGGGAATTGGGGGTAGGATAGGGGAGCGGAGTGAGCCCGTAGGGCGAACGGAGCGGGTTTCTGCTGAGAGAGGCTGAGAGGCAATCAGTTATGGAGAGGAACTGTGTTCTACAGGCATAGGAAAGGTAAGAGACATAAGCTGTTACTAAGTAGCAGAGAAAAAAGGAGAAGAAAGGTATAGCTGTGCTGGGGGGATAGTTATGTAAGATAGTTGTACAATAGAGAGAGAGATTTTTATAGAGAGTGCCAAAAGGCAGGAAAGGAAGTTTATACAGAGGGATAATAAGAGATACTGCAATACACACGTTTTTTCCAACATTTTGGTCTGAAGACCATCCCTGGAATGGTTCACACTTGTAGTGAAACCCACCCCCAGGAGTGGTTTATAAAAACACCCCATTTCACCTGTACTTCATTCAAAATTTCTTCTACTAAATATTTGGGGTATCCCCTGTCCTGGAACATGCTGGAAACCTTTTCTAGTTCAGGGCCCAAATCCTCCAAATGTGAATTCATACAGGCCACTCTGATGGCCTGGCCCTTAACAATACTTCTCTTTTGTCCCATGTGGTGGTTACTTTGAAAATGCAAATGTGCATTGCAAAAAGTGCCCTTTCTATATATTTTTGACCTAAAAGCATAAATTCCTTTTGAAATATAAGTATCCAAGTAGTTTATACCTTTGGTATCATACTGATATGTAAAATAAAATAAAATCTGTACTAGAGTTCAAGTACTGAACAAACCTGTTGACAGTACTCTCCCTCAAACCATAACAAATTGTCATCTAAGATAATACTCATCATCTGACAGACCAGTGTATCCATGCCATGTTCCAGTTCAGATACCTGTTCAAATAACATAAGACCCTTCCCCTTGGGAATACTGGTGAACAAATCCTTAACATCTATTATTAAAAAATAATATTCTTTGTCCATAACTATTTTTTCATTAAACCCCAAAATTCCCAAGAATCCTTTAATAAATGGAGGGGGGGGGTCTTGTTAACCACATGTCGTACACAGGAATCTATTAACACAGCCAAAAGATGAATTTTGGAGCCCCTGGCTGCCACAGGCCTAGCCCAAGAATATTTCCAGTCATCCCATTGCTGGACATTAGTTCCTTGTTCCTCTATCGAGCAAGGCTGTTGAAGTGATCCCTGGGGTGAATTTCCTGTTACCCATCCACTCGTCAAGATCTTTCTTGAAGAGGGCTAGTGAAGTGCTCTGCTTGGCATGAACAGGGAGTTTATTCCAGAGTAGGGGAAGTCTCTGGGTCAAGAACCTGTCCCTCCAGCATGTTCTGTTTATTGTGGTGATGAGGCTGAGGTCTTGGGAGCGAGTGGTGTGGAGGGATTGAGCCTTTTTCAGATGAAGCATGTCTAGTAACTTGAAGTAAAAAACAAGTACCGAACCAACATGGCTAGGCAAAAACTCTATTGAACATAAAAGAAAGTGATAAAAGTGAGCACTTTCGCGATAACACTATCGCTTCTTCAGACCAATAAACAAGTAGAAAGACATAAGTTTTAAAAGAAAGCAAGACCAATCAGCTATCATATGCAAATCTGATAAATTAACTAAAAGGTACACACACACACAAGCAATGCAACAATTGTTATAAATATAAGGGAAACAGTGCAAATATAATCTTAGTTTAAAATCTTCGTTTAAAAACAACATTAATGTTTAAGCGGGCATGCTTTCAAGAATGGTTTAAGGCTAGAGACGCCATTTAAACCAGGCAGTTTCTCTGCATTCAAGAGCAAGATCCATTTCTGTTCAGCCCTTTATGTTTTATTAGATGTATCACCCCCTCTAATACTAACCACCAAAATCTGAACAAGGTGGCTAACTTCAAGGCACCCATGCAAATGGAGAATAGTTGCATGACCGCAGAATCATACACCAATGCACTGTATGAACATGTACACAAATGCATGGATCTCGCCATACCCAATAGAACCAAGACACTCTCCTCCAAAAAAAAGGAAGCCAATCTGGTGGTCCCCCTCCCATAAACAAACTCTACAACAGAAGGAGGAAACTGGTACGGAATAAGGTGAAGTCCCAAGACTGGAAAAACTCCATTATCTGCCCCAACAAAAAGTTGAGATCCCTCATCAAATCCTCTAAAGCTAGGTATGAAAACAGAATTGCAGCAGATAGTAAAGACAACCACAAGGCCTTCTATATTTATGTAAAGAATCTCCACGGCAATACCCAGATTTGCTCTGAGCTGCTGCACAATGGTACCTCCTATACCAAGCCAACAGATATTGCCAATATACTGGTCAACAGATTCAGTGCCAACTTTACCCTCCCAAAGGACCAATCACAATATCAGTAGATCACCAGGCACCCAGTATTACTGCTACATAGGTTAAAACAGCACTGTCCAAGGCCAAGAATACAACGTCTATGGGACCTGACAATATCCCTGATTGTGTTCTACATGAACTACAGAGTGAACTGGGACCTCACCTGTGTGCCCTGTTCAATCACAGCCTCACCTCAGGCTTTGTCCCTGCCAAATGGCGCACTGCTACAGTCATCCCTCTCCACAAAGGATGAGCAACTACATTCCCTGGGAACTATCGCCCCATTAGCCTGACAAGTCTGATATGCAAAGCTATGGAACGCATCATCATGGGCCTAATAAATAAGGATATAGGGAATTTCCAAACTCTGGATCCCACACAGTTTGGTTTTGTGAAGGGTAGATCATGCCTGCTCAACTTGGTCAACTTCTTTGAGTCAGTCACCAGAGCTGTGGATGAAGGCAAGGTGGTTCATACAGCCTACCTTGATCTGGCTAAGGTTTTTGATACCATTCCCCACTCAGAAAACATAGAAAAACTCACTAAGCTTGGCATCAACCTTTATATTACTAGGTGGATTGTAAACTGGCTCACAGATTGAACCCACAGTGTGAAAGTAGCTGACTCCAAGTCAGACTGCCAATTAGTCATGAGTGGAGTCCCACAGGGTTTGGTCCTCTCCTGTTTGGTATCTACTTCTCTGAAGTCCAGGCCAACATGAAGGGACTCTGGCTGACAAAGTTCACAGACGATTGCAAGTTGGGAGCTATTATCAACTCCCCAAGTGATGTTGACATCCTACGGAATGGCCTTACTGTGACCAACGACTGGCGTCAGAACCATGGCCTTAAGCTCAATGCCAAAAAAATGTGTCGGCATCCCCTTTGGGAAAAACCCAGTTCCCATGAATTACCACATTGATGGTAGTCCACTAAACACAGAAGGTGTTATAAGAGATCCGGGACCACAGGTTGACAGCAACCTCTCTTTTGATCACCACATTGCCACTGTGGTCAGAAAGTCCTTCTATGTGGCACATCTCATTACTAAGGGTTTTGGATCCAGGAAGAAAGAGGTCATTGTCTCCCTCTACTCCTCCCTCATTAGGCCAATCACTGAGTACAATGCCCCATTTGGCATGTACCTCACTAGACACCTGCAACAACTGGAAAGGCCACAAAAGTACCTCACAAAGAGGATTCTAGGCCTTAAAAACTTGTCCTATATGGACAGACTCAAAAAACTCCAACTATTCTCTGTCTCATATCACCTACTTAGAGGTGATTTCTGCTTGACTTACAAAGCCATGTCTGACCCAGCTCTGTTAGAAATACTACATCTAAAGAAATCCCAATCCCTCCACACCACATGCTCCAGAGACCTCAACCTCATTAACACAATTAACAGAACATGCTGGAGGGACAGGTTCATAACCCAGAGACTGCCCATGCTATGGAACAAACTTTCCATACATGTCAAGCAGAGCACCTCACTGACCCTCTTCAAGAGAAATCTTGATGAGTGAATGGGAAACAGAAAACTCACTCTGGGGATAACTCCAATGGCTCTACTCGACAGAGGCACTGGGAACTAAGGTCGGGTGGCACTATGCCAGGGTAATCCTATGGCTAGGCTTGTAAAGGCCCCAGGGCCATTAGCCTAGTACACACCTATGAACCTATAATAGCTCCCAGTTTGCAGTCATTCATGAATTTAGTTAACCAGAGTCCCTTGGTGTTGGCCTGAACTTCAGAGAAGTAAATACCAAACAGGAGAGGACACAGAACAGATCCCTGTGGGACTCCATTTGTGACTGTCCGGTAGTCGGATTTAGAGTCCACTAGTTTCACCATGTGGGTTCTGTCCATGAGCCAGTTGGCAACCCATCCTATGATGTAGGGGTTAATGCCTAGGTTAGTTAGTCTATCAATGATCCCTGAGTGGGGGATGGTGTTGATGGCCTTGGCTAGATCGAGGTAGGCTGTATGGACTACCTTGCCTTCATCGACCGCTCTGGTGGCAGATTTGAAAAAGTCTATCAGGTTGAGCAGACATGATCTGCCCTTCAGAAACCCAAACTGTGAGGGGTCCGGGGTTTGAAGGTTCCATATATCCCTATTTATAAGGTTCATAATGATGTGCTCCATGGCCTTACAGATCAGGCTCATCAGGCTGATGGGGCAGTAGTTCCCAGGGTCAGCAGTTGCTCCCCCTTTGTGGAGTGGAATGACTGTGGTAGTTCGCCATTCAGTGGGAACAAAGCCTGAAGTGAGGCTGTGGTTGAATAAGGCACTCAGGGGTGGTGCCAGTTCCCTTTGTAATTCATGTAGAACACAGCCAGGTATATTATCAGGTCCCATGGAAGCTGTATTTATGGCTTTTTACAGTGCAGTGTCTACCTGTGCAGTTGTGATATTAGGAATTTGGCATTCCTCGGGTATTGGGATGGCCCCTTTAGGGGGTGAAGGGGGGTAAAGTTTGCACTAAACCTGTCGGCTAAGATATTGGCAGTATCTGTTGGTTCAGTATAAATGGTGCCATTATGCAGTAGCTCAGAGCACATCTGCATATTGTTGTGCAGATTCTTGATAGCTAAAGAATGCCTTGTGGTTATCTTTATTATCTGTAGCAATTTTGTTTGCGTAACTAGCTTTGGAGGATTTGATGAGGAATATCAGTGTTTTGCTGAAACTTACAAGGGAATTTTTCTAGACTTTGGACTTTACCCTTTTCTGCAACAGTTTTTTCCTTCTGTTGTAGAGTTTTTTAATGGCAGGGGACAACCAGATTGGCTTCCTTTTTTTTGAAGGACAGGATCTTGGTTCTGTTTGGTATGACCTGATCCATGCACTTGTGTAAATGCTCAACAGTGCCTTGGTGTATCATTCAGCAGTCATACATCCATTACCTATTTGCATGGATGACGTGGAGTTTGACACTTCTAATCAAGCAAAGTCTCTCTCTTCTTTCTTCTGCTATAGGACTCTGCAGGATGCCCAAACAGGATCTGCTAAGGTAAAACATGCTCAAATTCATACAAACACTGTTTTTTAAGTCAGAAAGTTGAAAGGGATATAAACATCCCTAAACGGCCAATGAAATACAATTCCTGAGCTGGAAACCACTCCTCTAGCGATAGATAGGCTGCTCAGAGCTTACCACTCCCACTGATAAGCAGAAAGACTTCCTTCTATCTCAGCAAGTTCTGGACAATTCAGAAACACAAAATACAATCCTGAAATCACCAAATCTGAGATCTGGACAATTTTAGTTTGAGAAAAAGGTGGGAAATGGGCAAGTAGATAGGATTTTTTTTTCATTTTTTTGTGACAGAACCAAGAAAATATTAAATGTAGTAAAAAAATTAACTTTTAAGGCTCTAAAAGGCTAGCACATTTGACTGTGTAGCCTGCAATTGGAAATGCAGTTGAAAAACAATTCAATAAAGTGCAGTAGGCAAAAAATCAGCAAAAAACAGTTAAATTAAATACCAAAGCTTGTAAAACAGCTGTAATAAAGTGTGACAAGCAAAATTAAGCTAAAGAAAGCAAAAGCAGGCACTTATGATCAAGCAAAGTCTCTCTCTCTTCTTTCTGCTGCTGTAGAACTCTGCAGGATGCCCAAACAGGATCCGCTGAGGTAAAACGAGTGCAAACCCGAGCAAACACAGGTTTTTAAGTCAGAAAGTTGAAAGGGATAGAAGCAGCCCAAAACAGCCAATAAAATACAATTCCTGCTGCTCAGAGCATACCACTCCCACTCCCACTGATAAGCAGAACAACTTCCTTCTATCTCAGCAAGGTCTGGTCAACTCAGAAACACAAAATACAGCCCTGAAATCAGCAAATCTAAGATCCGGACTATTCTAGTTTGAGGAAAAAGACAGGAAATGAGCAAGTAGACAGGATTTTTTTTTCACTTTTTTGTTACATAAAAAAGAAAACAGTAAATGCAGTAATAAAATTCACTTTTAAGGCTCTAAAAGTCTTGTGCACTTGAGTGTGTAGCCTGCAAGAGTAAATGCAGTTGAAAAACAATTCAATAAAGTGCAGTAGACAAAAAATCAGCAAAAAACAGTTAAATTAAATACCAAAGCTTGTAAAATGGCTGTAATAAAGTGTGCTAAAGAAAGCAAAAGCAGGTACTTATGATCAAGCAAAGTCTCTCTCTTTTCTTTCTGCTGCTGTAGAATCTGCAGGTTGCACAAACAGGATCCGCTGAGGTAAAACAAATGCAAACCCATGCAAACACTGTTTTTTTAAGTCAGAAAGTTGAAAGGGACAGAAACAGCCCAAAGTGGCCAATAAAATACAATTCACAAGCAGGAAACCACTCCTTGAGTGATAGGCTACTCAGAGCTTACCACTCCCACTGATAAGCAGAAGGATGTCCTTCTATCTCAGCAAGGTCTGGACAACTCAGAAACACAAAATACAGTCCTGAAATAGGCAAATCTGAAATCCGGACTATTCTAGTTTGAGGAATAAGACAGGAAATGAGCAAGTAGATAGGATTTTTTCTTTTTTTTCATTTTTTTTTTTGTTACATAAACAAGAAAACAGTAAATGCAGTAATAAAATTCACTTTTAAGGCTCTAAAAGGCTAGCACACTTGAGTGTGTAGCCTGCAACAGTAAATGCAGTTGAAAAACGATTCAATAAAGTGCAATAGGCAAATAATCAGCAAAAACAGTTAAATTAAATACCAGATCTTGTAAAACAACTTGTAATAAAGTGTGGCAAGCAAAATTAAGCTAAAGAACGCAAAAGCAGGTACTTATGATCAAGCAAAGTCTGTCTCTCTTCTTTCTGCTGCTGTAGAACTCTGCAGGTTGCCCAAACAGGATCTGCTGAGGTAAAACAAGTGCAAACTTGTGCAAACATGGGTTTTTAAGTTAGAAAGTTGAAAGGGACAGAAGCAGCCCAAAATGAATACAATTCCTGAGCTGGAAACCACTCCTCTAGCAATAGATAGGCTGCTCAGAGCTTACCACTCCCACTGATAAGCAGAAAGACTTTCTTCTATCTCAGCAAGTTCTGGACAACTCAGAAACACAAAATACAGTCCTGAAATCAGCAAATCTGAGATCTGGGCTATTCTAATTTGAGGAAAAAGACAGGAAATGAGCAAGTAGATAGGATTTTTTTTTGTTTTTTTCATTGTTTGTTACAGAAACAAGAAAACAGTAAATGCAGTAATAAAAATTCACTTTTAAGGCTCTAAAAGGCTAGTGTGTGTAGCGTGTAACAGTAAATACAGTTGAAAAAAGATTCAATAAAGTGCAGTAGGCAAAAAATCAGCAAAAAAACAGTTAAAAAAATACCTCAAGCTTGTAAAATAGCTGTAATAAAGTGTGGCAAGCAAAATTAAGCTAAAGAAAGAAAAAGCAGGTACTTATGATCAAGCAAAGTCTCTCTCTCTTCTTTCTGCTGCTGTAGAACTCTGCAGGATGCACAAACAGGATCCGCTGAGGTAAAACAAGTGCAAACCCGTGCAAACATGGGTTTTTAAGTCAGAAAGTTGAAAGGGATAGAAGCAGCCCAAAACAGCCAATAAAATACAATTCCTGAGCTGGAAACCACTCCTCAAGCAATAGATAGACTGGTCAGAGCTTACCACACCCACTGATAAGCAGAAAGACTTCCTTCTATCTCAGCAAGTTCTGGACAATTCAGAAACACAAAATACAGTCCTGAAATCAGCAAATCTGAGATCTGGACTATTCTAGTTTGAGAAAAAGATGGGAAACGAGCAAGTAGATAGGACTTTTTTTGTTTTGTTTTTTGTTACAGAAACAAGAAAGCAGTAAATGCAGTAATAAAATTCATGTGTAAGGCTCTAAAAGGCTAGTGCACTTGAATGTGTAGCCTGCAACAGTAAATGCAGCTGAAAAATGTTTCAGTAAAGTGCAGTAGGCAAAAAATCAGCAGAAAACAGTTAAGTTAAATACCAAAGCTTGTAAAACGGCTGTAGTAAAGTCTGGCAAGCAAAATTAAGCTGCAACAGATCCATCAGGGCTGGGTCTGAAGAAGTCCTGTAAGTCAGGCAAAGATCCTTTCTCAGCAGCTGGTAGAAGACTGAATACAGAGAAAGAGCCTTTAGGCAAACAGCATAGGACAGGTATTCATGTCCTGAATTCTGCTGGTGAGAAACGTTTTGTAGGAGTTCCAGTTTTGTTGCAAGTATCTGGTTAGGTACGCACAAAGGGAGCATTGTACTCAATGATGGGTCTGATAAGGTCCGAGTAGAGTGATGGTATAACTTCCTTGGACCTGGATGCCATACTCTTACCTATAAGCTGGGAAACATAGAATGATTTTCTTATTATCTTAGCTATGTGTTGGTCAAAGGCCACATTGTTGTCTGCATGTGTTCCCTGATACCTTACTACTGGGTCAGCTCTTAGGTGTGTTTTATCGATGAAGTAATTAACCTGAGTTGAAAGCTTCCCAAAGGGCATAATAATGCTTTTTTGGTATTGAGTTTTAGGCCTTGGATTTCGTACCACTCATTTGTTTGTGTTAAACCTTCTTTCAAGATGTTGGTGTCTTTGGGGGATCTGTAATAACTCCCAGAACTTGGTGAGACAGAGGTCTTGAATGTTAGCCTTGACTTCCAAAAAACAGATGCCAAACAGGAGTGGGCCCAGTAGGGAATCCTGGGGTACTCCGCTGGTGACCAGTCTCTTGATAGAGGTAGTCTCACTGATTCTGATGTCTTAGGTCTATCTATGAGCCAAGCTCTCTAACGGTATAGCTGTTACTTACAAGTTCATCCACACTACTGCAGTGCTACCCTTTATAGTTGCAAATTAGTTGTTGCCATATTATAAAACCAGAAGATGTTGTGGAGAAAAATAAGCTTTTTCACTGAAAGAGTAGTGAACACCTAGATTTATTGTCATAATGCAGTAGGATATGCAAAAAAAATAGAAGTCATGTTGAAGTAAAGAAAGAACTACTGTGTGTGAATCGTTGGAGCAGCACAGTCTGAAGACAGATATAAGTCAGTTTCTATGACTTCCATTTAAACTGGGAAAATGTAGGCAGCCTAGGGAGGTCAGAATATCATGTCTGCTGAGAAATTCATAGTTTTGCTCAGTTTTTGTGTAATGACTAGTAAGAATTCAGTTGCATTATTTTTGCAGAGAGTTTAACTTTGTTCAGCAATGTTAGATTGCTTGATGTGGCTTTAAAGCAGTATTATAGACATGCATTGAAAAAAATCTGTATGTTAATAATTTTTTATGTTTGCTTTACAGGAGATGCCTATCTGCTACAGAGTTGGAATAAACACCAGATGATGCAAACCATCTGAGTCCATTTGTTTGTCAAAAACATCAGTTCAGGCATTTATAAATTTGCATGCAGTTCAAAGACTGCAAACAGTTTAAAGCTGAAACTGCGGGTCTATATTAAGTGATCAAACAGTGAAATGTTCGAAAATGTAATAATCGACCCCTAAATGTCGAACCATCGGAATGTCGAACGGTTCAATGGAGATCTCCGTACAGTGCAGACATGGACATTTTCCATTGTCTGCACTGTAGTGCAATCTCGGAGTTGGTATATTTAAGTAGCGGGGGGTGTGGGGGTTGCAGGGGGGTTTGCCCCCCTGCTTAGAGCATTTTTATGGTTTGTTTGGGTGTTTTTTTTTTTTTGCCGTTCGACATTATGGTGTTTCGACATTTTGGGGTCGATTATTTGCATGTTGAACATTTCACTGTTCGATCACATAATATAAATGTGAAACTGCAGCCAGTTCTGAACGGAAGTCAGTCAAAGTATTAACAGGCAAGATTTAATTTAACGGTTCCCACTTCTTTCTTTTACAATAATATTTAAGCTGCGGAGGGACAAAACAATCTGAAAATGAACTTGTCAAAGTATAGTAAGTGCAGACAACTGATTCAGTGAATCTGAATTATTTCAACAGTATCATGTATAATAGATAGCATACATATATTATTGTACATTTGCCCCAATGTGTCCTTCAGTATAGATTTATTCATGGTTTCCTTTACATAGGAGTGATTCAGTGTGAACTGTTGTCCCCAGTGGTGTAAATGAAAGATAATTGTGTAACCCCTAATGCAGTGTGATGTTCCAGAATGTAGAACAAAAGCTGGTGAGAGGTCCAAGTGAACTGTAGTTTGTTACATGTGGTACTTTTGCTATTTTAGGGGCATGCTAGAATACTGGTAGACACACTGCCATGGACCTGTTATGTATGGATGACATTCACAATATCAGATCACTTCAGGAAAGGATAATGTGAAGCACTGATTTGCTCACTTGCTTTGGAGTGATACCTTGCTTCATGCTGCCTTGTTGTGTAATAATTGCCCTTGTTCCAGAACCAAATGCCTTACAACTCATTCATACAAGAAGCACTCATCATTGGACTTACAGACTGATTCATATGTGATCTAGTGAGAGCTGAAAAATTATGTACCTGTTCTGTTTTATTTGTTAGGATACATACAACAAGAAGAACAAAAAATGCAGCAAAATGCAATGATGTTCACTAGGCATGTAATGTGCTTTACAAGTTACCTGGTTTTACAGTACTTTACCTGAATGAAGTAATCTTCACTGCACTAAGCATGTAGCTTGCTTTACATGCTACATGGTTTAATGGAGCTTACTGCACTAAACCTATAACATGCAGCACAATTCACATAGAATATAATGGTGGTTACTTTACATAGCACAGGTTCATAGGTTCATAGGTAGGTACTAGGCTATCTGCCCGAGGGCATTTATAAGCCTAGCCAGAGTGAGTCAGCTTTTGCCGCCCCATTGATTAATTAACTGAGCCTCTGTCAAGAAGAGCCAATGAAGTGATCCCAAGGGCGTATTTTCTGTTACCCATTCTCTTGTCAAGGTCTCTCTTGAAGAGTGTTAGTGAAGGGCTCTGCCTAATGTAGTTAGGAATTTTGTTCCAAAGCATGGGGAGTCTCTCTGACAGGAATCTATCCCTACATCATGTTCTATTTATTGTTGTGGTGGGGTTTAGCTCACTAGAGCGAGTGGCTCGCAGTGACTTGGATTTCTTTAGGTGGAGCATGTCCATCAATTCTGAGTTGGACATAGCTTTGTAAGTCAGGCAGAGATCACCTCTGAGTAAGCGATATGCGACTGAATACAGCTGGAGTTTTTCCAGTCGTGCTGCATAGGACATATGTTTGAGGCCAGTAATCCTCTTGGTGAGGTACTTTTGTGGTCTTTCCAGCTGTTGGAAGTGTCTTGTGAGGTACATCCCAATTGGGGCATTGTACTCTATGATGGGTCAGATGAGTGACAAGTAGAGGGGCACTATAACCTCTTTATTTCTAGATGTGAACCCTTTAGTAATTAGATGGGCTACATAGAAGGATTTCCTAACTACTTTGGCAATATGATTGTCAAAGGAGAGATTACTCTCTACCTGGGTCCCCAGATCTCTTATTACCTCTTCTGTATTAAGGGGGCTGCCACCTATATGGTAATTCATGGGTGTTTTGTTTTTCCCAAATGGGATGACTATGCATTTTTTGGCATTTAGCTTGAGACCATGACTTTGACACCAGGTGTCCGTCTCAGTAAGGCCCTTTTGGAGAATGTTCTTGTCAGCCGGAGAGTTAATTATGGCTCCCAGTTTGCAGTCATCGGCGAACTTGGTTAGCCATAATCCTCCTGTGTTTGCCTGTACTTCTGAGAAGTATATGAAGAACAGTAGGGGTCCCAGGACTGAGCCTTGTGGGACACCACTTGTGACTGGTTTAGAGTCAGACCTGGAGCCTGCTATTCTTACCGTGTAAGTTCTGTCTATAAGCCAGTTGGCAACCCATCTCGTGATGTAGGGGTTTATGTTCAGGCTGGTGAGTTTTTCTATAATTCCAGAGTGGGGAATGGTGTCAAAAGCCTTGGCGAGGTCAAGGTAGGCTGTGTGAGCTACCTTTCCCTCATCTATGGCCTTGGTGACTGTCTCAAAGAAGTCAACCAGGTTTGGTAGGCATGATCTGCCCTTAACAAAGCCGATGTTTTACAAGTTGCCTAATTTAATGGTGCTTTACCTGAATGGAATGCCCTTTAATGCACTAAGCATGTAACATGCTATACAAGTTACCTAGTTTAATGGAACTTATTGCAGTGGAACGCATTAACATGCAACACTACTTACTTGGAATATGATGATGGTTATTGCAATAAGCAGGTAAACTATGCCATTAAGTTTCTTGATATAAATGCTCATTATGCTAGATTATTAACTGACTGTTATATTTCACTGTTACATGGTGATGCTTACTGTGTTAATGGAGCTAACTTGATACAAAAACCTAAAAGATTGTGGTCATATTTGTTGTTGAAATTGTTCCTACAACCAGGTTTAGTAGTTTGTAAGCACCTTGTAAGCATCAAAATGTGATGGAGCTAAACTGCTTTTGATCTATTATTTATGTATTTCATTACTGGATGGCAAAACATATATGAGGTGTGAACTGTCAATAAACGCTGGATACATGTGTCTGCTGAGAAATCTATAGTTTCTTCCAGTTGTTTGTGTAATGTAAGATTTCCATTGTATTATTTTTGCAGAGAGTTCAGCTGTGTGCGTGTGTGTGTTTGTGTGTCATTATGTGTGTCTGTGTGACTGTATGTGTGTGTTTCTGACTTACTGTGTATGCATATGTGTGTGTGTGATTCTGCATGTATGTGCATGTGTGCACATGCAAACATGCATCTTAGTTTCTATATATGTGAGAGCTAGTGTCCATCTAGTGAATGCTGAAAAATTATGCACCAGTCTTGCATTTGTTTATGTGCGTGTATGTCTGCATACGTTTTTTTTTTGCTCTCCTTTTTTCTCTCCACTTTCTTTGATTTGAACAGTTGTCCCAGTTCCACGTGTCCTACCCAGGTCTGCCTGTAATCTGATCTACCCCCTATCAAATCCAATGCTTGCAAATTTCACTTGGCCAGCAATGATCCTAATGATCAAGCCAAAATTATAATCAATATCCAGGTGAAGGTCAAGCCAAAACACAAGAAAAATATGCAAGAATTCTAAAACATAATTGAAACACCACAGCTCATGTAATAAAATAACAACTTTAATAAAAATAATAAAATGTATATGGTAAGCACTTTAATGGTACAAAACACCAATTCTTCAGACCAGCAAAAATACAGAAGTATAACCCACCTGCTTTTAAATCAGAAACAACCTATCAGCTACAAATAATCAAATGAGGAAAACCACTGTCATCTAATCAAAACACTCAAAAGGTGCACAAATCAAACTACAGATCTGCACCACATGGCCAATCAAACTCACTAGCTATGTGCACAAATTACAGTTCAAGCTGAGCCATAATGGCCAATCAACCTAAATCAGGAAGTGTTGCTTTCATTCATAAACTAACCAATCAAATAACTATCTATGAACACAAACCAAAGTATAGATCTAAGCTGCAGCAGCCAATCAAATACAGTAGGAAGAATTGCTTGCATACATAAGAAACTATAATTATGAAGCTATACAAATAATAAATGTAGTGCCTCAAACCACAATTCTTTAGTACATGTTTGACAGATAGAGTTTCATTTAAGCCAGGAAATCTGTCAGCTTTTAGACACACAATCCATTTATGTTTAATACACTCAGTTTTATTCCTTATATCACTGCCTCTCAAATTTAAGTGAACAACTTCTAAAATTAAAAATCTAAAAATATGATCAACCCCATGGCTATTTACATGTCTCTCCAAAGGGTTCTTGTTACAACTTTTATGTATATCATTAATGTGTTCTAAAATCCTGTCTTTAAAAGGATGATTCATCTTCCCTACATAAAAACATTCACAAGCCTGGCACTTGCATAGCAAACAGCATTCATTGTCCTGCAATCAGCATAAAAGTTCAAATAAACTTCTCATAGTAGACAACATTCATCATCCTGTAATCAGCATAAAAGTTTAAATAAACCTTATACTTCATTGGTGTAGGCAGAAAAGAACTGCCAAACCAAATGTGGCCACATGCACTGCAAGATCTACAAGGAAATATGCCATCACGAATAGATTGGGCTACTTCAGAGTCAATATTACTATATTAAACCATGGATGAGGTTCTCCTTATGAGAGAAACTGTTGCAACCCCTTTTTTTTGGCGATCATCATATTAATAATATGCAGATTGAGCATGCCACTTCTGCCCCTAAAATAGTGTTAACTTATTCTAGTAATATTGTGACAGTTTGTGACATAATAAAGAATAAGTGGTCCATCTTAATGACTGATATGGCACTGAGAGAACTTTTGGGTCCTTGCCTAAATTTTCTTTTCACAATACTGTTTTGTTGAAATTACAATTATGCTATAGGCATTTTGAATCTGAAGTAGCCCGATCTGTTTGTGAAGTCACATTTCGTTGTAGATCTTGCAGTGCATATAGCCATATTTGGGGTGGCAGTTTTTTTCTATATACAGCAAAGAATTATAAGGTTTATTTGAAATTTTATGCTGATTGCCGGATGATGAATGTTGTCTACTATGCAAAGTGCCAGGCTTGCACATGTTTTTATGTAGGGAAGATGAATCACCCTTTTAAAGACAGGATTTTAGAACACATTAATGAAATACATAAAAGTTGCAGCAAGAACCCTTTGGCAAGGCATGTGAATGACCATGGGGGTTGATCATATTTTTGGATTTTTAGTTTTAGATGTTGTTCACTTAAATTTGTGGGGCGATGATATTAGTTATAGGAGTGAGTGTGTTGAACTTAAATGGATTGTGTGTCTAAAACCTGAAAGCTTTCCTGTCTTAAATGAAGCTCTATCTGTCAAACCTGTACAAAAAAATTGTGGTTTAAGACACTAAGTTTATTATTTGTTTAGCTTCCTGATCATAGTTTGTTATGTACGAAAGCAATTCTTCCTGTTGTATTTGACTGGCTGCTTGAGCTTAGATCTGTACTTTGATTTGTGTTCATAGATAGTTATTTGATTGGTTAAATTGTTATGAATGAAAACAACACTTCCTGCTTTAGGTTGGTCATTATAGCTCATCCTGAGCTGTGATTTGCCCACATACTATAGCTAGTGATTTTGATTGGCTATGTAGTGCAGATCTGTAGTTTGATTTGTGCACCTTTTGAGTGTTTTGATTGGAAGAGAACAATTTTCCTTATTTGATTATTTGTAGCTGATAGTCTGTTTCTGATTTTAAAAGCAGGTGTGTTACACTTCTGTATTTTTAGGGTCTATATTATAAGAATGAATGCTTAAAATGTCGAACACATCTTTGTAGACACATTTTAAGCGAACGCTCTTATAAGCGAAAGCTGACAAAGTTGAAACCGACATACTCTAAATATTTTAGTTGTCCAACACCCATCCCCCACTGCCACATTGAACATGAACTGCAAACACAGTAAATTTCACTTGTAATGAACACCCTAAATATACTCTACAAGCCTTCCTGCTTGTAAAGTAAATGATGTAAACATACCAATTGCCAACAGTAAATCTCCAAAATTACACTTAACCAAAACAGCACTTTCCTGAAACACAAACCAGTTAACACACATACACTAATTTTTTTTCTAATTTTAGCCTCTCCATGTGGGGGCTGTGCCCCTCCTGCTAATTATATATACCAACTCTGAGATCGCACTAAAATTAAGGTAAACATGCATAATTCATAATGTACACATCTTTACGTCACTGCTACATTTGCATGTGTTGGCCAACTATGACATTTCAAACTTAACATTTTACATCTTTAGAGCTTTCGCTTTTAAGAGTGTTTACTTAAAATGTGTCGACAAACTGGTGCTCGACATTTTAAGCGTTCATTCTTATAATATAGACCCTATTTTTACTGGTCTGAAGAAGTGGTGTTTTGTACCATGAAAGAGCTTACCATATACATTTTATTATTTTTATTAAAGTTGTTATTTTATTACTTAGCTGTGGTGTGTCAAGTACATTTTGGAATTCCTAGGATCCTAATGATGTCCTAGGGAGTATCAGCATCAAACATCCAACCAGGAAGGTATTATATTTATGCCCTACCCATTGTTAATGCCCCCTCGCTTCTGCAGACCTAGTGGTATGCCTGAGGGGTGGGTGTGCAATGGAGACATGTGAGGTATTGCTTCACTTCTGTGGCAGTTTAGCCATATCTCTTACCTTCCAGACATGCCTACCAGGGTACTGTCCACAGCCTTCACCAGAGATCAATGCAGGTGTAGTATTTTTGAGGCAGTTGTCTGGAATATGCACACTGTGTTTCCTGATGGGCAAAGGCCCACCCATCCAAGATCTTAACACCCATCCTCCCAGCCGCCTTAAAGCCACTAATCAAACCTAGTTCACCTGGGCTGTAGTCAGAGCTTTATTCTTCTACACCACCAGAGCAGCTGTGTGTGTGTGTGTGTGTGTGTGTGTGTGTGTGTGTGTGTGTGTGTGTGTGTGTGTGTGTGTGTGTGTGTGTGTGTGTGTGTGTGTGTGTTTGTGTGTGTGTCTGTGTGCAGACATTATTAAATACTTGGATAGCGTATATTTTGCATGTAAAATACTTCCTCCTATGACAACTACATATCCTATAACAATATTGACACGTAAGGCAGTAGAACTATTTTACCTCAAAATACAGAAAATGTGTGTATGCTAATAATAAGACAAACACAAAACAGTTTATGCATAATAATGCCAAACAGGGTGAGCATTACAGGGAAATAATGGACCTTCCAGGGTGGGGAGGCTCTCCACCTGCTAATTGTGGGCCTCACATTACCCCCTGACTGGTTCTTTGTTACTGTGTGTGTATTTCACCTTAGACAGACAGGAAGTGTGTTCTTTGCTAGATGTTTCAGCTTACTTTTCAGACTGAGTAATAATATAGTGAAACCTTACCATATGACTAGCACCCTGTGATTATAGACATCAATAAATGTGCTAAACTCTTACATACTGTAAGGATTTTAAAAAAACATTATCACTGTTGTACTATTATGGCTTCACTAGGAAGCTCTGATATTGCTTCTTCTTCTTTTGGCTTTTCCCAATTAGGGGTCACCACAGCGGATCACCTGTCCGCTCATGATTGGTAGTGGAGTTTTACGGTGTCAAGTTGCCAGCCCAACCTTCCACAGAAGGCACACACACACACACACACACACACACACACACACACACACACACACACACACACACACACACACACACACACACTTACACCTAGGGCCAATTTAGAGTGTCCAATCCACTTACAGTATGTCTTTGGGATGTGGGAGGAAACCAGAGCACCCAGAGGAAACCCTTGCGACCACAGGGAGGACATGCAGACTCTGCACAGAAGGCACTCCAGCCAAGGATCGAACTGGAGAACCTCTTGGTGTAAGGTGGCAATGCTAACCGCTTCACCACCGTGGGCGCCCCTAAGCTCTGATATTGCTACAGTGTTCAAAAGTGGTTCCAGAGACACAAAAAATTCCACATGGAACACAAACTCATTAGTGGCTGTTTAGCATATCTCTGAATCATACCTTTCAATATCTTTGTTCAAGACTTCGACACAAAGCCTAAAATAATGTGGGTTAAAGGGTCAAAATTAGGAATACATTTTAAATATTGGTCTGGTAAATTTAGACATGTGCTAGAATACGAGGTTTTGCATTAGCATACATTTTTGGAAGGATATGGACTCTGACACCTTAGGTATCTGTCCTTATTTAGTAACTTCAGTCCTCAATGATTTTCGAAAACCACAAATTAGTATGAGGAACGGACAAAAAACATGAGGCAAAAATCTGGACTTTCTGCAAAATTCTGAACCGTTGAGAGATATACTCTGAATGGAACACAGCACACACAGAAGTAACTATGTATCCATGCAATGCTGTTGCACACGAGCCTACAACCACACACACACACACACACACACACACACACACACACACACACACACACACACACACACACACACACGTGCAGAAAAACAGACATACAAAGCTTTGCAGTATTCACTGCTGTGGTGCTAATAACCCCTCTTCTGCCATATATATCAGTAGGTGTACAAGTAATGTGGAGGAACTTGCCTTTAAATTAGTCCACCATGCTGTTCTGATCTCAATGAAAGGCTCTGGGGAAGGGCACATGGCTAATTTGAATTAGCTGCATCCCAGGTCTACTGCATTTGCCTGTGACTTTCTCCACTGAGATCACTGTAATGTTACATGCTGGGGCTTTTTTATCACTAAAGCACTACAGTGGTCTTTGAATCACTCCTTCATAACCTGCTGAGCAATCCTAACTTGCTCAGAGTGGCACAGTCGACAAACTGAATCTGAGGGAATCAAACCTGGCACTACAGGAAGCAGCTTGTTAATAACTCATAGCTTTAATACTATGTATTAAGTGCTTGACAGTAGCCATGACATATCAGATAAATACTTTCTTGATACTGAAAATATTTTCCAACTTTACTCCACGATCTCCATTGAACTGAATAAGACATTGGAGTTTCTTACTGAGACAGACACATTCCTTGCCAAAATAACACTCTGCATGCTCTCTCTCTCTTTATAGGTTATAGATTTATAGCTATTCCAAGGCCACTGAGTCTCATGACCATTCCTGCCTTGCCAGTTCTCTTTCTCAGGCAGCACCTCCTTTCTCCAGGAGGGCTAGTCAAATCAGTCCTGCAGTAAATTTGTGGATACCCATCCAGTCATTAAGTTTATGTTTAAAGGAAGATACTTAATCAGTCGGTTAACATACAGGGAAAGTTTATTCCAGAAGTTTGGGAGGCAGTGGGTTTTAAACCTGTCCTTCCACTGTATTTTATTTATCTTTTAGTAAAGATTTAGGTCCCCAGTTTTAGTATCAGTGGAAATATTGGACTTACGGAAGCCCAGGGCAATCAGGTCTCAAATAGCATGGGAGGTGAGAAAGAAGTCTCCTCTGAAAAGTCTCTAAAACACTAATTTAAGAGCTAGAGCTTCCAGCGTCTTTTGGTAGCTTAGGGACTTTATGCTGTTTGTTTTGCGGATGTGCAAAGGTTCATCAAAACAGGGTCCAGGGATGCCTTGTATGCTAGGCAAAGATCACCTCTCAGTAATTTGTATGCTACTGTGTAAAGAGACAGGGCTTTGATGCAGTCAGCATAGGACACTGGGTTTATTCCTTGTATTCTTTTTGTAAGGAACCTTTGTGGATGTTCCAGTTGCTGCATGTGCCTGGTACATATCAAAAGGGGCATTATAATCTATGATGGGTCTGATGAGGACTCAGTACAGTGACACTATGACCTCTCTGAACCTTCATGTTGTGTCCTTACTTGTAAGATGAGCAGCACAAAATGATTTTCTTACTACCTTGGACAAATGTTGGTCAAAGGCCAGGTTACTATCTACATGAGTTCCCAGATCCCTGACTACTGAATCAACTTTTAGGGTTTTTTTATTGATGATGTAGTTACTTGGGGTGGCTGACTTCCCAAAAGTTACTATAATGCATTTCTTGGCATTAAGTTTTAAGCCGTGGCTTTGGTACCAAGCTTTTATCTGTGTTAGCTCTTCCTGAAGGGTGTTCTCATCTTAAGGGGATTCAGTAACTACTCCCAGTTTGCAATCATCTGCAGACTTGGTTAGCCAGAGGCCTTTGACATTGGCTTTGACCTCCAAGAGGAAGATGCCAAAGAGAACCAGGCCCAGCACAGTGCCCTGAGGGATATCATTGGTAACCGGACTCTTTGTGGAGGTGGCCTCACTGATCCTAACCTTTTTGGTCTTATCCTTGAGCCAGTTAACTATACAGTGTGTAAGGGGTTTATATTTTACATAGTTCTGTAAGTTTGTTGACAATGGCTGAGTGGGGTATTGGATCAAATGCTTTAGCCAGATATAGGTAGGCAGTATGCACTGCTTTCCCCTCATCCATTGCCTTAGTGACCTTTTCAAAGAAGTGCACAAGGTTTATTAATCATGACCTTCCTTTGTCAAAGCCAAACTGTGATCGACCAGTGTCTGGAGGTCTCTTATGTCCTTGCTGATAATTTCCATGATAATTCTTTCCATGACTTTGTAAATAAAACTAATCAGTCATATGGGTTTGTAGTTTCCAGGATCTGTTAGAGGTCCTCCCTTATGAAGAAGGATGACTGCTGCAGTCCTCTATTCTTGTGCCACAAAGGCTGTTTTAATACAATAGTTAAATTGTTACTCCAGGGTCTGGATAAGTCATATTTTAGACTGTTCAGGATGTTATTGGAGCCCATTGAGGCTATGTTCTTGGCTTTAACAAGTACAGCCAGGGTACATGCTCCATAGTTATAGTTGGAGGGATTATGTTTGAGGGTATTTCTTGTGGGATTGTTGAAGGTGAGAAGGGGGTAAAGTTGGAACTGAATTTGTCACTAATGAGATCACTATATCTCAAGGGTTGGTGAATGTGGCACCATTAACCACCAGTTCAACACCTTGCTGTGTGCTACACTTGAAATTTCTGATATAAGTGAAGAAAGCTTTATGGTTAACTTTCACCTGGGAGGCTATCTTAACCTCAATGTTGGCTTTCTTGGACCTAATTAGCCCTATTAGTTGCCAATTTAGTTTGATGAAAGAGTTTTTATCTTTATGGGAATTGGAATTATCCTTCCTGATTTTTGACATACTTTTTTTCCTTTTGTTGTATATCCTGTTTAACTTGAGATGCCACCAGGGCAGTTTGTTCCTGGGGCTAAATCTGGGCTTACTTCTGATAGGTACAGTAGCCTCTATACAACAATTGACATGGTTGTACAGAGTTGCTGAGAGCAATTCAATGTAAGATGCTGTGCTCTTGGGGTGGAGGGGCATTGAATTTTGACAAGCCATCGCTTAATAAAGGGTAGTTTGCTTTGGAATACTTCCTAAGTTTTTTTTTTACTGGGATTTCAGAGCTGCTTTTGATTTCAAAGGAGACAGATTTATGGTCGGACCTTACCAGGGAGGAAGAGACATTGGGGGTGCAACATTCTCCCATATTTGTGAGTACGAGGTCCAGCATGTTGGAGCTTCTAGAGGGCATATTCCCACTTTGGTCAATGGTGTTTATATTTGCTAAGGTTAGGAATCACTGTGTCTATATATTTGAGGCCATGTAGTATTCCCAGTCTAGGAAGGGTAATTAAAGTCTCCCATGAGTATGGTGTTAGGTTGGATGGTAAGTGTCTTCAGTAGGTCCAAGTATGCATCGTGAACTTCTTGGAACATGGAAGGTGACCTATAGCTAGCTAGGATATGGTACAGGAATTTCTCTATGGTGATCAGTGTGTAGAGGTACTTCAGTGCATTATCCTGTTTGACCAGTGTACATGTATGCTTGTTATTGATGTATATTGAGACACCTCCAACTTTAGCTCTTGCCTGTGCAGCTACTATCTACTGTGTTACTGATGCACTTCTGGGAGGAGACGAAAGCGCTTACTATTGGCGTTTTAGTCTGTGAATAAATACTGCTGGATTTTTACCATACTGATACAGCATTTTTATTTTATATTTTTTGAGTTATTTGTTTGCTACTAGTTTGAGGATTGATTATTTGTTGCAGCCGTATCAGTATGGAAATCAGTTTCTTTCCGGGGACAAATTTTGCAGCTTTATCAACTGGTTGTGTGTTGAATGATACCCTGATTGGTTCATTCATAGTCAATAAAGAAGGAGTAACAAACCGGTGATGCGAAGCCAAAGAGGACGGGTCTGAACTTTATTTTTAGTGAAAATATCTTGAATGGGTGTTTAGCCCCACCAGAAAACCCTTTCTGTGTTGAAGAAAGGGATTTGTGTGAAGAAATGCCAGCTAATGAATTAAACTTCCAAGAGTGTTTCCGTACACTAGAGAGTGATTTGTCCTTGCTAAAACACCTTCAGTGGGACAATTTATTTTTCAGCAATAGCCTTAGGGTAAAACAAGTCCCTAAGGGACTTAGAATAAAAAAATCTACCAGCTGGGAAAGACCTGCCTAAAGAATTAACGGACAATTGGATGGAAATCAGTCAGAAGACAGGTCTGCAGTATATGGAGGTGCTTCATGATTCTAATAATATTAGAATATTGCAATTAACTGAAAAGTTAAAAATCAATTATGCAAAGTTAAAATAAATCACTTCTGTTGAAAGCTTCAACAGTAAAATGTGTATTATACAAGAGAACTTATTCAAATTAAACGAGGTGCTCAGTAAAAGAAAAATAAAGAAATTTCAAAGAGATCATAGTGATTATGCTGAGGGCGTGGTGTCATCAGCATATGGTTTACAACTTCAAAGTGGCATACAAGCAGCATAATGACGGGAAACGTTACATCATCGGAAGATGATGTGAATACGCTCAGAAGATCAGAGAGGCTGAATAGCAGGGCTAATGGTCAAATGGTTAGTCAAGAAAGTGGAAAAACAATGAACGGAAATGTATTTAACAACAAAAAGGAACTTAAACAAGTTCAAGCGGTCAAAGCACCTGAACAGGTGGTAAGACTGAAAGTTAGGGAAGTCAACCAAACCAACCAAACAAATATTGTGTTACAACCCAAGGGGAACAAAATTAGTGAATGCCAACAAACTATTGATGTTTACCAGAGGGTTAACAACCAACAAAGGTCCTGGGCACAAGTAACAGCAACAGGAAATCAGGAGAGATCCAATTACCAAAATAAGTACCAACAGCAAAAAACGGAAAGGGCAAGGAAGGAATTGGATCAGGAAGAAGCAGTCTTGGAAGACATAGGTACAGTCAACTTTAAAATTATCAATTTATCTAGTCATAAATTAACTAATGATAACTGCTGTATGTTGAGCAAAGGGTAGAATTTTGCCCTAGCTCAAAGAGCGAACAAACTATGATAAATGAAATAAGAGACTATGTCAGAAGGCTTAATTTAAATGTTTTGTTTGAAACTCAAAGACACAGTAATGTGTAATTTTATAAACTGAGCTGATATAATCCACCCCTGATTAAAGAATTAGAAATGTTTTTAAATGTTTGCGAAGCACAAATGTTGGAAATGTTAGATAGTGAAACTACATTTAAATACTACAATTTAACAAAGAAAGAGAAGGAATGTTTTGACTTGCCAATCAAAAATGAAGAAGTATTAGTCTTTAAAGCTGATAAAGGTGGGACAATGGTATTGTTAGATAGAAAGGAATATGAACAAAAAATGGGAGAAATGTTAGCAGATAAAAATTTTTATAGAACAGTTATGATGAAGGAAGTTAAAAAAGGATACATACAAATGGATTCCTGTATAGAAGAATGGTTCTATACAGGAAGGATAGATGAAAGAACAAAAATAAATTTATCTAATACCAACCCCAAAATAAGTAGGATCTTTTAAATTCCAAAGATCCATAAAAACTTAGATTCACCACCTTTAAGACCAATAGTAGTAAGTAAAAATAGTAAAACTGAAGGGATGTCTGTATTTGTAGACAAACATTTACAGAAGATAGTGCCTAAGAGCAAAACGTATATAAAAGACAGCTATGATTATCTAAAGAAGATAAAAAGAATTTATGTAACAGGTGCAGACATATTCGTTACCTTAGACATTAATTCTCTGTACACTATGATTCCAAATAAGGAAGGTATGGAAATTGTCAGAATTGAATTATAAAAATCTAAAGAGTTTTCTTCTAGTATTGTGGGACTTCTAATGGAGATGATTGATTTAGTGTTAAGTTATAATTATTTGGATTTTTATGAGCAGACGTTTGTTCAGACTAATGGTGTGTGATGGGTGCAGCATTAGCCCCAAGTTATGCTAATGTCTTTATACAAGGCTGGGAGACTGCCAACATATTAGAAAGTGAGTTCAATAAATGCATAATTAAAATGTTGCTTTTTATTGATGATGTCCTCCTGATATGGGGAGGTTCTGAAAATGAATTAGTAAAATTCTTTGAATATATTAATAGTGTTTGTCCCTACTTAAAATTTTCTTTTAATTATGATGTACATAAAATATTTTTTTTGGATCTTACTATATATAAGGAAGAGAACAAATTGATTTCTAAAATATATCAAAAGGATTTCCAGAATAATATGTATTTGCATTATTCCAGCCTACATCCAAAGAAGAAAAACAAATATAGTTAAGGGACAGTTAAAAAGAATAAGTAATTTAACAAAGGAACATGATGTGTTTGTAGAAGAAGCCAACAACTTCTGCAAAAGAATGCAAACAAGAGGTTATCCACAGAGAGAAGTAGAAGTCTTACTTGAAGAAGTAGAAAATAGGAGACAAAATTTAGCTGAAAAGAATAGTATGAGCCATAGAAATGCAGAAAACAGCTTTAACACACCATTAGCAGTACAAAATAGTACAGATTCCAACACTATAAAAAATATTGTCAGGCGAAATTGGGGAATATTGAAAGGCAATAGAGAAATTCGAGAACAGGTAGGAGCTGAACCAAAGTTTGTGCAAAAAAGGGCTAAGAATTATAAAGATTATTTTCAGAGTAAGTTAAACAGGCCCAAAACAGTTGAGCAAAAGAGGGGAATGGTAAAGTGCTTTAACTGCAACTATTGTCAATATATGTATACTGATGGTAAGGAATTGGAAGTTGGAAAAATAGTAGTACAGGTTCCTGGAAGATTTACCTGCAAAGTTAAACATGTAGTGTATTTATTAATGTGTTTTGAATGTAGATCATTCTATGTGGGAAGAACTAAGAGAGAGCTATATAGAAGGATTTATGAACATAATTATGCAATTATACATGGAGATATGAAAAATGTTATGAGCAAACATTATATAGAAAAGAAATGTAAAGTAAATTTCAAATGTATAGTATTGGATGTTTTAATAAATGAACACAATATTTTTAATGTTGAAGAAGAGTTAGGTTGGTTAGAGTATTGTTGGAAAGTTAGGTTAAATGCATGCTTCCCCCCAGGATTAAATAATAGGGAGGAGTTTGCAATGTATTTAAGAAGGAAGGGGCTAAAACACTAAGTTAGTGTTAAGAGTATTATGAATTGTATTTTATAGTAAATATTTTATAGTAAATATTTTTTAGTATTTTTTAGTAGTTTAGGTACACTATATGTTTAAATTGAAATCATGTGACAAGCTAACGAGTATATAAATGTTTTAATTATCTTTTGAAGCCTTAGTCTGAAGAAATCTCCGACTGAGGAGACGAAAGCGCTTACTATTGGCTTTTTAGTCTGTGAATAAATACTGCTGGCTTTTTACCATACTGATACAGCATTTTTATTTTATATGTACTCTCTTTAGCATTAAATCATGTCTCAATAACTGTATAGATGTCTATATTCGTAAGTGTGAGGAGAGTTTGGAGACAGTATAGTTTTTTTTATTTAGGCTCCTGGCATTGAGCAGTAACACCTTGAGGTTTAGTTGAGTTGATTTTATTATGTTGGTAGTTTTATCAGTCTGGCATTGCCTAAATAAGACACTATGGGGATGGATCAAGTTTCAGCCAGTATTCGAAAGCCTGGGGGGAGCAAACAGACCATTCTTGGCAAAGCAAAGTGGTCTATTAACCATGTCCTCCCAAGCAGACAGAGATTGAATCCCATTGGAATGACACCAGAAAGACAGTGATTTGTTAAATCAGTCATCTTTTGCTCATACTGTGGCATCATCCTTGGTGATGGTAATATGTTGCTCATTGCTAGGCTCATACTAGCCTAAAACACATACTCTGAGAGCTCCATAAGGTCTGTCTGCATATAGTCCAGGGAGGTTTGTCTCAAGTCATTTAAACCTACATGGATTATGATGGAATCATACTGGTACCTCTAGTGAAATGTCTTGAGTAGGTGAGCAGGATTTGGCTGATCCTGGTTCCAGATAAGCAACTAACCTTTATCTTTTCCTTGGACAGCCTGGTTAGAGGGGCATCAGTATGTTTTTAAATGGATTCCCATATGACATGAGTCCTGGGAGGTGTGTTTGCTTGCCTTAGGGGCTTCATGTTTGGGGCTCCATTGAGTGTGACTGCACGTCTAGTGTTAGCTATTGTTTTTTTCCGAGTGCCTTTGGAGTCACTGAGGCATTGCTTTGACAATGGGTGATCTAGGTCAGTTTGCTATTCATCATAACACGTATTGATTGATTTTTAAAGCATTTCGCTTTTGTATGATACTAGCATGGAGAATGGTGTCAAAGGAATTAACCAGGTTAAGATACATCACATGCACTACATGGCCAACATCTACAGCCTCCATAACCCTTAAAAGAAATTTAGCAGATTTAATAGGCAGGATCTACCCTTCAAAAAACCATACTGTTGGGGGTCAAGAATAACAAGATTCTTGACATCATATTTTATGAGGACAGTTATAATACATTCCATGACTTTGCAAATGTGGCTTTTAAGGCTGATGGGTATGTAATTACCTGGGTTGGTTATAAGTCCAGCCTTATGGAAGGTCATCAACACTGCTGTGTGCCCTTCATCAGGGACAAAATCAGTAGCTAAACTTAGGTTAAACAGTTTAAGGAGTGTGTCTGTAAGGGCATGTTTAATACTATTTATCAACCAGCCAGGCATACTGGCAGATCCCATTGAGGAAATATTTTTGGTTTTGATTAGCACTTTCAGTAAATGATCTCTAATGATAATTGGGGAAGTAAGGGGTTCAAATATTCTGGGGCTTTGAACAGAAGTCTCAGGGGTGAAGATGGCATGGATGCAAGGATATTGTCAATTTCAGTTGGGTCAGAATCGGAGGCCTCATTAAGAATAAGTTCTGAGCAATGTAGGGTATTGTTTTTTTTATTTTTCTAACATAGCTTAAGAAGGATTTATGCTCAGCTATTCCCAGATGGGACTTTTTGCGACTGATTCAGGTCTATCACTTTACCTGCTTTAAACAATAAACTTACTATTCAACTTACTCATTAAATGAAAAACAAGATTGGGTTTCTGTTGAAATAGAATACTTTTTGCTCTAGTCAGCCATAGTGGTAATTTTGTTTGGGCATTCTCTTCTCTGGATCTGCTTTAGTGAGACTATGAAACTCTTTCAGCTTTTTTTCTGTTATGGTAAACAGCAGCATGACCCATTTACCTTCCAGTGTATCACTAAGCAAATGTTCTGTTTGCTCAAGTGAATATAAAACAACTCCACATATTTACTGTAAGCATTTGATTTTTTTATTTTTTATTACTTTTTACTTTTTTCTTTATGCAGCTGGCCATCAGCTGACCTCAGTACCTCTTCTCATTCACTGGGCCTACCTACCTACCTACCCCTCCTTACTCCCTCAGACTTTCTCCGATAAGGGTCAGGGCAAGTGAGGGGACTGAGACATCCTGGGGCAGAGTCACATTGCTGCTGTGCCTTTTTTTCTATTTAAGTTCGCCCCTTGCAGGGATCCAGCAATGTTCCAGGATGGGACATAAAATGGATGGTCATTGCTGACCCATCCGTCACTTCCTTAAAGGGCTGGCAACAATAAACCACCCTAATCATCCACAGTAGCTTTCTACAAGAATATCCATGGCCTCCGCAAGGGAAATCATACTGTATTGTGTGCTCTTGGGCACACACCCATCGTCACCCAGGATGGACACACTCATCCACCCTTGCTAGCACCTCATGTACACAAATTGTTAATTGAACCCTGGCCTTCTGGCCATAGGCAGGGCTTTATTCCTCTATGCCATAGTACTAGCTTGTATGTATCTGATTTATTGGCTTATAATTCACTCTGAAACTATACTTCTGTTAATACCATAGCATGCTTTGCAACCTCAGTGGTGCCTTTCTCGCTGAATATTTGAAAAAAAAAACGGTAATGACTTATAGTCACTATCATCTCAAAACTTTGTTTCCAAAATATGCTGATTCAGCTTCTCAGTTTCTGTTGCATCTTATATATATGTCAGTGAAGAGCATAGATTTATGGATTATCTTTCCACTTCCTGAGTCCTGGACATTAGATATCTATGTACAACTACACACAAAGTCATAGCTGAACTTTTCCAGAAAGAAACAAAGGACATAATTCTGACAGGATATTGATTTTTTCAGGGGGTTATCTTTCCATTTAAATCTTCTTGCATTCTTTGAAGAAGTAACAGAAACACTCGATGATAGCTTGACAGAGCATGGTGCCTATCCTGACCTTGCTAAGGCTTTTAATGCTTTTATACATTAAGGCAATAATTGACAAAAATTTGTAAATATTAATATGTCAGTAATTCAATAGGTAATGCACTGATTAAGCAACAAGGCCCAACAAGTTAGGTAGATGAGTTACGTGTCTATGCTGACAAGGTTTCTCAGTGATGTCCCACAGGGTTCTTTATGGTGGGGGAGTATGGCAATATGTAACTGTCTGTAATGCTGTCACTTCACTGTGCTGTAAAACTTTTAAGTTAAGAAGAAGATAAGTGTGTAATATTATTAATGAATACCTTTAACGTTGTATGTGTGTACCCCATAGGCACCTGCAGTCCTGCTCCTGCACCAGGCACCTGGCAATCACAAGTCACGACTCAGGCACACACAGCACTTGTTTGTTGCTGTTGTTTGTTGACTAGGTCTGTAATTGTTCTTTTTCCTTGTTTTCATGACCCCGGCTGCCCCCCCCCCCCATGCCATGCCACCATCCCTCCAGGCATCCACTACTCCCATTCCCACAGTAATATGTAACTGTTTGTTACTCTTACTAATAAGTTGTAAATAATTTGTAAATAATCCTATGATGATCCCTTCCCATTCCCCTAATCCCCGACCCCTTCACTTAGTTTTCACATCCGTGACCATGCCTGTTCTTGTGCTGTTGTGTGTCACTGTCACTTTTCTTTTGACTTAATTATATCATTAAGTCAAAAGAAAAGTGACACTGACACACAACAGCACAGGCACGGTCACAGATGTAATAATAATTTTGCCAGGAGACTTGCCTTGCCAAAATTGCCACCCACCCTCCCTGACCCAGCCACAGCACCCACCCACCCATTGCCAAGTTGCCATTAAATTAAGAGAGCACTGCGACAGTGCAGCAGCAGAGCAGTCGGCCTGGCAGAATAAGAAGCACTGTGTGGTAGTAGTACTATGATCTGTGACCGTGGCACAGACTGAAATTAATGAATGCAATGAAGATGTTGTTTTTGTTAATACAACAACACCGCACATACATTCCGCTTGCCTCACGACCACTATAACCAGCCTGTCTGCCCTCCTCTGAGCCCAGTGTGCCTACTGCCTGCCTTTTAAAGAGAAGTTCAGTTGACTGACTCACTTGACTTCTCTCCTGGGCCGGCTAAATGCTTGCTTTCATGGGGCACAGGCTCATCATGGCAATGGTTTATTATATTTACATTGCCTGGCCAGCACGGGGAGTCAGGGACAGGGATTGGGCAGGTGGATTTATGTATGACTGAAGTGAAGAGTAGACAAAGTGAAGTGAATGATGTGTTGTGTGTGTGAGTCAGATTGAGTGAATGTGAGATTATGTCTGGAATGGAATGGATGAATGATGACATTGATGACTGTGTTGAATGAATGTTATGATTGACTTAACTAACTTGAGTTTGATGTGTTGTTGTGTGTGTTTTTGTTAGAAGTGTGTGTGTGTGTGACTGATTCTTGCATGCATGATATGTGTATTGTGTTGTGAGGTGACTTGTTGTGGTTTTGTGCATGAGCGTGACTTAAAGTTCAGTTAGTTCACTTAGTTCGGAAGGTCCTTCATTGACACTTGTTGAACTGAAGACTTGAAGTTAACTTCCTCAACGAACGAAGTATGAACGAACATAATAGCAGTTGTAACTGTTTTTCTTAGCACAACGTGGAGCTGCGGGCACAGTCTAGACTCTAGCAGAAGCGATCTAGTGCCTCCTCCTTACTTCCTCAGTCCTCAGCTGAAATCCGACAGGCTGGCAGGCTGCTCACATAGCTGACATCACTGCGCATGCATCCGCATGATGATGTCAGTCTAAAAAAAGATGGAAAATAAAAAAAGAAAAGAAAAATGTCTGGAAAATTGGAAATTAATGGGTGCCACTTGGGAATCATGGCACCCCATAAACTGAACCCCAAAATTCGGGACGGTTGGGAGGTATGTGGGGGACATGTATTTTTGTACTGTTCTCAGATTTAAAAGTTGGAAATGGGCAGTGTTTAACTATTTGTTCAGATGACTGCAGACCGAGTCTGCTATATATTGGAACTTCACAGGTTCATAGGGTAGGTACTAGGCTATTGGCCCTAGAGCCTTTATAAGCCTAGCCAAAAAGTTACCCTGACTTTCGCCACCCAAGAAAATAATTTTCCTGTGCCCCTGTCAAGCAGAGCCACAGAGGTGATCCCCTGGGTGAATTTCCTATTTCCCATCCAATCATCAAGATTTTTCTTGAAGAGTGCTAATGAGGAGCTTTGTTTGATATAGATAGGTAGTTTGTTCCAGAGTATGGGAAGTCTCTGGGACAGGAATCTATCCCTCCAGCATGTTCTGTTTATTGTGGTGACAAGGTTTAGGTCCCTAGAGCGTGTAGCTTGGAGGGATTGGGATTTCTTTAAGTGGAGCATGTCCAATTGCTCTGGGTTTGACATAGCTTTGTATGTTAGGCAGAGATCGCCTTTGAGTAGGCGATATGCGACAGAGTAAAGCTGGAGTTTTTTGAGACAGTCTGCATAGGGCATCTGTTTGAGGCCAGTAATCCTCTTTGTGAGGTATTTCTGTGGCCTTTCCAGTTGAGTAGATGTCTTGTGAGGTACATGCCAAAAGGGGCATTGTACTCTATAATGGGTCTAATGAGTGACGAGTAGAGGGGAACAATGACCTCTTTTTTCCTGGATGAGAAACCTTTTGTGATGAGGTGTGCCACATAGAAGGATTTCCTGACTACTGTGGTAATGTGATTGTCAAAGGAGAGACTACTGTCCATCTGTGTCCCAAGGTCTCTTATCACACTTTTGGTGTTAAACAGACTACCACCTATGTGGTAGCTCATGGGTACAGAGTTTTTACCAAAGGGGATGACAAAGCACTTTTTGGCATTGAGCTTGAGGCCATGGCTTTGACACAAGGCATCTGTCTCAGTGAGGCCCTTTTGTAGGATGTCCACATTGTTAGGAGTTTCGATTATGGCTTCTAGTTTGCAGTCATTTGCAAACTTCATTAGCCAAAGACCTTCTGTGTTAGCTTGTACTTCAGAAAAGTAGATACCAAACAGGAGAGGACCCAGGACTGATCCCTGTGGTACTCCACTTGTCACTGGTCTGAAGTCGGATTTGGAGTCTGCTACTTTCACAGTGTGGGTTCTGTCAGTGAGCCATTTGGCAACCCATCTTGTGACATAGGGATTTATACCTAGTTTAGTGAGTTTATCTATAATTCCAGAGTGGGGGATGGTGTCAAAAGCCTTGGCGAGATCTAGATAGGCTGTGTGAACCACCTTACCCTCGTCTACGGCTTTGGTGACTGTTTTAAAGAAGTCTGTCAGGTTTAGGAGACATGATCTGCCTTTTACAAACCTGAACTGGGTGAGGTCCAGAGTTTGGAGATTACCAATGTCTTTGTTTATAAGTTCCATGATGATACATTCCATAGCCTTGCAGACCAGGCTCATCAGGCTAATGGGGCAGTAGTTCCTGGGGTCTGTGTTGTCTCCCCCTTTGTGGAGTGGGATTTCCATCGCTGTACGCCATTCAGTGGGCACAAAGCCTAAGGTGAGGCTATGATTGAACATGGTGCTTAGGTGGGGTGCCAGTTCATTCTGCAGTTCATGTAGAACACAGCCTTGGTTGTTGTCAGGTCCCATGGATGCTGTGTTCTTGGCTTTGTAGAGTGTGTTTTTTACCTTTGCAGCCATGATTACAGGACCTTTGCATTCTTCTGGTATAGAGATGGACCCTTGAGGGGGGTAAAGTTAGCACTGAACCTGTCTGCCAGGATGTTGGCAATATCAGTTGGTTCTGTATATTTAGTGCCATTGAGCTGTAACTCAGAGCAGATCTGAGTGTTGCCATTGAGATTCTTGACATAGCTATAGAATGCTTTGCGATTGTCTTTAGAATCAGTGGTGATTTTGTTTTCGTAACTAGTTTTGGATAATTTTATGAGGGATCTCAGCTTCTTACTGAGGCTGACCAGGGAGTTCCTCCAATATTGGGATTTTACTCTTTTTTGCAACAGTTTCTTTCTTCTGTTGTAAAGTTTGTTTATGGCAGGTGACCACCAGATTGGCTTCCTTTTTTTGGAGGATAGCATCTTAGTTCTGTTAGGGATAGCATGATCCATGCACTTGTGTAAGTGCTTATAAAGTGCATTTGTGTAAGATTCAGCAGTTGTACCTCTATTTTCATCTGCATGGGTGTCGTGAAGTTTGCCACTTCTGTCTTAAGAAGTGTGAAGTTGGCTTTGGAGAATTTTTTTACGGTGGTTTCCCTAATGGGGTTGGGATGTTGATGTCTAGGGTTATTAGCTTGTAGTCAGATCTGACCAACGAGGAACTGAACTCTGGTGTGGAACACCGGTCTCCCATGTTGGTAATGACCAGGGCTAGGATATTGCTGCCCCTGGTGGGGATGTGTTTAAGCTGAGCCAAGGCATTGGAATTTATGAATTCCAGAAAATGTTGAGCAAAACAGTTGGTACATGAGTAGTTTTCCCAGTTAATGGTGGGGTAGTTGAAATCACCCATTATTAGGATGTTGGGTTGTACCCTAATATTTTCCAGTGTATCAAGAAATGAGGAGTGGGAATCCTGGGGCATGGTAGGGGATCTGTAGCAAGTTACAATTTGGATTGTGGTCTTGCCCAGAGTTAGTTGCATTTGGATAATCTCGGATGCATTATGCTGAGCAACTAGCCTGGAGGTGTGGATATCCTTAATGAATATGGACACACCTCCGCCTTTAGTGCTGTGGTCCAGGTTAGGTGGCCGAAATGTGTGGTATGAATTATAGCCTCGTAATGCAGGGGTGCTCTCTGGAGCCTTGAACCAGGTCTCTGTCACTCCACAGATGTTGATGTTCTCCATTTTAAGGAGTGCTTCAAGTGAATGCATTTTGAGGTTTAGACTTCTAGCATTGAGTAGCATTACCCTCAGATTTTGCTTGCTTGTACCTGTTACAGTGGTGAATTTGTCATTTGAATCTTGCCTAAAAAAGGCACTATAGGGGTGGCAAGAGCCTTAGCCAGTATCCAGAATCCCAAGGGCGACAGGTGCAGACCATCTCTGGCAAAGCATTGTGGTCTGTCGATCATGTCATCCCAGGCAGACAGATACTGAATCCCCTTAGAATGAGACCAGAAGCTTAGCCAATTGTTGAAGTCAATCATTTTGTCCTTGTACTGTGGTATCATTCTGGGTGATGGCAGGATGCTACTCAGGGCTAAGGTCATACCTGCCTGGGCTACAAGATCGGAGAGCTCCTCCATGTCTCTTTTCATGTTGTCCAGGGAGGTACGTCTCAGGTCATTCACACCAACATGGACAATGACAGAGTCATATTTGTACTTGTTGTGGAGTGACCTGAGTGCATGCATTATGTGGTGGATCGTGGCACCCAACAGGCAACTGACAGTAACTTTCTCCTTGTTTAGCCTGGTGAGTGGAACATCAGTGTGCCTGACTATAAAGTCACCTATGACTAGAGTGTTGGGTATGTTGTTATGCCTTATGGGCTGTGGTTGAGTGGCACACTGAGTTTGTGGGCTATGTGTCATTTGGGTTGTTTTGTGGGGTGGAGGTTGCTTGCGTTTCTGCTTTGGAGGTCTCTGTTGCTTGAGCAGATTTTTATTGAAAGCCTCCACAAAGTAGGTGTGGGTTTTGTGTTTCTATGTCTGTGTTTTGGTGGTGTAGGTTTTGAGGGACTATGTGATGAGTGTGGTGTGGTGCAAGTGTTTACCTTCTCCTCTTGACTGTCTAGTCCAGTTTTGGGTGAAGAGAGCTTTGCTTCCAGTTTGGCTATATAAGTGCATTTCTCACAGGTTGCAGTGTTGGGTGTTAGGAGGAGAGACCTGTCTGTGTACATGAGGCAATTACTGCATTGCCCCAAGATGCCCAAATTCATCAGGTAGACAGGAGAAAACACTGGGAGATGACCCTTAGACATGTCTGGATAGGTGCTTATTTATTAAGTACTAAAAACTGTTTTCCTCTAGACAAGTGAGGAAAGTTGAGTGCTGTAGTAATTTGTAGCTTATTTAGTGCTTACAATGAGTTCTGAACAAGTGCTGAGATCAAAAAACTGATTTGAGTGCTAAAACTAAAAAAAACTGTCTAGTTCTAAGGGAAGATTTGAAGAGCAGACTTTATGGTGCCGGGAATAGTTTAACCCTAGCTAAGCGACGATGCATAAAGTGTATTTTTTTTTCAATATAACAGTAGCAAATGAGCAAACTGTTTTAAACAAATTAACCATTTAACCAATAAAAAGCTAAAAACTGAGCACTGTTCCAGCAGTCTTCAATCAGACAAGTTCTAACTGCACACTCCTGCCACTAGGGTGCAGGGGAACCTTCTCCAAAAAAGATGGTCTGGATTAGTGCTCAAGTTATACAAACAAAGCTAGATTCAACAGGTCTGAATTTAGTCTATGCTACAGCAAACAAGGTGCACCAATTTCAGAAAGAAACAGTTCAAATAAGCAGGCACAATAAGCCTTTAACCAGAAACTCCCAGCTCAGAAGGGCAGACTCTACCCTCTCCTCCCACAAGAGTGCAGACCACACCTTCTTAATGTATAATAACTGGCCCGAAGCCCAAGTGCTTAAACCAGAACTAATACACTTTTAGAACAACAGACACTAAGCCTTCAATCATCAACTCACAACTTAGAAGGATGTAAACTACCTGTCCTGCCACAACAGTGCAGACCACAAACCTTCTTAATGTAAAACAACTGGTCTGAAGCCCAAATGCTTCAACCAAAGGCTTAGAATAACAGTTACAATTTAATCAGGCTACTAACAAGCAGTAATAAATGCAGCAGAATAAATGCAATGAAGTACTTTTAAGAACAAGCAGCAAAAGCAAAATAAAGTAATAAACACAAATACAGTAAATGCAGATGAATAAAATGCAATTTTTTTAATATAACAATAGAAAATGAGCAAACTGACTTAAACAAATTACCCAATTAACCAGTAAAAAAGCTCAAAACTGAGCCCTGTTGCAGCAGTCTTCAATCAGACAAGCGCTAACTGCACACTCCTGCCACTAGGGTGCAGGGAACCTTCTCCAAAAAGATGGTCTGGATTAGTGCTCAAGTTATACAAATAAAGCTAGATTCAGGATGCCTGAATCTAGTCTATGCTACAGCAACCAAGGCACACCAATTTCAGAAAGAAACAGCTCAAATAAGCAAGCACAATAACCCTTTAACCAGAAATTCCCAGCTCAGAGGGGCAGAATCTAGCCTCTCCTCCCACAAGAGTGCAGACCACAAACCTTCTCAATGAAAAATAACTGGCCTGAAGCCCAAGTGCTTTAACCAGAACTAATACACTTTTAGAATAACAGACACTGAGCCTTCAATCAGCAATTCCCAACTTAGAAGGATGTAAGCTACCTCTACTGCCACAACAGTGCAGCCCACAAACCTTCTTAATGTAAAACAACTGGTCTGGAGCCCAAGTGCTTAAACCAAAAGGCTTAGAATAATAGTTACATTTTAATCAGGCTACTACCAAGCAGTAATAAATGGAGCAGAATAAATACAATTGAGTACTTTTAAGAAGAGGCAAAAGCAAAATAAAGTGCAATTTTTTTTTAGAAAAGTGCAAGGAGAGAGGAAGAAGGAGCAGAAGAAAAAAAAATTCAAGGTTAAGAACCTGAGTGGGTTGGCCTTCTCAGATGTTCTTTCTGTATTAAGTAGAGTGAACACCAGACTGGCAGGGGTGTCCCAGATCAAATTTACAGTAGGGGCGGGCAATTGCAAAGCCACCAACTATAACAACACCACAAAAATAGGGTGGGGGGGACAGTTTCAGGACAGATGAAAAACAGAAAACAATGCCAGAAAATATATAAAATAATTCAGTCGGGCAAAAAATAATTCAGTCAGGCAAAATTAAGACAATGCAGAACTCTGAACGGTTAAAATGCCAAGAAATATATGTATCAATCAGCAATATATTTTCAGATTGTTTGAGAATCACACTTCAGCCAGAACACCAGGAGATTCCAACAGTGTATGCAGGAATAACATTTTTTCAGGATAAATTTCTATTCCTTGTGCCCAATGAGTTTTGTAATAGACTCTGGATATTCCATGACCCTGCATCGGGTTAACTGGTTAATTGTAGAATGAATAAATAAGTAAATAAATAAATGTAAACTAGGCAGCATAAATACTTCAATAACAGATGCAGAAGTTCTTTGAAGTGTTTTAAAAACCTAGTCATTTGCTGTGAAAAACTACATGTTGAGCTAAGTGATCCATTTCTTGACCAGATAAAACCAGATCTGTTTTAGAAATAAGGTAATTTAACACGGCACACTGCACTGTAGAGTTGCAGGCTTCTGGATACTAAACTTTCTGCATACCAATTTCTGTTGTACTAGAAATGGTATTATTCAATGGCTGATTGTGTAGTGAGCTGCACTGTGTAGTTCTTGCTCCCCTTGATGCCTGTAGCAGTCTACTGTTGTGCTACATAATAAAAGTTGCTCGCAGTTGCCTGACGGTGCCCCAGGTAGCCCATACTTCTCAATGTAACCTATAATAGATTGCTTCATAATGATACTACACTCTCCATATTAAGTGCACATTTAAGTTAGATACCTCTTTTAGCCAAGATATTGTAAAGCTGAGCTAAATGCCTTATTTAGGCCAAACAGGAAAGTAGTGTACCTCTAGCAATGAACTTAAAGTGCACCTTACCTGATTAACAAGTTAGTGAAATACAAATTAAATTCTCCTAATCCCTGGATTAAAATGCAGGGTCAGCCTGCTTGTCCTCATTCTGTTAACAGCCTCATAGCACTTAGTATCCTCTGACAGCATAGCAACTGCCTGATCCTCAAAGATAATGAACTCTTACCTAGAACAACATATTTTGTTTGTGAGAGATGTGTTTGATTACCATGGATGCCTCACTCTCACAATAAATAGATAGATAGATAGATAGATAGATAGATAGATAGATAGATAGATAGACAGACAGATAAACAAACAAACAAAAAAAAAAGACTGAGCAACACACACTCCCACAATGCCCTACACCATTCCACTGTAAAACAGCATACACTGAGGCTGCAAAAAATCTTTGGAAAAGCCTCCTATACCCATAAAGACTAGATCGCAGCATAAATCTAGTACTACATCACTTTTTGCACACTTAAAACAAAGTGTCACCAAGGTTTTAATGACAACAAATCCAGCATACCTCACCACCCTACAAATTATAATATATTGGTGACCGGTTACGCCTTAGTCAGACACACTGATTCTCTTCTCACCTGGTTAGACAAAGACAGGGTGACAGTGAACTGTCTTTCATATGCCAGGATCTCTGATATCTCAAAAGCCATTAATATCTCAGGTGCCCTTAAGGTTCTTCCACTTAACAAAAATGACTATTACATGATGGTAGCCCATGTGAGGGTAATTGACTTGGCATGCAGAACCCTGAAGGAGATGCAGAGAGACATATCTGATCTTTCCATGCATGTCACAAATGCAGTCAAGATTCTGGTCCTGAATGGAGTCATTTATTCCTCAAGAATGAAGTGACTTCAACAATTCAGTAATAGTTGATGTTATTCAAGGGGTATTCAGTATGCGTCAACGTGGGACAAGATCTTTGACACTCTTACATGCTTTGCAAAGGGTGACTTGCAACTCTCAATTTAAGTCTTCTGCATATTGGCTAAAGCATTTACTGCCCCCACAGTACCTGTTTTAAGCAGAATCCAGCTGATAGACATTCCAACATAACTGACATGTCAAATCCAAAACAAGATTATGTCAATGTGGTTCTTCTCAATGCCAGATTTCTCAACAAAAAGATGCCCAACCTTGACACCTTCCTGTCTTTGGAGAACATCAATGTCTGTGTAATTATGGAAACTTGGTTTAAATGTGCAGAAAGCAATCTCTCCATAACTGGGTTTTGTATTTACCATGCCTTCAGGCCTGATGGTAACTGTGGGGGGCATTTCCATATTTGTTAGGTGCCACATTATCTCTAGACAGATTTCCAGAGACCCACAAATAGAACTTAATGAGCTTGAAATCACACTAAATCAGATTGATTATCAGATCATAGCCTGTTATAGGACAACTCTGTGTCCCATGAAGGTCATATACAGTTCCTAAATGTACTGGATGAACTTCCTATAAATAAGAACTATTTTACATTGTGATACTTTATCTATCCATCAATAAACTGGAACACCTGTAACTCAAATGTAGGATACACCCAAAAGTTCCTGGAATTCTTTAATAAAAACTCGTTGGATCAAATTGTTGACAAACCCACCTGAGGCAATAATATTCTTTTTTTAAACAAGAAACATCGTTATTAAATTATCATGTATGACATAAGCAAACATACATTTATATAAATGAAAACAAACCAAACTGACATATTTTCATGTGCAAATGTTATACATCAATTATTATCTCCCCAGTCATTGGCAGTGAAGCACTGCAAGGCTCATTCAATTCCTGCCTTCCCTTAAGCCTCATTCCTGCTCCAAAACATTATTCTGCCTGTATTGTTCCCAAAATTCCCATTTTTTTCTATGTAATTTTCTCCTACTCTGTTCTAAAGATCCCACTTCCAGTTGTTTTATCTCTGTTACTATATTCACAACTTCTAGTACAGTTGGTTTAGACTTTGATTTCCATTTTCTAGTAACTGCAATTTTGGCAATTCTAGTAATTGCAATTTTGGCAGCCACCAAAATTAAACTCAACTATTTGTCTAGGCAATTCTAATTCTGTATCATAGCTCAAAAAATAATTTCCTTAGTTAAACCAATTTGTTCACCCAGTATTTATGTTAGAGTAGTTTACAGCAAATTTTTAAAATCTGCCAACTCATTACACTCCCATAAAATATGTTCTCTGTTACTTCTTTCTTCCCTATCACACCTCCAACATTTGCAATCTACCTGAGGAAAATATATTTGGAGTCTGCTTTGGTTATAAAAATACACATGCAAACACTTCCAAGCAAAGATCCTAAATCTTCCAGACTTTGTTGCATAATTAGGAGCCATCCATACATCTCCCATTTTTTATTTTATGAATTGCTTATCCAGACTCTCTTCCCAATCCTCTCTAACCTCCTCTGAGTGATTCTTATAGTTATTATACAATATTTTATATACCCTACTAATTGTGCCATTTTAACAGCAACTCTTGTTCTAGATTCTACTAAAAAAGTATACCAGTGCTGGTCTTTCGCTTAGGATCCCCATATTAATTAGTGTTTGCCTATACTCTGATATTAATCCTTGATAGGGAAGGCAATCTCTAGCCTGCAGTTCAAATTAATTATTGCCTTCTTCCCATTCCATTACCTTTACCTCTCTGTTTGATCTCAATAACTTGGTTTCTTTGCCAGCTTTCTCCAATAAATTCCAGCCCCCTCTTGCTAATTCTCTGTAACCTTAATTGCAGTTATCCCTATCGGCAGAATTCCCTTTCTCCATCCATGTGTTGGGCTTAGTTTGTAGAATACTTTCTTCTGCTTTATCAGTGTAATATTATGTATGGTTACTGTTATTTTTGTTATGGATCTGCATCTAAAATTCCAGTCTCCCCTTGTTTCTTGAACTTCCGCCCTGTTTCATCATCATCCCTTTCCACTTTGAATTATAGCTTACTGCTTGTGCTATATATAGGAGCCTTAACTATATAGCTGTGAAGTACCGCTTCAAATCAGGTAATCCCAAATCACTTTGCTCTATTGAAATGATCAGCTTATCCCACTTGACTCTTGCTGTCTTCACCTTCCAGCTAAAATCATTCAACTCTGTATTAGTTACTGTCCAAAACTTCTCTTCTGGTTGATAAAACTATGCCTGAGCTGTATATAAAACTAAAGGGACTACAGACATTTTCAGTGCTTGTATCTCGCTATCCATATCCATAAAACAGAGCTTCCAATTTTTCAGTTTTTGTATTATCTCTTCCCACATATCCTTAGCTGCCATAACAGAATCCTTTTTAATCCATACTCCTAAGTACTTCATTTTGTAATGTCCCCATAAATATGGGCATTGCTGAACCAATACATGTATGGGTGAGACAATGATACTCTTGTCCTTACAAATATAGCCTCTTTATTCAGTATTACCCTGGTATCTCCTTATCCGGTTAAGTTGTAATATAAACTAGTGACCCCCTTAAAAACCTCTGAACTTGTAAATACCAATATCTCTGAATTCAAGGATTTCAGATGTACAAATTTCATCAAATTATAAGAAAAATTTGCTCCCAGCACCATTACGCCATACTTCACAAAGGAGTTCTAGTCCATCTTAAATAATTGTATAGAACTGACAGTTTCAACCACATCTAAACATAATGGAAAATTAAAAAAAAAAAAAAAAAAAAAAAAAAAGCACCCTGGTGATCCATCAACATCAATAAACTTTACAATAAAAGAAAAAAAATCCTTAAAATGTACAGTAGATTGAAAAATCCTCAAATCAAGGTTAACATAAGAAGATTAAATAAAAACTTGAAAAATACAATTAGGAACACTAAGATAACTCATCAAGTTAGGTTAGCATTGGAAACAAGGAATGACTCCAAATCCTTCTTTAGCTATATTAGGAAACATATAAAGAATGTCCAACATTGCTCGGAACTTATCCACATACTTGGACCCAATACACAGTGTACACATGGCAAATAAATTCAGTGCAAGTTTCACCCAGGATACAAATATCCATAGCCCATTTATCTCTGAGGCCAGACTAGATCCACAGCAGTTTGGCTTTGTAAAGGACAGATCCTGTACAATGAATCTGGTCAACTTTTTTGCAAGAGCAACACAAGTTGTTAACAGTAACAGTGCTGTCCACATGGTGTACTTTGACCTGGTCAAACAATGTGACACCATCCCTCATGCTTCCATCATTAGTAAGATAAATGCCTTACAGATTGTTTCCAATATGGCAAGATGGCTAGCAAAATGGCTAATGGACAGAATCAACACAGTGCAGGTAGCAGAGTATCATCAGAGAGTATAAAGGCCCCACAAGGCTCTGTGCTGTGACCACTTTTCTTCAGCATTTGCTTTTCTAATCTCCAAATTGTAAACAAAGACCTCTGGCTAACCAAGTCTATAGATGACTGTAAACTGGGAGTCATTCTCTAGTCACCCTCTGATATCAGCAGTGAACACAATAAGTAGCTGTCTTTGGTGATCACTTAGGAGGAGGATGTGCATTGAAGCAACTACTCATTGGCACAGTGGTGCAGTGAGTAGCATTCACACCACTTAGTTCTGGTTGAGATCGTGGCTGTGGCTTCTTCTGTGTGGAGTCTGCTTGCCCTTTCTGTCACTGTGTGGGTTTATCAGACCAGTCGCTGGCTCTCTGGTGCCCAGCACTAAACCTAGATGTGGCACCCCTCAACACTAAGTTGAGGAGATCAAATAAGAAAAGGAATCTTCAATGGAGCACTCCTCCCTAGAGCACCATATTAATGTGAAAGCAAAAAATAAAAAGGTCTATTGTCAATGAGTGTCACATCTTTCCATAATGCCCTCACAAGTTAATGTCAGAACAAAACATAAAGAAAAGCTCTCCCTTCCTCTGATGTGGTGTTCTTCTGCTCAGCACCATGTCACTCTGTAATGCCTTCATGCATCAGTGTGAGGATAAAAAAAAAACTGAGGAAAAAAGGTAATTTTCAGCACTCACATTCTAACCCCATAACATCCTGCACCAGGGCAACTTGCCTCTTTCCTACACCCTAGCTCTGCTTCTAGAATTTATCCACATGCTCTGCTTTTCTTCAGCACTCCAACTATATGCCATGCCAACATTCCTCTAATGTGCAAAAGCCTGAAAATATCTGTTGTGCAAATAAGGGGCTTAAATTAAATGCTAAAAAATGTAACATTGTTACCTTTTGTAGATTACCCCTCTCCCAACAAAATGCTGTTAACATACCTCTCAATCTCTTTGAGTAAGAAATCTATACAAAGCCGTAAATAAAAATGGGACAAAGGCCCAGAAATAGGGACAATTTTTAAATATTGCTCTTATGGACTTAGAGAGTTGAAAGAATTACAAGTTTTGCATTAGTATGGATTTTCTGAAGGGTATGAAGTCTGAAATTCAAATGTCTGTCATTATTTTCTAACTTCAATCTTTAATGATTTGCCACTAATTTGACAGAAAAACACAATTTCATGAAAAATGGACCAAAAATATAAGTAAAAAATCTGGACATTCTGCGAAAATCTGTACAGTTAAGAGGTATGGCTGTAAGAGACATTGGAACATGAGTTGTCAATTCCGTATCTTCTAATCATCATATAGTGATGGTGGTCAAAAAGTCCTTCTACTTGGCACAACGTATTGCCAGGGAAATTTTATCCAGATCTAAAGAAGTTTTTTTCAGACTAGTCACTGAATACAATGATGGACACTAAAGGTAATGGTTTAGTTTCTTACAATATTTTAAATCAGTCATAAAGCATTTATATAATGTTGTTTTTTAGTGACATATTTTTTATATGTATGCACGATCATGTATTAGTTAGACAAGAATTGAGGGATATTCATGATTTCATTCTTAAATAAATGATGCATTGTATGAAAGTATATGTTTTTACCTCAGGACTGATTGTACAGTGCCTTTAAATTCTAATTGTTCTTTGTTAATTGGTTAAATGTTGTTAATTCAGTGATTGATGTTAGTATTTAAATCCCTCAGCCACTTAGTTGAATTTGTTCTGATGAAGCCTGGTGGTTCCAGTGAAAGTGCTTAATCTTGTGTTATTTTACTGTTTTGTGGACTTTATTAAAAAATGTTGGCTCTGCAGATCTATCTATATCTATATATCTATATCTATCTATATATATATATATATATATATATATATATATATATATAATATATCTATATCTATATCTATATATCTATATATATATATATATATATATATATATATATATATATATATATAGTTAGAGAAATATGTATTAATGTGTGTATTGGCAATATGCTTAGTGCATTTAGAACTTGAAAAGAGTTAACACATTTATTCTAGTTCATACTGCATAAATCTGTACAAACTTTAGTTGCTTTTTGACCTTGTACTGTCAGCTAAATCTTGCTTGTGCCTTGGAAATTTACTGAGAAGCAGATGATTTCTGCTTGCGTTAGGAAAATAATGAATAGAACAATACTGCTTATATGAAACTCAGACAAGAAGTTCCACTGTGCTATGAGAACATACACAGCTGTAGAAATAACAGATAATTAGGACAAAGCCTCTTCAAAATATGAACTGCAATCAGCATTTGCTTGTATCTGTATTAGAAAAGTACCTTGAAATGTAACACTGTACAATAGATGCTTGTAAACGGATTAATAGTCACCAAGGCCAGGTTGTTTTTCAGAAAAATTTCAAACAAATCTAGTCATGTCAGCAGAAAATCTGAAGTAACATCTGCTGTAGAACAATACTGAAAGTTGTGTTTGATTACGTCAGCTTAGAAGGCCATGTCTTGTAAAACAGTATAAGAGTGAACATACTTCCTGTTAGTAGTTAGACAAATCCTTGTATTTGCATGCTTTTGTCTCCTTGCTGCAAGTAAATTAAAGTGCCTTAACTGAACCTTATGTGTATTGGTCTTTGAAGTTTTTTCCTTTGACAGATTGGTCCTTCGGACCGGAAACCTTCACTTTGCCTCGGATCAGAGAGGCCAGGTGGCTTGAAACTGTATGGGGAAGAAACCACATCAGTTCTTCTTATTTGAAAAGTCCTCCGACTGAATTGTCCTACAAAAGAGGCCAGCCACTTTCTGATCTGCGACTGAAGGATGGGTTTACTCGAACCAGGTGATCAATCACGAAGGCTCAGGTAAGGTGAATCTACCTTCTTTTCTGTTTTAGATCAGGGACTAGATCTGTATTTGCTCTGTTAGAGACTTTGTTTATAAGTCAGGGACAGAAAGATTACTGTCTTGTCATAGATCAGGGAAAGAGAGCAGGTAGGCAGTCATTCTGAAGAGACTATAAAAATATCCATGGTACCACGTAAAAATAAGGTGTTACATAACGATTCAAAGGGTAGAATGAAATGGGTAATAATTGTACAAAAAAGGTCCCAAAATCCGCCGTTAACCGAAGACGCGAAATACATGCAGTCACAGCGTACTGATAATATTAAATATTACTCAAAATGGGTTAATAAATATGAATTTGATGGTAAACAAGAAAATTCCTTCCTTGTCAAACTTGTCAAACAGCTTAAAGCCGATTCTAGAGGTCGGGTAAAAAAGCAACGTCAATTAGGAATTCCTCAGGCACACAGGTGGATTGAGGAAGTAAACCGAAGGGAACAAAAGAATAATTCAAAAGCAATGTTTTTAGATAAGGAGGACAATAATTTAGTAATAGCATCAGCCCCTCCACCTCCCTTACCAGAATATGAGGCAAGTGAACAAATTAGTCCACCCCTGCGATATTGTGCTGTCATTGCGAGTAGAGACGCTACAAAAGTGAAACCATTTGTTAGAGATCCCGTCGAGACCAGGTCTCGAACACGGGCAGGAAACTCAAAAGGAGACATTGAGTTATATCAAATGGGTAGAAATTCACGATATATGAGTGAAGAAAAAATATGCCCACTTATAGAAGTGCCTAATCCTCAGGCAGGGCAAGAAGGTCAGGACCCAACTATTCTAGTGTATAGACCCTGGACTCCGGAAAACATCCGGAAAGCCACTGAGGGAATTCCCCATCCAAAAGTTAATTTTAGAAAGTTCTTAGAAGATTTGCAAGGATGAGGCTGAGTTATAATTTAAATGGAGAAGAGGTAGAAAAGAAGTCAGACAAATTGTGGGACCAGATTGGCACATGATTAGTGGCGACTGGAATCCCCGTGATATTGCGCTCAGGCCCCTCCCACATAGCAGCACAGAGTTAGACAACAGAGTGAAAGGTCTTACAGACCGAATCTCTGAGAAATGGAAGCCTAGGGCAGACTGGACTTGCATTAATCAATGGATCCAACAGGAAGGTGAAGCTATTGATCGATATTATGCCAGACTATTAGAATGTTTTACTAACCATTGTAGAATGCAGGTTCCTGAAGATCAGACACACGATTCCTCATATGAGCAGCAGTTAAAGAATGCATTTTTGAAAGGCAGTATTACACCTATAAGCAGTTTCATTACAAAACACATGGTAGATCATCGTACAAGCAGATTACAGTCATTGCTTGAATATGCTAGACATGCCGAAAGGCATTTTAATAGCAAAAAGAAAAAGAAAGCTCAAGTATTTTCTGTAGAAGATGGAGCAGAAGTATATGCAGTACAGTCCGGGAAAAAGGGCAAGAGAAATGCAGAGGGAAACAAACAATCTGATCAATGATCAGAGGACTTTGAAGGGTGAAAGAAAAGGGGTGAATGTTTTAAATGCGGTAAGAAAGGACACTTGGCAAGGGATTGCAAGAAAAATAAGAAGGCAACCACGGAGGATAAGGAGGGTGAGGACTGACTATATGATAGTCAGGAATCACTAGAAGGGGATAGCAGAGAAGGGACAAATGAGTATTTGATAGAGGGAGTAGAGAATGTGACAGAAGAAATAGAGGAAATGCAAGAAGTCATGGATAGTGAAGAAAATGAAATATTGGATTTGGCTTTATTGAGCTTAGAGCTCTATTTAGCAGACACAAAACCAGAAGTCACACTCCTGGTAGAAGGGAGGGAAGTCACATTTTTGTGTGGCTCAGTGGCCTCACGGACCCTGATACATCCCTCCAAACTGCCAGAGAACTCAGAGTCACCTGATTACATATTAGTGAAAGCAGCTAATGGACAGCTGTATTGGGAGCCCCTCTCCCATAATATTGTGATAACTGATCCTGTTTCAGGATTGACCCAGAAAAGCAAAATTGTTGTATCTGCAAAATGCCCAGTAAACCTCTTGGGCAGAGACCTTATGCAGCTATTTGGTATAGCAGTAGTTCTGACTATGCAGGGTATGGAAGCGCAGTGACAAATTGATACCTTTGCAGTGCAATCGGAGGGTGAAATGTTTTATTGGTCCAGCCAGGACTTGGTTACAACTGGTCCAGGGGCAATGACCAAAGAGTTGATGAACATAGCCATCAGCAAGTTCCCCTCCCTTGACACTGATAAACAGCATTTGTTGCACTGTACTCTGTATTATTGTAACACACCAGGACCTGATAAGGAATATGAGCAACAGTTGTTTAGAAATCGTGCAAACAGATTGGTATTATGTAATCTGTACTGGGACACAGAAGGGAACAGTGTAGCCAGCTGTTCATTGCCCCAGGAGTTCTTTGCACTTTACAAATTTAATCGATTACCACATGTTAGCTTAACTAAGGACAAAAATGTGAAATGGGTAGACTTGGGAGAAAAAGTCACGAGATGGGAGAAACAGACAGAGTTAGAACTGTCAGAACAGGGAATACAAATGCAGAAGTTGAATTGGATAACTCAGACCCACCCAGCTGTACACTTGCAGTCTAGCAAGGACAGCTGATTAGCACTCCTATTGAAGGAGGAAGAGAATGCCTTACAGAATATACCAGAAACTCTCTGGTCAACAGGAAAATGAGATGTAGGACTTATTCGTACAGCGGGACCAGTTACCATTATGCCAAAGTCAGCATTTAGACCACAAAAAAGACAGTATCCCTTAAGAAAAGATGCAGAGGTAGGAATCAAACCTATTATAGCAGCTTTACTTAAGGAAGGGGTGCTGGTTGGATCTCCTGATTCACCATGTAACACATCCTTATTTCCTGTTAAGAAAGTGAATGGGGAGTGGCGTATGGTCCAAGATTTACAAGCTGTAAATGACGCAGTAATACCAAGGGCACCTATGGTGCCAGATCCACACACCCTGTTGAATGATTTGAAATCTCAACAGAAATATTTTTCTGTGGTAGGTATCAGCAATGCGTACTTTTTGATACCAATACAGCCAGCATTGGTTTGCATTCACATTTCAGGGGAAGAGGTATACATATACGCGACTGCCAGAGGGGTATTGTGAAAGTCCAACAATATTCTCACAAGAAATGGCAAGCAACTTGGCGGGATTTACCCCACCAAGAGGTAGTCAGATTTTGCTTTATGTTGATGATATCCTGCTGGTGGCCCTCACCCAGCAAGATTGTAAAGAAGATACCATACCGCTATTACAATTTTTAGCCACTAAAGGACATAACGTAAACAAAAATAAACTGCAGCTTTGGAAAAAACAAGTTAAATACCTAGGATACGTAATATCCAAGGAAGGTAGGACATTAGATGAGGACAGAAAAATAGCGATTTTACACCAAAACCCACTACCAAGAAGGAAATGATGTCTTTCCTGGGTATGACTAATTTTTGTCGGAGCTGGATTCCAAACTATGCCTTGGAATCTGCACCACTGACTAACCTGATTTATAAAAAGCCTATGGCAGCACAGGATTTGTTACAATGGACACCAGAAGCAGAATCTGCCTTCTGCAAACTGAAACAGTTAATAGTGTCCTCACTAGTTTTGGGATTACCAAACTATCATAAACATTTTTTCCAAACTGTAGATTGTAAGCAAGGTTATATGACATCAGTGTTAACACAGCAGCATGACAAGCAACACCCTATTGCTTATTATTCATCACAACTGGACCCAGTGGCACGGTCTTTATCTCACTGTGTACAAGCAGTAGTTGCAGCTGCAATGGCAGTACAGGCTTCGGCCTCAGTAGTGTTGTTCTACCCTCTCACATTGAAAGTGCCTCATGCAGTCACGATTATTTTACTACAAGAAAAGGTAGCATATCTTTCCCCTGCTAGGCATCTTTCCTGTATGACTAAATTGTTGAGCCAACCTCATATGACAATTGAACGATGTACAACTTTGAACCCTTCTACCTTGCTCCCAACCCCTGCAGATGGCACACCACACAGCTGCCTGCAGGTGATTGAGCAAAAGACACTGCCTAGAAAAGATCTTATGGATGTTCTCTTAGATGATGCCGAGGTGACATACTACGTGGACGGCTCATGCAAAAGGGGTCCTGCAGGACAGAACCTAGTAGGATATGCAGTAGTTTCTGATACTGACATTATAGAAGTGAAATCTTTGCCACATAGTTTATCTGCACAGGCAGCAGAATTGATTGCCTTGACACGGGCATGTACCTTAGCAAAGGGTAAATGTGTGAACATTTTTACCGACAGCCAGTACGCTTTTTCTACTGTACATGTTTTTGAGCAACAGTGGAAAAATCAAGGAATGATAACATCTACTGGCAAACTGACTAATCATGCACAGTTTATTTTAGATCTTTTAGAATCTATCCAGTTACCTCAGAAAGTAGCTATTTGTAAATGTGTAGCTCATACCAAGCAACAGGATAGGATTTCAAAAGGTAATGCGAGAGCTGATACAGCTGCAAAGCAGGCAGCATCAGAAGCATTTCTTTTGAATGAGGAATTACAACCCTCTGAGATTTTAGACTTAGAAATGTTAAAGACAATGCAAACACTTACTATGCAAACTGAAAAACAAAGATGGGTAAAACGAGGAGCAATTCTTGAAAAGGGGCTGTACATCTCTAAAGAAAGGAAACCGATATTGCCATCTAATTTGTTTAGATATGCAGCTTTGTTGAGCCATGGGCAGACCCATGTCTCAACAGGGGGGATGGTACAGCTGGTGAACCAAGTGTTCACAACATATGGCTTCTCAAATTACTCTAAAAAATTCTGCACGGTATGCCACGTTTGTAATAAACATCATGCACAAGGGGCGTTAAAGCCCAAGCAAGGAAGTTTCCCTACACCACTGTATCCATTTCATACTATTTGTATGGATTTCATAGAGTTGAATAAATGTGAAAATAAGAAGTATTGTCTTGTCATTGTAGATATGTTTTCCAGATGGGTGGAAGCCTTTCCAACTAAAAATCCAGATGCTACAACGGTGGCCAAAGTCCTTGTCAAAGAAATCATCCCTAGATTCGGCATTCTGGAAAGGATCTACAGTGACAATGGCATGCACTTCGTGAATCAGACCATACAACAGCTAAGTAAATATTTCGGAATTTCTTTAAAAATCATTGTGCATATCACCCTCAATCAGCAGGGCTAGTAGAGAGGCATAATGGAATTTTAAAGAGTAAGCTAAGAAAATTAGTAGCAGAAACGCAGAGAAACTGGGTGTACTGTCTGCCCCTGGCACTGTTGAGCATGAGAACTATTCTGAATGCAAAAGGATTGACTCCTTTTGAAAAGCTCTTTGGAAGGGCTTACTATATACCTCAGTGGAAAACTCTCATGCCCGCAGACCAGGAAGCTGATGGTACATTAGCAGAGTATATGCGTAAGTTATTAAATTCTAAACATTTGTTGCAGTTAAATTCTGTTTCAGATAAAGAATGAACCAGACCGTCAGAAGTGGCAGTGCCCCCTGGAACTTGGATCTGGCTGAAGGTGGTCAAAAAGAAGAATTGGGCATCTCCAAAGTGGGAAGGTCCATATCAAGTGCTTTTGTCAACACCCACTGCAGTCAAGATCATGGAGAGTGCCTCTTGGATCCACCTGATGCACTGTAAATTAGTTAAAGACTTTGAACTAGACAAAAATCTTGTCACATGCCAAGAGCAAAAATGATAGAGTCCAGAAGAAGCAGGAATGCAGAACAACCCTTTCCTCAGAAGTATTGCATAATCATCCTGTTAACTGTATTTGTGACAATAATCTTTTTGTTGTGGCCTTTTCTTTTCCCAGCCACACAGACTGAACTGAATAAACGTGAAGCGTTACTCATAAACTGGCATCCAAACTTTAACACTTACCAGGCAATTAAATATGTGTATGCTGAGACTTTCAATGTTTTGAATTGCTGGATTTGCACAGCTTTGCCGACAGCATACGGGGTGTTATTAATGACTACAATCCCCCAAGGGGTCAATGAGACCTGGGAAAACTTGATTTATGATACCTCAACCATTACGGCACAAGATAAAATAGCATTGCACTTGTCTGTTCCACAAAAGGGAACTGTGTGTTTTTATAAAAATGATACTGTTCAGGTGGGTTGGAGCAATTGCAATGTGACTGTTCCTTATAGATGCTACACTAAAGGTAACAAAGTAGATCTTTATTGTAATACAAACTATGATTCATTTCTTGGATTGATGCACAAAACATTTGATGAAGTAAAACATAATTCTGTTCTTTATAAACAGCTGTCTATAATTAATAGAAAAATGTTTCATGCAGTGCGAGTGTACATTCATAGCAAGGTTACTACTAAAGTAGAGGATTGTTATTTTGTGTGTGGCAGAAAGGCATACAAATGGTTACCTGAGAATTGGTCTGGCAGTTGTTTTTTGGGTTACCTGGTTCCGGCCATATGACACACTGCAGTTTTGCCTCATGGGAAAATTCGAAATGTCTGAGAAGTCGTCAAGAAACCCGTAAATCCAGTGGGACAAATCAATGCGCGTTGGAAAGATCATCACTCTCTAGGCAAAGGACTGACACACATGGACTTGAGTGATAGTGTTATATCGTGGGCAGGCATATTACCAGCATATGGAGCAGTGAAATCGATCTGGGAGCTGAGAAAACTGTCGAAACTTCTCGAAGTAATGAGCAACACAACTTTTTCTGCTCTCGAATTGGTGACTGATGAACTGAATGCTATGAGAACTGTAGTGCTCCAAAACCGTATGGATCTCGACTTCACCCTAGCGGCAAGAGGTGGTATGTGTGCTTTAATCCAAGAAGAATGCTGTTCGTATATTCCTGACCATAAACATGAGATAGACAATCATCTTGAGGTGATTCAGCAAGTGTCGGCCATGACCAAACCAGGCCCAAACCCACTGATGGACCTTTTCCAGAAATGGTTTGGGGGGGGTGGGGTACCATCCTAATGAACATCCTGATTGCCATTTGTGTAGGTATGCTCCTACTGGGAGTATGTGTTTGTTGTGGTATCCCCTGCATGAAAAGACTGGTTAAAGACCTAATAGACATTTCAGTTTCTGAAACCTTATATCAAAGTACTGAGTTTGAAGAACTGTTAAAAGACTAAAAATGCTTTCATAAGTTTAAACTGAATGACTCTCTTAACTGCAAATCCTGAGTGGAAGAGGTTAGGAGAAGAAAACAAACTGTTTATGCTTATTTTGAAAGTAGAATAAAAGTATTAATAGGGGGGAAATGTTAGAGAAATATGTATTAATGTGTGTATTAGCAATATGCTTAGTGCATTTAGAACTTGAAAAGAGTTAACACATTTATTCTATTTCATACTGCATAAATCTGTACAAACTGCAGTTGCTTTTTGACCTTGTACTGTCAGCTAAATCTTGCTTGTGCCTTGGAAATTTACTGAGAAGCAGATGATTTCTGCTTGCGTTAGGAAAATAATGAATAGAACAATACTGCTTATATGAAACTCAGACAAGAAGTTCCGCTGTGCTATGAGAACATACACAGCTGTAGAAATAACAGATAATTAGGACAAAGCCTGCTTGAAAATATGAACTGCAATCAGCATTTGCTTGTATCTGTATTAGAAGAGTACCTTGAAATGTAACACTGTACAATAGACGCTTGTAAACGGATTAATAGTCACCAAGGCCAGGTTGTTTTTCTGAAAAGTTTCTCAAAAATCTAGTCATGTCAGCAGAAAATCTGAAGTAACATCTACTGTAGAACAATACTGAAAGTTGTGTTTGATTACGTCAGCTTAGAAGGCCATGTCTTGTAAAGCAGTATATGAATGAACATACTTCCTGTTAGTAGTTAGACAAATCCTTGTATTTGCATGCTTTTGTCTCCTTGCTGCAAGTAAATTAAAGTGCCTTAACTGAACCTTACCTGTATTGGTCTTTGAAGTTTTTTTCCTTTGACATATATATATATATATATATATATATATATATATATATATATATATATATCTGGGTTACCGACACATTGACAAATGACAACTTGTTGAATGCAGAAAGCCACTGAAACAACTGATCGAAAACTGAATGTGCTATCAGTTGTGTGTGAGATCATGGTACAGTAGGGAATTGTGAAATTTGCCCTTTCCCCTCTGTAGTGTGATCTCAGAGTTGGTATATGTAATTAGCAGAGAGTGTGGGCAGTGCAAGGGGGCTTGCACTGGCCCTTCTGCTGCAAAAAAACAAGATTATTGTTTTTTTTGTCATTGCTGATCGATAAGTTGTTCTTAGTCAGCTGCCATTTGATGACTTTCATATTTGACAAGTCTGTATATATACAGGTATGCATGCATATATTTTGTAATTAATGTCTGTCACTCTTTATTGCTGTAAGGGACAAAATATCACCCATGTAGATTTAGGTTTGAGATCCCAGGCATGTAGAGCCATTCATCATTGATCATTGCTGCAGTAGCTTAAGCTATATGGACTATATCTTGCCAAGGATATAATAGCTAGTCAGCTTCCAAAATTTAAGGGCACCTTCTATGCACCCAGGCCATAGGAAGGAGGGATCTGGGTGGCAAGTCTATCAGAGTTTTCCTGCTGCCAAAGAGCACTACTCTTGCATGTTTTCTAGAATTGATAGTCAGTAGAGTTTCTTGATTCATAGGATTTGTGGAAATAAAACTTCTACATTTAATTTGTATGAATAAAACAGCACCTTTGTCAAATTGATTTTTGCAGTATTTTACTGTTTTTGGGATTGTTACCTGACATTCTTGTCAGCTGAAGCAGAATGTGTTTCTTTTTGCTGTTTTAAAGTGGAAACATTTTGTTTTTCAGAAGCTTATTTTGGTTTTTATGGAAAAGAATTACAAAAATTGTTTTTAGGGACTGGGTGAGTGTGTTTTGTATTTGTGACTGGGTAATTTTTCTGAAAACTCAGTTTTTTGATACTTACTTTTTACTAACTATTGTTGACATTGTTGGTTACTTGCATTTCAGGCTTCTTTCTTGGCTTAACCATGGAACAACTTACTTGTTCCCCTTTTCCTACTTCCTCCATACACAAAAAAAAGAAAGTGACTAAACAGCATTTGTCACTTTAACGGGCTATGTCATTGGGTCAGCCACAGACTGGTGACCCTGCAATTGCCATTTCAGGATCTTCAAGCCACTCATCTTTGTCTCCTGGTTTCCTCTGGTGTTTTTCATTTAACCACGAGGAACCAGAGGTTAGACATGTCCTCTGCAACTGTTGGTGTGTCCTCTGTGAGAATGGGGGAATCACTCTTGCTGGTCTTAGAGGAAATAGCAGGGAATGCTTCTTCACCTGACTTAACTAAGGTGCATGTTTTCCAATAGGGTGATGTCCCTGACATGAATCAGGGTGCTTCAACTGGATATTCTTGTTAAAAAGAATGAGATAGCTAAATATTTACCTTCCTCTGTCTCGGTTACCCTTGCTAATGAAGATTTATTGGGCTTAACACAGGGCTTAGTTCAGGCTCTTAACCCTTCACATTCTCGTTCCACTGGTAAGACAAAAAGATATTCTTCTGTTTCTAGGGATTCTGACTTCTTTGAACAGGGAATAAAACTGATGAGAACAAATTCAGTCATTTCTCCTCAGGCAATAGATTCCAATTTTGATACTGAGGACAGCATTCCTTTTGATTTTCCTTAAGAACAATTTTTCTTCTCTGAAACTATTTTTAGTGGGGTTCAGTTCTTGGCTGGAGCACCTTCTGTGTGGAGTCTGCATGTCCTCCCTGCGGTTAAGTGAGTTTTAAAAGACGTGCAGGTAGGTGCATGTGTGTGTGTGTGTGTGTGTGTGTGTGTGTGTGTGTGTGTGTGTGTGTGTGTGTGTGTGTGTGTGTGTGTGCGCGCCTTCTGGAAAGGTTGGGCATTGGGCTGGCAACTCGACACCATAAAAACTCCACTGCCAATCAGTCTGCAGACCAGTGATTCGCTGTGGCGACCCCTAATGGGAGAAGCCAAAAGACATTGCTTGTAGTACCTATGTCCCTCATGGACTCATGGACAGGGGCAATCTGTAATATACTCAATGCTCAGGCACAAATCCATGCTATCCACTTGCCCCTAGGGGCCATATATTGGGTATAATTGGGTTATATTTGCTAGATTTGTAAGGGTGCTTAAGCCATTAGCCTAGTAATTTCCTATGAACATATGAACCTATGAATCAATATTTTCAGTGAGAAGAAAATGGCATTCCAGTTTCTTTGAAAACATATTGGGATTTATTAAAAATGGAATTTCCTCAGCTTGCTGTGGTTCCTGCTGTTCTACCAGCTTTGTACAATGTTTTTATTACAGCCTGCAACATGCCTGTTTGCCAGCCTGCAGCCTATAAGAAGGCACACAGACTGTTTTAAGCTCTTCAGCCTTACAAATACTTTTTTTCTCATCCAAGATCTGACCCTGCAGTGATTTCCTTGTCAAATTCTTCTGCAGCTAAACATTTATTAAATGCTACCCTCTCCCTCTGACAAGGATGGAAAAGCTTTCGATAGATTTGGGAAATTAGTATATTCTTTCTGCCACTCTTAGTTTTAGAATTCTTAATTGCCAGGCTCACATGTTTAACTTTTTGTGTGCTTCCTTTGAGCATATGAATAACATAAGTTCCACTGAGGGAATCTTTGCTAAATGCTCTCATTGCTTCTGTTTATCAAGTACCCAAAGATTCCTTGAAGTGTTTTTATAATTCAGCTGATGCCTCCTCCGCAGGAGCTGCTACTGGGTCAATGACAAGAAGATTTGCATGATTATGTTCTCACAATTTGAATGAAGATGTAAAAACTGAAATTCTGAACTCTCTCCTTGATAGTAAGGTTGAATATGGACCATCTAAGGCTGAGGTCTTGAAAAATGTGATGAGAGAGGAAAACTGATTCAAAACGTGACTCTGATTTTTTCATTCTTCCTTCTCCATGTTTGTTAAAGGTTTCATTTCCAATTTAGGATTTCATAAAACACAAAGTAAGTAGCCTCAGCCAACTTCAGGCAAGCAGATGTTCAAAAAACAATGGCAAAGAGGCTTTGAAAAGAAACATGGCCAGTCCAACAAGTCAGAATGACTGTCTTCAAAATGCAACACCCTCCCACCATGACAGCCCTTTAATTCTTCCTCACAATCTGGTTCTCCATTTTCTCTGGCAAAAGATAATCTTAGACAAGTGTGTTCTTAGAGTTATCCATTAAGGGTACAGATGGCAGTGGGAGACCCTACCTCCTTTTTAGGGATTTCTCCTCATCCACCAAATCAAACTTCATTATTTCCCAAATGTTTCACCATCTGCTGTTCCACGGGATAATATAATCTGTTGCGCTCACTCTTACTGGGTAGGTTTTTATTCAATAATGTTTTTGGTACTAAAGAAAGAAGCTTCATGGAGACCAGTCCTATATTGTTCCTTTCTCAATCAGTTTGTGAAAGTTCCAACTTTCAAAATGCTATAATTTATAAACTATTACATCTCATTCCCCTGTTCCTGTTTTTTTTTTTTTTGGTAGCTCTAGATTTAAAGGGTGCTTATCATCACATTCTAATAGCCACATATTTCAAACTGATTAATTTTTTTTGTGTCTAGGTTACACTTTCAGTTTCAGTTTTCTACATTACCCTTTAGCTCCAGTGACATCTTTGAAGTATCAGGAATCAGGGCTTTGGGGGGAGAGGTCGCAGACTGGGTTTCCAGTAGAACATTCAAAAACATTTACAAATTTTATTTATTTTATTTATTTTATTTTTATTTTACATTTGTTAACCGGGCTAGTCTAACTGGATATATTTCCATTTTCAGTAGAGGCCCACATAGGTATAAACACAGTTACATAATATACAAAAATGAACGTGGTAAAAAAGAGGGAAAGGAGGGGGGATATGCAAATATACAGGAAGACATCATAGGATTTAATATTCACATATCATAGCATGATAGGATACCTCAATCTCACACAATAAAAATAAAGTTTAAACTTATTTCACGATATTTATAGAAAGGTTATATAAGGAGAGTAAAAGAGAGAAGAGAAATCTACAGAAAAGAGTGAGTAGAAGAGAAAAATCTATACTTTCAGTGAAAGATAAAGCAACTAAAGGAGGAGAAGGATATTAGAGAGTTAATACTTATCAAGTGATGGTCATACAGCTAGTAGAAGAGAAGAAGGAGGAAGGAGAGGGAGAGGAAGGAGTAGAGGTGGTTATAGGGAGATTTAGTCGGGGTTACAGCAGGGACATAACCATTGATTTTTAAGGTAGGTTCTGAGTTTTTGTTTGAACAGAATAGGAGTAGGAATAGAAGTAAGTTCAGTAGGAAGTTGATTCCAGTGTTTGCCAAGGGCGTTAGAGAAGAGGGAGTCACCAGCAAGGTTGTTGGATTTAGTTAAAGTTACTAGTAGTTTACTGGAGGAGAAGTGAGTTCAGGTTAGAGTAGGGGTCAAAAGTTTGGAAAGTGCAGGAGTGTTATTAGGTTGGTAGAGAGCTCTATGGACAAAGGAGAGTTGGGAAAGAAGCAACATATTTTCCAATTCAAGCCAGTGAAGTTGTTGAAGGTTCATGCAGTGGTGTGTTCTAAATTGATTACCAGTCACAAATCTAGCAATACTATTATATGTGTTAGCCAATTTTGAGAGATTGTTTTTCTTCAGGTTAGTGTAAATTGGTGAGGCGTGAGAAGGGTTGAAATAAGGTGAGAGTGGGCAAGAGTAGCTTTGGCTGCAGGGGTTAAGAATGTTCTAATTCTGTATAGGGAGCCCAGTTTTCTGTTTACAGTTTTAATGGTATTATTGATGTGACAATCATAGGTAAGGTTGTTGTCAATCATGACACCTAGCAGTTTGGTAGTGGAGTCAGCTGATATGAGGGTACCATTAATAGATGAGATAGAGAAATCTAAAGTGGGGGATCTAGTAGTTGGTTTAAAGAGGAGGAGTTTTGTTTTTTTAGCATTTAAGAGTAGGTAGCATTTTAAGAACCAAGCTTCTACTGTGTGGAATACATTTTGAGTAATAGTTTGTAGCTCAGGAATGTTTTTAGTTGAGCAAATGAGAGTGGAGTCATCAGCGTATTGTATGCAAGTAGCTTGTGGAATAGCTGATTGTAGGTCATTTATAAAAAGGGAGAAAAGGAGAGGCCCAAGAATAGAGCCTTGTGGGACACCAAGAGAAATTGGAAGGAGAGAGGAGAGTTTGTTTTCCCAGAGGACTGCCTGTTTCCTGTTAGTGAGATAGGAAGTAAACCAAAGGATAGCTTTAGGTTCTAAAGCAAGAGATTCTAGGATTTTTATGAGGAGGGGGTGGTTAACCATGTCAAAGGCTTTGGACAGGTCAATAAAGAGTGCAGAGGAAAGAATGTTATTATTGCGGTTTGTGTTTATGAAGTCAGTAAAGGAAAGAAGAGCAGTGGTAGTACTGTGAAAAGGCCTGAAGCCGTGTTGACAGGGAGTTAGAATGTTATTTTTAGTTAAGTAGTTCATTAGTTGATAGTGGACACATTTTTCCATGATTTTAGCTAGGGGAGATAGGAGTGCTATAGGCCTGTAATTAGAGTATTCATTGGAGTTACCTCCTTTATGTAGGGGTATAATGTGTGAGATCTTCCATCCCACAGAGTAGTATTCCTGGGCTCTTTCATGGATACATCATTTCAAGGAGCTTTTCTCCCACAGGAAAAAGAAGATCTATATCTAGATGCATTCCTAAATTTTTTTCACTCATTTGAGGATTTTAGCAAAGGAATTTCTCAGGATTCAAGGATTTATGGCACCTATGATACTCATGATTCATCTAGGCCAGACTCCACATGAGAAAGATTCAATAGTACCTAAAATCTGTATGGTCCCACCATCAACACCCGACTTTTTGAATTCTAATTTTGAAATTTGTAAAAAGAGAGCTATTTTGGTGGAGAGACCAGTTGTATCTGAATCCAAATGTTTCAGACTTTGCTTAGGGAGCTGTGTCTTTGGGAGCAAAGGTGTAGGGTCTTTGGAGCAAAAAATACAGACCAAAACACATAAATGTTAAAGAGAAGTTGGCAGTAATAAAATGTACTCAACTTTCACAATCATCTGTGGTCCCCAGGATCACTACAAGTTGTCACAGACAATACCACTGTGATGTGGTACATAAAACATGAAGGAGGGGTCCAGATCTTACCTTCTGTGCAGATTAGCCATGGTAGCCTAGGATATAGTAATTCAGCATAATCTCACTCTACAGATTGCATTCCATCAGAGCAAAATGGTGAGGCAGACAAGTCGAGCAGGATCAGGACATACCTTCACATATGAAAATTGAATCAGGGCAGTCTTCCAGGATTTGATCTAGCACTAGGGAACACCTCAGATAGATCTGTTTGCCTCCATTCACACCAAACAACATAACAATTCTGCTGCAGGTTGAATTGCAGGCAGGCCTTTTAAACAGATACACTTTTCTTTCTTTGGATGAGCATGTTTCTATATGCCTTTCTACCTTTTCCACTGATATACAGGGTCATTCTAAAGATTCAGAAGGGATCTCCAAAGTTCATTGTGGTGACTCCCTTCTAATCCAAGCAACAGTAGTTCCCTGTTCTTTTGGAAATGGCCAAGGGAAATTACCACAAGTTTCCTCACAGACTGGACCTACTCACACAAGGCAGGGGTTGTTTGATACACTCGAACCTGAACCAACATCAACTGACTTCCTGGATGATAGAATTTTAGTACCTTTTAGGCACCTATTTTCTGAGGATGTGCAGCAGATATTAAAGGAGGTAAAGAAACATGCTGATAGTTAATCATACATTAGCAAATGGAAAATAAAAATTCTAGTTGGTGCCACATTAAAAACCAAGATCCTTTTAAGGCTAGCATTTCTCTTGTTCTATAATATTTATTAGAGTTATTATTCTCTGACCTTTCATATTCCTCTGTCAAGGTTCATCTTTCAGCCATTTCAGCATGTATGTGTATGGATTCCCCTCTTCCTATGCATTCTCTTCCCAAGCTGTTTTTGAAAGGGGTTCTGCATTCCTGTCTACCTAGGAAGCATGTGGCTCCTTTTTGGGATCTTAACATTGTTTGGAAAAATTAACATTTGCTCCATTTAAACCAGCAAGAACAGTATCTGAGTTGCAAGTTCTTATGGTGGGTCAACCTTATCTAATATTCCACAAAGACAGTTTTTTGGAGGGGAATGAATCCTTCATTTATGCTTATAGCGGTATACAAATTTACTTTGAGCAAGCTATCCATTCATATGTCTTCTTCCAGCACCTAGAAATGAGGGGCAAATGATTCTTCATACTCTGGATGTCAGCTGACAACTCAGATACTATCTTGACAAAACTAAAACTTTCAGGAATTCTGATCAGTTAATTTCTTTTGAAGGTCATAAAAAAGATAACTAATGTCAAAGTAGAGAATTTCCAAATGGTTGTCCCATACCATTTCCTTTTGTTATTCCCACCATAACCAGTCAACTCCAGGCAGGTTCAAGGCACATTCAATGAAGGCCTTTGCTTTTTTAATGGCTTTTTGGAAGAGGTGGACTCTGAAATTATTTTAGAGGCAACACTTTGGTCCTCTGTACATACTTTCCCAATGCAATACAAACTAGAGTCCTTCTCCAGGTCTACAGCAGGCTTTGCTATGACCTTTGTACACACACTGTTGTACCCTCAGCCTCTCTCCTCCCAAATTTTCTAAGCTTTGGTATTCTGCCCATATAGATAAGGCTACGGCAGCAGTGATCTAATGATAAACATAATACAGCTGTGCAGGTATACTTACCATAAAAGTAAATGTTTAAGTAGATCACTGCTACAGTAGACACTCCGTATCCTCCATCCTGATTATTTGCATGATTTTCTTTGCCAGGATGAGGATATTCATTTTATATACCTAATACTGATCTCTGTCATGGCTCTAGCCTCAGTTCTTCAGTTGTCATGAAAGTTCTGTAGGGCTTGGCACCCAGACTGCTGCCCCCCCCCCCCACATGAACTTGCAATAATCTGGGTGCATGGAAGGTGCCCTTAAGCCTTAGTAGTTGGCTGGCTGTTACATCCTAAACAAGATATAACTCATACAGCTTAGACTACTAAAGCAATGATCTATATGAATAAATAATGTTATGGTAAGTTAACTTATACAATTCTACTTTCTTGCCCTCTGTTTCTCTGTTGTGTCTATTTTTGTGTGGTGAATTTATTTTGTTCTCTGTTATAAGTGCCACATTTTCTTGAAGTAGGTTGCTAGAAGTGCCCAGAAAGCATCTGAGAATGGAGGAGTAATTTAATTAGACTGATGGAAAGAAGGACTATAAATGAAAGGTTTGAAAGAGGAGGCCAAAGACAGGAGAGGAGAGGTGAAAAAAACGTAAAGTGCCATTCTAGTTGATACAACATTCAGTTTTATTAACTCTTTTTAAATCTGTGATTAAAGAACTGAAAAAAAAAACAGTCCAAGCAGAGGAAAATGGTACACTAAAAACTACCCAGCTGTCATAAAATGTGTTTGCAGATCAGTGTGTAACCTAAGTAATGAATGCTAAGTATTTTAATGTTTGCCGGCAAATCTAAGACATGAATTGAAACATTATTCTCTGAGGAAAGTATTAGTCATTATCTGCTGTTAAAAAGATGAGGTTTCATATAATAAAATGACTTCCTCTCCCTGTGTTTAAACCAGCTTTTATAATAAAAAATGTTTGGCAATTAAAAACTGACACCCTTTTGCCAAAAGGGTCAAAAATTACATGACAATTAAGGCTGCCATTGCTTATATTCTGCATTATTAATGTGCTATACATTATTATCTGTGCTTCCCCCACGAAGGAAAAAAAACGAGTCTTTAGATGAGCAACTTGTGGAAAAGTAAAACTAGTTCTAAGCTCTCAGGTGTTCTTTAATGGGTTTGAAAGAACTAGGCTTATCTCTCAACAACATCATGGCATAATTTAACTTTGCAGAAACAAGATTTATCAGTAAACTGATTCATACTGCCAAACAAATCACCATTTTATAATTTACAAATGAGCTGTTGCAGTTTGCACTTGTATTAAAAGGTTTTAATGTTTATTGGATGTCCAGAATACTCTGATTTGTAACAATCCTTTTGAAACTTTGTGTATGTCTAATACAAGTAATATATGTAAATGGATTAGGTTAGCATTAGAACAAATGGTTTGTTGACAAACAGTTTGGCTGTGTATTTAGCGCAGGTATTTTATGGTATATGATCAGATTTGTGTTAAAACTTATTCCTCCCCTTACTAGTTCATGGGCCTATGTTTATAACTTGCATGATCAAACCTTTTTTTTATATTTTGCCCTTTACCCTTTCTATGGTTGGTCATTTTCATACAAGTAGTTTCAGTAAAACAGTACTTCCTATCATTTCGCAGGACTCTCAGGTCTGTTTCTTTCTACTCCTGGATGATAATGAAACCTCATATTTTTCCCCTTCCACAGCCCTGTGAGGTACTCGATAATCTCTTCCATGTTATCTTATGTTTTTGCCTTCCCTGGTGCACACATCAAGATCCAGCAATTGCTCATTACCGTAGAAGTAAAAGCATAATATTAGATCTGATTTGAGACTCAAACCTATGATCTCAGCATACTATGTTGGTGTTACTGCTCCTAGATCAGCAAGACCCTCTGAACAGATAAGAAGCTTTCAGTTGCAGTCAGAGACCAGTTTATTCACTCTTCTCTAAAATTATTCTGTCTCCATTTTTTTTTCTGTATTGCAAACTCCAGAACAGTATGTGCCATATACCACTTTGTTTTTCACAGTAATACTGAGAACCTTCTTATGAAAGCATTTAAGACCTATACCATCTTATCTGGCCCTAACTTATTGGGTGCTGACAAATGAAAAGTCCTGAAGGGTTGCTGTAGTTAGGGTAACAGTAATGAAGTGGCCCATTTTAAAAATATTTGGGATGGGATTTGTCTCCGAGGAGGGCCTTTCATGAATAGCTGATAGGCAGAATAGTTGCTGCATAAAAAGATTGTGTGCTTTATGATCTGGCAGTCCCTTTAGCTACAGAAAAAAACATCAAGAATCAGAGACTATGTAATAAGACTGGCATTTCACTAATGATCCTTATCCTCATCTCATATGCAAAAAAGGAACACAGCTGACTAAAATTAATTTTATATAATGAAGCTAATTTTTAGCATTGGTTTCCTAAGATGCTCATATCAAAGGTTTCTGTAACATTGTGCAGGCTGCATACACTGAAACGCTGCCTGTACTAGAGATAGCTAAGCAAGAGCGAGACATTATTGAATGGATTAAGATGCACAGGTCTATCAGACCTTATTATCAGCTGGACGCAGGCCTCTTCTCTGTGTGCAGAATTTCACCTCATTTTATAGTTCTTAAAGAGCCTCAAGACATCAGTGACTGTAGCTATGTCATTAAACAGCCTACATTGGAGATATCACTTACCTCCCTCTTCTTCTTTTGATGCTCCCATTAGGGGTCACCACAGTGGATTATCTGTTTCCATTTCTTCCTGACCTCTGCATCTTGTTCTGTTACATCAACAACCTGCATGTCCTTTTTCACCACATCAATAAACCTTATTTTAAGCCTTCCTCTTTTCCTCTTACCCAGCAGCTCCATCCTTAGCATCCTTCTCCCAATATACCCAGCAACCCTTCTCAGCACATGTCCAAACCAACGCATTCTCACCTCTCTGGCTTTGTCTCCAAACTGTCCAACCTGAGATGACCCTCTAATATACTCATTTCTAATCTTGTCTATCCTCGTCACACCCAGTGCAAATCTTAACATCTTTAACTCTGCCACCTCCAGCTCTGACTCTTGCCTTTTCATCAGTGCCACCATCTCCAACCCATATAACATAGCTGGTCTCACTACCCTCTTATAGACCTTCCCTTTCACTCTTACTGGTACCCGTCTATCACAAATCACTCCTGACACTCTTCTCCACCCATGCCACCCTGTCTGTACTCTCTTCTTCACCTCTCTTCCGCACTCACAATTACTCTGAACTGCTGATCCCAAGTATGTAAACTCATCCACCTTCACCACCTCTACTCCTTGCATCCTCACCAATCCTCTGTCCTCCCCCTCATTCACACACATATATTATGTTTTAGTCCTTCTGACCTTCATTCCTCTCCTCTCTAGAGCATATCTCCACCTCTCCTCAACCTGTTCCCTAGTCTCACTACAAATCACAATGTCATCTGCAAGCATCATACTCCACGGGGACTCCTGTCTGATCTCATCTGTCAACCTGTCCATCACCATTGCAAATAAGAAAGGGCTCAGAGATGATCCTTGATGTAATTCCATGTCCACCTTGAATTCATCCATCACTCCTACCACAGACCTCACCACTGCCACACTGCCCTCGCATATATCCTGTACCACTCTTACATACTTCTCTGCTACTCCTGACTTCCTCATACAATACCACAACTCTTCTCTAGGCACCCTGCCATATGCTTTCTCTAAGTCCACAAAGACACAGTGCAACTCCTTGTGGCCTTCTGTATACTTCTCCATCAACACCCTCAGAGCAAATATCATATTTGTAGTGTTCTTTCCCAGCATGAAACCATACTGCTGATCACTAATCATCACCTCCCTTCTTAACCTAGCTTCCACTACTCTTTCCCATAACTTTATGCTGTGACTGATCAATTTTATCCCTCTGTAGTTACTACAGCTCTGCACATCACCCTTATTCTTAAAAATCAATACCAATACACTTTTTCTCCACTCCTCATTGCTCCTCTCACTTTCCAAGATTTCGTTAAACAATCTGTTTAAAAACTCCACTGCCATCTTTCCTAAACACCTCCATGCTTCCACAGGTATGTCATGGGGAACAACAGCCTTTCCATTCTTCATCCTTTTCATAGGTGTCCTTACTTTCTCCTTGATAATTTTTTGCACTTCCTGATTCACTATCCCGACATCATCAAACCTTCTCCCTCTCATTCTCTTCATTCATCAGCCCCTCAAAGTACTCTTTTTATCTGCTCAACACATTGTCCTCCCTTGTGAGTACGTTTCCTTCATTATCCTTTATCACCCTAACCTGCTGCACATCTTTTCTAGTTCGGTCCCTCTGTCTAGCCAATTGGTACAGGTCTATGTCTCTCTCCTTAGTGTCCAACCTTTCATATAAATCGTCACATGCCTTATCCTTAGCCTTTGATACCTTTCTCTTCATCATATACCTCATAGGTTCATAAGTTCATAGGCTGATACTAGGCTATCTGCCCTAGGGCATTTACAAGCCTAGCCAGAGTGTGTTTGGCTTTTGCCACCCTTCTTAGATTAGTTGACTGTGCCTCTGTATAGTAGGTCACAGAAGATAGCCCATTTAAGGTTAGTTTACCGTGCCTCTGTCTAGCAGTGACACAGAAGAGATCCCAGGGGTAAATTTGCGATCTCCCATCCAAACGTCAAGATTCTTCTTGAAGAGGGTCATTGAGGGGCTCTGTCTGACATGGATTGGGATTTTGTTCCAGAGTGAGGGGAGCCTCTGGGATAGGAATCTGTCCGTCCAGCATGTTCTATTTATTTCTGTGCTGAGGTTTAAATCAATGGAGCGTGTAGTTCTGATGGATTTGGATTTCTTGAGGTGGAGCATGTCCATTAATTCTGGGTTGGACATGGCTTTATACGTCAGACACAGATCGCCTCTGAGTAGGTGGTAAGCAACTGAGTAGAGCTGGAGTTTCTTTAGCCTAACTGCGTAGGGCATCTGTTTGAGTCCCTTGATCCTCTTGGTGAGGTACTTTTTGGGTCTTTCTAGTTGTAGCAGGTGTCGGGTAAGGTACATCCCAAATGGGGCATTGTATTCAATTATGGGTCTGATGAGTGATGAGTAAAGGGGCACAATGACCTCTCTTGATCTAGATGTGAACCCCTTCGTGATAAGGTGGGCTATATAGAATGTCTTTCTAACCACTTTGGCAATGTGATTGTCAAAGGAGAGATTGCAGTCTACTTGGGTCCCCAAATCACTAATTACTTCTTCTGTACTTAATGGATTACCACCTATGTGGTAATTTGTGGGCACTTTGTTTTTCCCAAAGGGGATGACTATGCACTTTTTGGCATTTAGCTTTAGGCCATGGCTCTGGCACCAGTTATCCATCTCTGTGAGACCTTTTTGGAGGATGCTTGTGTCAGCCGGCGAGTTGATTATGGCCCCCAGTTTGCAGTCATCTGCAAACTTTGTCAGCCATAGTCCTCCTGTGTTAGTCTGTACCTCAGAGAAATATATACCGAACAAGAGAGGTCCCAGGACTGAGCCTTGTGGGATGCCACTTGTAACTGGTTTAGAGTCTGACATGGCACCTGCAATTCTGACCATGTGGGTTCTATCCCTAAGCCAGTTTGCAACCCATCTTGTGACATAGGGGTTGATATTTAAGCTGGTGAGCTTATTTATGATGCCCGAGTGGGGTATTGTGTCGAAGGCTTTTGCAAGGTCAAGGTAGGCTGTGTGGACTACCTTCCCTTCGTCTATGGCCTTGGTGACTGTTTCAAAGAAATTGACCAGGTTCTAGAGGCAAGATCTGCCTTTAACAAAGCCGAATTGGGTAGGATCCAGTGTTTGGAGGTTCCCAATGTCTTTGTTTATGAGTTCCATGATGATACGCTCCATAACTTTGCAGACCAGGTTAGTTAGGCTTATAGGGCGATAGTTTCCAGGGTCCATTGTGGCACCACCTTTATGGAGTGGGACCACTGTTGCTGTACGCCATTCTTTGGGTACATATCCTGTTGTAAGGCTGAGACTGAACAGTGATTTTAAGTGAGGGTTCAGTTCTTCTTGGAGCTCATGTAAAACGCAGCCCAGGACACCGTCCAGTCCCATTGATGCTGTGTTTTTTGCTTTGGAGAGGGCAGCTCTCACCTGTGCATCTGTGATGTCAGGGAGGCTACACTCTGTTGGGATAGTCATTTGCTCATTTGGGGGAAGTTTGCACTGAACCTGTCTGCCAGGATGTTGGCAATGTCTGTGGGTTCAGTGTATTTTTTGTCATTTTGCACTAACTCAAAGCATATCTGGGAGTTTCCACACAGGTTTCTGACATAACTAAAGAAAGCCTTGTGAGTATCTTTAGCATCTTGTGCAATTTTTCTTTCGAAGCTAGCCTTAGATGATTTTATGAGGGATCGTAGTTTCTTGCTAGTACTGATTAGAGTTGCCTTCCCTTTCAGGGATTTTGCTCTGTCATGTAGTAGCTTCCTCCTTCTGTTGTACAGCTTATTTATGGCTGGGGTCCAGCAGACAGGTCTTCTGCCTTTGGAGGAGTGTGTCTTGGTTTTATTTTGGATAGCACAATCCATGCATTCCTGTAGGTATCCATAGAATGTGTTTGTAAAGGATTCTGCGGTTTGGGCCGTATTTTCTACTGGCCCTGGGACTTTGAAGGATTCCACCTCAGTTTTGAGAAGTGGGAAGTTTGCTTTTGAGAAGTTTTTGACTGTGGTTTCCTTTGCTGGGGGTGGGGATGGGATATGGATGTCCATAGTGATTAATTTATGGTCAGATCTTACCAATGAGGGGTATACCTGTGGTATGGAACAAAGAGTCCCCATGTTGGTGATGATCAGGTCCAATATGTTTTCCCCTTTTGTGGGAGCTGTGACCAGTTGTTCCATAGCATTTGAGTTTATAAATTCTAGGAACCATTGGGATAGGGTGTTGGAGCTTGAGTAGTGCACCCAGTCTATGTTTGGGTAGTTAAAGTCACCCAATATAATGGTGTTTGGAGAGACCTTCATATTCTCCAGTGTCTTCAGGAAAGCAGAGTGGGGTTCCTGAGTTTGGGAGGGTGGTCTGTAGCAGGCTACAAACTGAAAGGCAGTTTTGCCCACTTTTAGTTGCACATGGATGGTCTCAGATGCTTCGTGCAGTGCCACTAGCCTGGAGGTATGGGTATCATTGATGAATATGGATACTCCCCCTCCTCTTGTGGTTTGGTCCGAGTTTTGGGGCCGAAAAACATGGTATGAGGTATAGCCTGATAGTGTTGGGGTGCTCTCGGGAGCCTTGAACCAGGTTTCTGTTACTGCACAGATATCGATATTCTCCATACTGAGGAGAGCCTCGAGTGCATGCATCTTGAGGTTTAGACTTCTGGCATTGAGCAGCATTACCCTTAGTTTCTTTTTCCTTGTGTTGTCTAAGGAGGTGGGTTTGTCTTTTGAGCCTTGCCTAAAAAAGGCACTATGGGGGTGGCAAGAGCCTTGGCTAGTATTCGAAAACCCAGGGGTGACAGGTGCAAGCCGTCCCTAGCGAAGCAACGTGGCTTGTCAAGCATGTCATCCCAGGCTGACAGACACTGGATCCCCTTTGAGTGACACCAATACTTTAGCCAATTGTTGAAATTGATCATTTTGTCTTTATACTGTGGTATCATTCTTGGTGAGGGTAAGATGCTACTCAAGGTCAGGGTCATATCGGCCTGTGCTACATGATCAGAGAGCTCCTCTATGTCTCTTTTCATGTAATCCAGGGAGGTACGTCTCAGGTCATTCACACCAGCATGGACAATGACAGAGTCATATCTGTACTTGCTTTGGAGTGACCTGAGTGCTTGTGTTATGTGGCAGATCCTGGCACCTGACAGGCAGCTTACAGTGACCTTCTCCTTGTTCAGCCTGGTGAGAGGGACGTCAGTGTGTCTGACAATAGAGTCACCTATTACAAGTGTATTAGGTGTGTTGTTTAGCCTTAAGGGCTGTGACTGTGCGGCACACTGACTTTGTGAACTATGTGATATGTGGGTATTGTTGTGGGGTAGCAGTTGCTTGGATGTCTGCTTTGGAGGTCTCTGTTGCTTGGGCAGATTTTTATTTAGAGCCTCCAAGTATGTTTTTGTGTGTTTATGTGTTTGGTTTGCTGTTGTGATAGGTCTATGTGAGACTGGATTTGTGGTGTGTGTGATTACCTTCTCCTCCAGACTGACCATGCCAGTACTATGTTGAGAGAGCTCAGCCTCCAGTTTGGCTATATAGTTGCATCTCTCACATATATTTGAGCTTGTTGGGAAGAGGAGAGGGTGGTCTGTGTACATAAGGCAGTTGTAACATTGCCTCAAGATTCCCATATTCACCAGCTGGACTGGAGAGTAAACCTGAAACTGACTTTTGGACATGCCAGAATAGTATAAGGAATTACGTTTTGACGATCAAAAAGGACCAATAGGGAGCCAAGTACTTAAAGGGAGTATAAGAGGGTGTAGTGCTTTAGTTTATTAGTGCTTACTTATAAGACACTTATCCTAGCTACTGCTGGGATTTAGAAGGAAAATAGAGTGCTTACTTTGAGATTTGGAACAGTTCTAAGGGAAAAAGTGAAGAGCAGACTTTGTGGAGCCGGGAATAGTTTAAACCTGATTAAGTGGCGCTGCCCGATGCTGCGCTATGCGCAAAAATGCGCAAAAGAGGGTTTTAAGAGAGGGGGATCAAGGAGTTTGGAATTGACCCAAAATGGCCAATAAAACTACAGTTTCTAGGCAGTAACCACTCCCACAGGGGCAGGCAGGCTGTTCAGTGTTTACCACTGCCACTGATGAACACAGAGACTTCCCTTTATCCCAAGCAAGCAAGCAATGGCCTCCAAGAAGCTTACAAACAGTTCAGAACAGCAAATCTGTAACTGGACTTTTTTTTTTAATTTTAGAAAGTGGGAAAAATGCAATATTTTTTGTTGTTTTTGTTTTGTTTAAAGATAGCAGAGATATACAAGTAGCAATAAGTTAGAACAGTGCAATAAATGACCCCACACGAGTGCTAGGCCAGAGACAGGTAAAATGCAAGTTTTAAGAAAAAAACAATTTTAAAATAAGTGCAACACAGGAAATGCAGTAAACAGGCTCTAGATGTGTTCTAAATACAGTTCCTAATACAGATATCAAGTTTAGCAAGCTGGAAAACGCCAAAAAGTAGGTGGCAATGCAGAAATCTTAACAAATAATCTGAAGAAAAATACTTAAAATCTCAAAAGTGGCTCCTTTCTTCTCTCAGCGTTTTCTCCTCTTGGTGGGTGCTTCACCAACTGCCAACAAGTCTGAAAAGACACCAAAACCACGAGGCAATCGGGTTTTAAGAGAGGGGGATCAATGAGTTTGGAATTGACCCAAAATGGCCAATAAAACTACAGTTTCTAGGCAGTAACCACTCCCACAGGGGCAGGCAGGGTGTTCATTGTTTACCACTGCTACTGATGAACACAGAGTCTTCTCTTTAGCCCAAGCAAGCAATGGCTTCCAAGAAACTTACAAACAGTTCAGAACAGCAAATCTGTAACTGAACCTTTTATTAAATTTCAGAAAGTGGGAAAAAAAGCAAGATTTATTTTGTTTTTTTTGTTTTGTTTAAAGATAGCAGAGATACACAAGTAGCAACAAGTTAGAACAGTGCAATAAATGACCCCACACTTGAGTGCTAGGCCAGAGACAGGTAAAATGCAAGTTTTAAGAAAAAAACGATTTTAAAATAAGTGCAACACAGGAAATGCAGTAAACAGGCTCTAGATGTGTTCTAAATACAGTTCCATCTCCTTGTACTCCTGTCTACCTTCTTCATCTCTCTGACAATCCCACTTCTTCTTTGCCAACCTCTTCCTGTGTATGCTCTCCTGTGCTTCCTCATTCCACCACAAGGTCTCCTTGTCCTCCTTCCTCTCTCCAGATGTCACACCAAGCACCTTTCTAGCTGTCTCCCTCACCACCTCTGCTTGTGGCTGCCCAGCTATCTGATAACTCTTCACTGTAACCCAGTGCCTGTCTTATCTTCCCTGAACTCCACCTTACAGTTATCCTTTTTCAACTTCTACCATTTGATCCTTGGAACTGCCCTCACTCTCCTCCTCTTCTTCTTGATCACAAACATCATCCTACAGACAACATCCTATGTTGCCTAACTATGCTTTCCCCTGTCACCACTTTGCAGTCTCCAATTTCCTTCAGACTGGCCCTCCTGAATAGGATATAATGCACCTGCGTGTGTCTTCCTCCAGTCTTGTACGTCACCCTATGCTCCTCCCTCTTCTTAAAATATGTATTCACCACAGCCATGTCCATCCTTTTTGCAAAGTCCACTACCATCTGACCTTCTGCATTCCTCTTCTTAACACCATACCTACCCATCACCTCCTCATCCCCTCTGTTCCCTTCACCAACATGGCCATTGAATTCTGCTCCAGTCACCACAATCTCACCCTTGGGTACACTCTCCACCACTTCATCCAACTCCCTCCAAAAATTTTCTTTCTCATCCATCACACACCCAGCTTGCAGAGCATATGCACTAATAACATTCATCATCACACTGTCAATTTCCAGCTTCATAAACATCACCCTATCCGACACTCTTTTCACCTCCAAAACACTCTTGACATACTGTTCCTTCAGGATAACCCCCTACCCCTTTTCTCCTCCCATACACACCATGGTAGAACAATTTGACCCCATCTCCAATACACCTGTCCTTACTCTCCTTCCATCTGGGCTCTTGTACTCACAAAACGTCAACCTTTCTTCCCTCCATAATATTAGCTAATGCTCTCCCTTTACCAGACATACTGCCAACATTCAAAGTTCCTACCCTCACTTCCACACTCCTAACTTTCCTCCTGTCCTCCTGCTTCCAGGCATGCCTTCCCCCCCTCTTCTTCTCCTTCTCCTTCAGCCAACAGTAGCCCAGATTCCACCAGTACCCTGTTGGCTAACAGTACTGGAGGTGGTTGTTGTTAACCTGGGCCTCAAACAATCTGGTATGGGAATCTGCATTGCTGCCCGCATATTTGATCTGGCAATTTTTTACACTGAATGCCCTTCCTGACATAACCCTCCCCATTTACCTGGGTTGGGACTGGCATGAAGAAATACAATGGCTTGTGCATTCCCCAGTGGCTGGGTTAGATATCACTTACCTCCAATGTGTCAAAATGGAAATCTAAGTCCTTTAAGCCATGCCACCTGCTTGTCTGTGGAATTTCTTCTAGGTTGGCCTTAATATCTGAACATCTTTCTATGTTATGTTATTCTTGTTTTACACTACAGCTGCAAAAGGGCTTTTCCCCTTTTCCTTGAGGTGGAACAACATCAGAGTTTGCTATATTAAATAAGGGTACAGAGAGCAAAGGCCTCCGCATTGAGGATGTGGGATGCTTTGCCTCCACAGAAAAATGAGACTATCTGCATTTGTATTGTTGTTAAGTTGGATGGCCAGTTAGCATGATAGTCTATGCATACCTCTCAACCTCTCAGCACAAGAAATCTGGAGAAAGACAGAAATAATGGGGGAGGGAGGGCAAAGACCCAATTGGGACAGATTTTAAATACTTTTCCTTTAAACTTATAGAGCTGCTTGAATAATAGGTCTTGAATTATTATGCACTTTTGGAGGAAAATAAAGTCTGAAACTCAAATGCATGTAATTATTTATTATTATTTATTTACTTCTATCTTCAATTATTTGCTAGAAAAATCACAATTTTTTCTGAGGAACAGACCGAAGACATGAGACAAAACTTGAACATTCTGTGAAAATCTGGACAGTTGAGAGGTATGAGTCTATGCAATGCTGTGCAGATATGCTGTTAAATACATATTTGTTCTTATAATGCCTCATCTCCTGTGTCTTTCTTAACGCTCTTCTGGAAAGAGGTATTTTTAATCAGTGGAAATGTTAGTTAAAAAAATGCTATAATTCCAGATGCATAAATTTGTACTTTATATTACTGATTTTCAGGTCTGATGCCATTTATTACTTATGTATTCTAAACTACAGTTTAACATTAATGTAAATGTCACAGAGCCAAAGGTCCTTTCATACTGTAGACATAGGATACAGTAAGATACTGCAAGTGAAGATATATTCTCAGCCCTGCCAAAACACTTGTTTTTTCTCATATCATAAATATGAAGCCTATGGAAGCTGAATTAAAATAACTATCGGACTGCCTCACCACCAGAAAATCATTTATGTTCTACAAATGGTATCAGTAGAATGGCAGATAGGAAGTATGTGTTTAACTGTATACAGAGCTATGTGAATATTATCTGAGTAATCTGCAGGGAGTTGAGTGTTGCATTGCATGTTATACCTGCACAGCTTTACTTGAACTGTAGGTCGGCGGTGCAATCCTTTTTGATTGCATGGCATTGAGAGCTGTCTTCTAGTGAGAAGTCCTGTCTTCCAAGTAAGAAAGAATGGCTCTCAAATGAAAGCTTGTCCAACAGATTAATAAAGACAGTCCAATTAAATGTGCAGTGCTTTGGCTCTTGATACAGCCTGCAGAATTGGATTTCAATCACAACTGTCAGCTTTTGCTGTGCTTTAGTGGGTTATATTGTTTGTCTTGCAGCTACGCTGGTGGGCTGCCATCAGGTTAATCACCACACTGTCATAGATAATAACTTCCCAGTCATTTTCCTGATGAGTGCTGGAATGACAGTGATGCAAGCTCAGCAATCTTTAATAATGCACCACAAAAGCCAATAAAACACACCTGTGGCTAATGGATATTGGTGTCACAAAGCACTCTGCCCTTCTCTGTACATCAGCTGACCTTATCTCTTTGAGCATTTCAGATTAGCTGTTGAGTGAGATGCGGGCTAAACAATAACATTTCTGTAAGCTTGTACTGAGAAGGAGGATGAAACAGATGTGTCTCATATAAAAGAAATTAAAAATGCAAACCTACATGATTGCAAGGTGGGGAAATCAGATGGTTAGGCCTTTGATTTTTTTTTTAGTACTGATATTGCACAACGTTTTAGCAGCAAACCATAGATGTATAAGCAGTTCTTTTTTAACGAGGTATGGTCTTCTTGAGGGATGTAGCTCTCTTTTATTATGGCACAGGAGTGTGGTTAAGACACTGGATATAGTTTGTACTGTGTACAAGAGGGGGCCGGTAGGCATCAAAGTCCTGTATAATGCTCAGTTGCATATTATTTCTGTGTCCAATGAACTGTACTATCACTCAGTTGAACAGCATTACGGGCATCTAAAATTAACTATTTTGGTTATTCTTGGACTGCTTGCATTCACATTGTTCATAAGATATAAGTCACCGCTATTATACTCAGAGGAGTGCTAACAGATTTTAGACTTGCTTTATAAAGTTGTCTTTTAATTAAATGTGGTGTTTTGTAGACCCTGAGGAAAACAGATGCATTAAGTTGATTTTTACTACTGCTTGTAACTTTTCATTTTTCACAGATACTAACCTTTCTGACACTACTCATTTTAGTTTTCCTTAAATGAGTTGTCATTACTGTTTGTTAGAAGAACTTTTAGATGAGATAGATACACACACACACACACACACACACACACACACACACACACACACATATATGAGAGGCAAGGAAGGGGCAAAACAAGATTACCTTAAAGGGAAAGGAGCACTACTAGATAGCAGGGAAAGTAGCACAGAAAAATGTCTTAAACATTCATCCACATTTCCTTATTCTGTAAAAGGTTTAAAAAATCTGGAGTATATGGAATAAAAATGTGAAACTCATTTAGCACAATACTGAATCCATGTACACGAGTCCTTAATGATCCAATAAAGTCTTTCAAGGTAAAGCAGAACTGATGAGAAACATAATAATATTGTCACCTTTAAGGACACTGAAAATCAATATTAACTAGGACACACAGAGCGGTCAGAATGCACATATCAGCGTTTGGCTAAGTCATTGTTTAAGGTTTGCACACATATGGATTATCAAATAAATAAATCCCCATGATGTATCCTATAGCTGTGAGAAACGCCATTCTTAACTGAGGTTGAACAGGCTGTCAGAATCATTAAAAGGACAGATGAGCTGTTTAACATTTTTCAGTGTAATTGTAAATGAGATGTTAGTATATTCTTTGGTCTTTTTTGTATAATTTTATTTATATCAAAACATTAGTTTAACTCACACAGATGAGGTCACAAACCTATTAACACTGATAATTAAAATTGCATATATAAGAAATATTTGTAAAAAAGCATACTCATAGCACAGCAATGTATGCAGATAAAGTGAAAATATAAATCTGATGCATTGCCATGTGACTGTTATTGTAAATATCTATCATTTGATGTAAGGTCACATGTATATCTTGGTTAAAACAGCAATATAGAAATGAGTATATAATTGAATTTACTTTACTTCTAACAATAGTCAATATAAATTAAATAACATTTAGAATAGTACAATTCATATAATTAAAGTAAGAACTGTATAGTAGAAGTCAATATAACTGTACAGAGAGTCAGCACTGAAATGTTTAATAAATAGGCAGATAATGTATTGTTAGAATATGCATACATGTATGAGTGTGTGTGTGTGTGTGTGTGTGTGTATATATGCATGACAAAAAATATAAGTGGAATAAGGTGTGATGAATAAGTGTCATGTTTAAAGGCAAAACAGAACCAAATAGATATCTATCCTTCCATCCATCCATCCACCCACAACCCCTTTTTCCCATTTTGCCCATGGAGTTGGGGTGTCACTTCAACAGTGATAATCATCTAGAGCCAAGGTTTAAACTGCTGGGCATATTGCAGATAAAAATAAATAAGACAGAATGAAATAGCATATACTAAAGAAAGTAAAACTGACTAAGATAGACTAGAATATGGTAAAATTAAATACAAGGAAATAAAATGCAATAAAGTAAAATAAGTGCCCAAATGAATTTTAAATTAAGTAATATGAGAGGTCCTAGAATGTAACATTGAGAGGTCTCATATTTACCTCATTGGTAATTGCTATCATATCTCATCTTGAATTCAGAATATGAGCACTCTGAGAGTTTGCCATTTATTGTGAAAGGTATCTGTTGAGCCCCTGTGTTTAGCAATTTGCATCTCAGCATTATACATTTTTTTTATAATTCAACAGAATTTATTAGCATGCAAAGAAGCTGTGTTTTCCAGTGTCTAGTGAGGACCTTATTAGCTGCTAGAGTAATGATGTGTAACATACTGTGCTTGTCAAGTGAAGGAATAAATCCAAAAACTGCAAGCTCTTGCTGTTTGATACTATCTATAGTTATAATAACAGCAACCTCGCATTTTCATAGATTCATAGATTGTTACTAGGCTAATGACCTGGAGGGCCTTCTTAAGCCTAGCCATTTTTTTTCCTGAAAGAATAATGATGTCCTGTATTCAAATAGGACATTGAAGGCCAGGCATTTATAAGCCACATCTGTCCATAGGGGACTTTGGTGCCAGGCCTACTGTAAATTTTCTGTTCCTCATTCATTGGTCTAGGTTGAGCTTAAATTGGGTAATAGATGAACACAGCTTCACAGCTTCACATGGTTGGGAAGCTGTTTCATAGGAGAGGTAGTCTTTGTGACGCATAGCTGTCTCTCCAGCATGTTCTGTTTAAGTCACAGACAAAATTCAGGTCCTTGGACCTTGTATTTCTGGTACTGTTTGATGTACAAATATGCAGGAGATTCATAAGTGTGGTGTTTGTGGATTCCTTGTAAGCCAGGCATAGATCACCCCTCAGCAATCTAAGAGAGTGAGTAGAAGGAAAGGGCTTTAAGGTGCTCTGAGTGAGGCAGGTTTATTATCACCTGTATTCTTTTTTAAGGAATCTCAGAGGTTGCTCTAGTTGCTGCATATGCCTCGTCAGGTACTTAATGAAGGGAGCATTGTACTCTGTGATTGGTCTGATAAAGGCAGAATATAGTGGAGTAATGACCTCTTTGGACCTAGATGCCACCTCCTTACTTATACGTAATGCGACATAAAATGATCTTCTCACCACTCTAGCCATGTGGTGGTTGAAGGTAAGGCTACTGTCTATGGGAGTACCTAGATCCTTGATCATTGGGTCGACTCTTAGAAGCATTTCATTCTTGTACCCTGCTCCATGCAATTCTTTCTGCAAGCTTCTTACAAGCTGAATGGCACACAAGTGTAGATTTCAAACCTGTAACACATTTACATTATAGAGAATTATGTTCAATCTCTGGTCATAACCTGTATATTATGCATTTGAGACATGCATGACAAAATATTAACTTCGAGAGCAAAGTATCCATGTTGAGACATAATAAGGGTTATGATCTGAGACCCAGTCATAATTCTTTGTAGTGCATGGAGCTTTATCTTCTCAATGTATTACCAGTTAAACACACAATAAAAAAAGTGACAGGAGAGGAGAGAAAGCGTGGAAGCGTAAAGTGTGTTACTGGCTTTGAAAATTCTGGACAAATACAAAAATAATGGGAGGACAAAGGATCAGCATCAGAGGCAGTTTTTAAATGTTGCTCTAATTTACTTTAAAAGTTAATAGAACAACAGGTGTTGTATCAACATACATATTCTAACCAATAAGAAGCATGAAATTCTGTTGAGTGCCTTTGTGATAGCCTGGAATCCTCTGTTATTTTACCAGAAAGCCAATAATTTTGGATTTTACAAGAGATAGGACAAAGTGACATCTAAAGACATGCAGGTAGGTGCGTGCGTGAATGGGTGTGCCTTCTTTGAACGTTGGGCATTGGGCTGGCAACTGAGCATGTAAAAATCCACTGCCAATCATTAGGGGACCGGACTTCCACTGTGGCGACCCCTAACCGGGAAAAGCCGAAAGACAAGAGACAGGACAAAAATATGAGACAAAATCAGGCATATTCTGTAAAATCAAGACACTGAGAGACACAGCAGAGAGAAATAAAGTACCACTTTGGCAGAAAGTGAGTCAGCATTTCAAAGTTGTTAGATACTTTGTTCTGCTATACTTTTGTTATAAGTTTATCTATGATGTTATAATAGCTCGTAAAGGCTGTTTTACCTTTTGTTCCTGTTCTTTGCTGGCTATCCATAGTGCGAGAACCAACTGGAACAATGCTTAAGGTATAACAAACTTATTTTAAGACCCTTTAATTGCTGTCACGATCAGGTCTTGGTGTAGTGAAACTCTCGTAACATGTTTATCTTTTCCCCAGTACTGGAGGGTAATTACAGTACTTCATGGATTACACTGTTGCTTTTAGCTTAAAGATAATCTCAGATACAACATAATTAACTGCAAATGCATTGCTTGCTACATTTAGAAGTGCTTTAACCTGAATAGTACAGGTATGACTAGCAGTGGCTGTATCTTTTTCACAATGCTGTAGGGATTCCAAGATGCCTGGCATTGTCTTATTTAGGCTGTTCCACACAGTAAACGAGAAGATCCATCTGTGTCACATAAATGCTTGAGTTCTACTGGAGGTGTCCAAACACTGCTTTTTGTAGGTCTTTTCCTGAAGTGAGTATGTACTGCTGGCCCTCTGATGAAGTTATAAATATTTTGCAGTAATAAAAAAAGAGTTCATCAGTCATCCTAATGTTTTGACACTATTCAAAGCCAACAATATCCAATCTGTGGCTATAGCAGTGTGCACAGGTAATTTCAAGGACTTTTTCATGAAACTTGGTTTGAACTCCAGCCACCTACTCACTCAGTACAGTACCACCATCTTAGCACTGAAGTACACAGCTGTTGTCTGTATTGCTATCTGCAAGTATCTGCATTATTGCAGTTGTCAGATATGCTGCATTCAGGCCTTGTTCTTAACGAAAGTCTAGGAACTCTTCATGTATTTTCATACTGTATATAAAAATCATGACATTAGACAACTGCAGTACTTTTGAAATAAATCTTGGTTTGAGTTGTCTACTTGAAATTAAAAAAATGCCCCAGCACTTGTACTCTCTTCTGTAATCTGCTGTCTCATTCATTTATTATGGGATAGCATTAAACAGCTGGTCTTGAATGCAATGTTATTTATATACAGTATTTCTTACATCTGTATGTTTTTAAACGTGTCTTCATGATTTTATATCATATGAAGAATGTCCATAAAGCTGTTCTGGTTAGCACTTTGTGTATCTTTTTTCTGCAGTTTGTGCAGTGCAGAGTGTATCACTTAACTTTAGAATGTCACATATAATTTTGTCACAGTCATCCTTAATTAACAGTATGTGTAGGGTGCTGGTCTTCCCTTGTTTGTACCTTAAACTCATATCAATTTGCATGACATAGGTTTATAGATTAATACTAGGCTAACTGCCCTTGCAAGCCATTTTTAAGCCTAGCCAATTATCCCTTGTGGGACTCAAACCCTGCACCTTGTGTTTGCAAGGCAACCACTTTAACCATTAGGCCACCCTCCCAACCCTACTTTATGAAGTTAATTGCTGTTGTGCAGTTAGTGAACCATATTTTCCTTTTCTAGAAAACCATTTGACAAACACAGCTTTGTTCACTTCAGGATAATTTTTGTGTGGAAAGCAACAGGTTGCATCTTCAGATTTTTAAGTATTCAGGCCATGGGAAAGTGCTATACCATTTTGAATGAAATTCTGTCTGTTTTTCCATTTTGCAAATGATACCTGTTTTGGTTATGTATGCATGCTGCCTTTACTCTGACATATTGGGGGAGGGGATCAGGAAATTTGTAAGTTATAAGCTGTAGTTCTTATGTCTGTAATTTTGGGATTTCCAACACTTCAAAGTCTGATGCGTCTTTCTACATTGTTATCATCATCATCATCATCGTTGTTATGTTCTCATTCTGGCACAGACATTACATATCAGAGCTGGTAATAGTATATAAAATAAACCACTGTAAGTCTGCTTCAGCCACTGTGTGAAGCACTGATGTCATTTTCAAGTTCCATTCACAATTATTTCATTTTCTAGTGAAGAATCCATGGCAATCCATATCTACAAAGGCTGAGAGCAGGGTTTTCATTGAGAAAAACAGGTTTGCGGTGCTGTCATTTTAAAACTTTTCTTCTTTGTCACCTCAGTGGACATGCCTGCCATATGCTGATTCATCACTGCCATATTTTTGTACAGAAAAAAACCTGCAGATTTGGGATGGTAGATCCATAGGTACCCCATGTGATGCCCCACCACTGGCAACAATAATCAAGGAGCCTCAATCCTTACCACTAGCACCACTGGGGGATGTACATTGGGAAGGATGACAAGTACACACACAGTAAAGTGCAATTTCCCTTAAGAGCACACAGAGACCACAGTCAGTCTGAGGGTGGTTTCTCCCTCTTTCTCCAGATCCTTAATAAGACTCCCCACTGGCACAGCTATAGGGTTGAGATCCCAGCTGAGTGGCCAAGCCAAGACCTCCAGCACCCTCCCTGTCCAACCAGTGATTTGTATCCCTACTCAAGTAGCTGACACACACACACACACACACACACACACACACACACACACACACACACACACACACACACACACACACTTTGAAATTTGATTTATATACAAACACACACACAGACCTGGGAAAGACTGGCACAGGTTTATTAGCTATGACCCCTTCTGCTCAGACTACAATGTAGTTTTTACTGCCACCAGCCATGTCCTTATCAGCTACTTTGAGGCCCTTAACAAACGATGTCCAATCCTACTGTGTAATGATACTGTTAATCCAAATGGTAGTTTGACCAAGAGCAAAGCTATTAGGAGTGGCCCACAGTGTCACCAAATAAATATGTAAATACTCTCAGAACTTAAATATGTCTCACAAATATCAGCTATAATGAAAGATTTAAATATATTTAATAATAAATAATAAAAGAACAAGAAAATACTCAGTATATGATCAGTTACATCACAGTTCAAAATCACAGGAAATATTTAAAACAACATTGCAGAACAGTCTCACATAAATACAGAAAAGCATCTAAATTAAGCTTTGCTATATTCCTGACTATATCTAAAATAATTATACTGCTCACTAGACTTACTTACAGAGGAAGCAGGCAGATGTGGTGAGTGGATGTCCTTGTCAGGTGAAAGACAAGATACAGAATGCTCAGTCTCTCTCTCAGAGACTTCCCAAATTAATATCCCAAATATTACTGCTGGTATACTTGCAGAATGACATCATTCCTTGTCATCTGACTTCAGTTCCCAGGCTCAAAAACAACAGCATTTAGCATCTGCCTGTGAAAATACATAAACAAGGGCCCTTCTTAGATCTAAGGCAAATCCTGGAAGTCATAAAACCATAAAACACTTTCACATCTCAAGTTTAGTAATTATTTCTCTTTTAAGATGACACAGAGAGCTCCCTAGTATAGCCATCCTGTCTCTGGCTAAAATAAAATAATTTAAATTTTAAGCTATTTTTCTGAAATTAACCTCCTGTGTTCCAGTTTCCATTGTTAAAATATATACATCTAAACAGATACAGTAGTGTATATACATTTCTGTTCTAATCCAGCAGGGTACACTGTGGTCACACCTCTAAGTTCAGTACTTTACAAAATATCTCTTCAGCACACGTCTGTACAAACCATCTCATATGACATACAGTTCTAATACATTTGTAACACAAGCATACGAATCATGTTGATATTCACAAATGGCTTATAATTATTTACAAAATTCTAGATAGCTGGGCTGGCAGTATCTCCTTTTGTGACACCCCAGTTAAACATAAAAAGAACCTCAAGTGCCAAAAGTGGTTCATCCTTGCAATAAGTTAGCCTATGGCACATTCTGCTAGTAAAGACTACTGGTCAAACAGCAATAACAGAAACAGTGCAGTTTCTTAATAAAGACTAAAACAGCCAAAAGTCTCATTTGCCAGTCATTTACATATAACAGCAATTTTCTCGGTCATCATTCAGAAAAAAAATGAAGCACCTTTACAGAAACACTAGGGACAGAATAAGCACAGAGTCTACAGAAGAATTTCTTTTCAGAACTATATAGCTACCCTGCTTTCATATTAAGTTATTAACTAGCATCCAACCGAGCTGGACAAACTATGCTTCTGAGTTAAATTATGGCTGTTATCCCTAAACAAAAGTTAGTTTCAAAACCTGAAATAAATTAAAGCCACTTTATGTATAAAAACAACTGCATATTATATATAATTACAAAAGTAATCCATTTCAGAAGATGCAAAATGAGTAGTTGAATTGGAAGAAGCACCAAGAGACCATCCATTCTAGTTTATTATGGTATATATCTTTAAATATCCTAGCTTATTATGGTATATGTCTTTAAATATCCTAGTGCCTGTCTACAGGAGGCTACAAGTCATTTGGTATATATAGTTCTAGAGTAGTCATACCTCATACAGGCTGGAAGCACATCCACACTTTCTGTGTTTATTCTGGTGATCACCCGAATGACACATGGTGCTAAAAATGAATATTATATTTATTGAAATGAAGAAATATATTTGTTTTTGAAAGCTTATGTGTTTACAAATAAGGAATAATAACATGCAGTTAAAAAGGTATGTTTATGAGTGCTAGGTATTATCTTACTATAGTTAAATCTAGAAGAAAATCAGAAGCTTTTATCCAAAAATTCAGTTTTTCTTCATTGCAGCAGAATAGCCTAGCTACCTAGAAAGATATAGTGCAGCCTAGAAACCTGAAAAGGTACAGTGTGCCAAATTAAGCTATGTCATTGGGGAAAGCCTTGAAGGTATTTAGCACTTTTTATCTATTTAGATGAAGAAATCTGTGTGTGTGTGTGTGTGTGTGTGTATACACACACACACACACACACACAGATATATATATATATATATATATATATATATATATATATATACATATACATATACATACACACACACACACACACACACACACACACACACACACACACACACACACACACACACACACACTATATACACGCACACACATACCCACACACACACATATACTATACACACACACACACACACACACACACACACACACACATATATATGTATAGATTTATAGCAGTAGTTAGAGAGAAGTTAACGAATTATTGTGATACCAGAAACAATTTGCTGTTTGTTTGCCATTTATTCTTAGTAATTGTATAAGGTTTTGCAGATATTATATATTCATAGATTTATTGTTTTTTTTACTAAACCTTTGGCCAAAAGAGACCATTAAGAACCTCAATCACATCACCTGGTACTGGTGAGAAACTATCAGTGCACCACATTAAGTAGACTTTTTCCACATATTCCAGATGAAAATTTGTGATCACCCATCCAGTCACTCAGATTGGTTTTAAAGGTCACTATGATGCTGTAATAACAACGGGGGGGGGGGGGGGGTTCATAAAAGGTGTTCAGTAACCTTCTGAATGGACATCAAAACCACTATATATAAAAAGATGGGTTACTTCCACCAAAGGTTCTGCCAGTCACATCCAAATATGGAACAAAAACAGAAAAAATCCAAGGCAAGAACCATCAGGCCATGTAGAAAATATTTATTAAAACAAGGAATCCAGATAAAAGTGCACTATAAGTGCTTTTGGGTGTTAGGGTTACACCCGAAAGTGCCTTGAATTTTTCTGTGTTTGTTCCATCAAAAACACTATGGTAGGGCTGTTCTTAAATTCAAGAAAGTTACCTCAAGCTGTACCCATAGTATACAACCCATGTTAAACTTTAACTTTTGTGACTTGCATAATTCATTAGTAAGAGAAAGAGTTTGTGGTATAAGAAATGATCATACAAGTCAAAGCTACTAAGAAAAGCAAACCTGGATTTTATCCAAAGGTAAATTTGTATGCAGAGGGAGTTAAATGACTTAAATGAGGAAATGAGAGTATATAACATCTCAATGTGAACTAAATAATAGGCAAAAATGAAAAAAATGAGAACTCACTAAGACTGTGATGGCAATGAGAAAAAGAGCTACTTAGTACATAGGAAGCGTGCTGCATTTAAAATGTGAGGCTTGTAGATTACCTGTTACTATCTTGACAGAAAATGAACCCACATTTAATTGGTTGTGTTAAAGCAGTGGTAGACAGAATTTTTTTCAAAGATTTGTAAAATGAATGACAATTGTACTCAAAAGAACTTGCATATTGTTGAACGGAAACATCAAAATTATTATTGGTGTTATTAATGCCAAAAGGGTTGATACACTGAAGTATGAAAATGTATCAAAAACAGTGAGTCAAGTCTGCAAGTCAGACTGTGGGTAAGAAATGTATTTATTTATTTTATTTTATTTTACGTTTGTTGACTGGGGTAGTCCGACTGTATGCATGTCCATTTTCAGTGAAGGCCTGGGAAGAAAGTTTCAGTTACACAGATAAAAAATGTACAGACATGCCAAGCATATTACAAAGTCTGTAAGGTGTGGACCTCAAGATGGATTCACAGCATTAACAGTGTGTAATAGAATATAAAACAAGTGGATTACAACAACAATTATTATTTACAAAGTAATGTACAGGACAAGAAGGTCATAACAAGCATTTGTGGGCAAGAAGTGCATACAGTACTGTTATGTTAGGGAGTAGTTATGGTACATGGACAGAGCGAGTGTATTTTAAAATACTGATTGAGGCCTTTTTTGAAGAGACTTAGAGAGGGTTCAAGGGCATGGTTCGCTGGTAGTAAATGCCAAGCTTTGCCAACAAAGTTGGCAAACAGGGAGTCTCCAGCTGAGTTATTAGCTTTGTGTGTTTGGACTAACAGCTTGCTGGATGATCGCAATGGTCTGGAGTTACTGTATGGTTTTATGATATTTTTAAGTGCGGGGTTGTCTTGTCTCTATAAACATTATTAGGCTAAATCCTAAACTAGTTAAAGAAATGCTGAGAATTAATAAAGGGGATGCTGTCTTTAAGTTAGACAGAAAACAGTGTTTATTATAGCCTGAAAATACATTTTGAAGAAAAAGAGCTAAAAAACACAGAGTAGAGAGGTAGCTACATACTGTTAATTTATTTATTTATTGACATTTGTTTACCAGAAAAGTCCACTGGGTCAGAAACCCATTTTCAGTGGAGGCCTAGGGAGAAAAGCATCAGTTACAGATGAAACGTTTTACAACAAGATAGTATTTGCAATAATAAAACAGTGTACAAAAATTTTTACACAATTTCTTAGTGGTTAGTAATACACAGAGTAGAAAGTTTTAAGTTTTAAAAAATCTGGTAGGTGTTAGTTGTACACATACAATATTTTTCATGGCATTCATTGTATGGAGGGAAAAAGATAGTAGATATATTCATAATAAAAATAGTTCATTTATGCACTTCAATACATGGGAAGTTTAGGATTTAGCTTAATAATGTTTATAGAGACAAGACAGCACTTGACATACTTTAACTAGTGTAGAAAAGTCAATGAAGTTCAGAGAATTTACAAATTATTACTTGAAACTGAAAAGAGTCATACTAGTTAGAATAATCTTAGAATTTGTTTACAGTGGTCTATAGTTCTAGGCACAGAAAGTCATTTAACATATTAAGGGGCTCAGTAAAGCCAGTGGGTCAAAAGATACTGATACATGAGTATTATAATGTTATTTCTCCTAATACTTTAGCTTATCTGGTTTGTGAAAAGCAAGAGATGGCAGACAAATTCATAGTGGAAAGCCAAGCAGGGAATATATTTCTGTATGCTGTCAAGAATAGTCACACACTCACAAGAGATTCTCAAATATTATTCAGTGTCATAACAGTGATACTTATTGTAACTATTATGATTTATTTATATACTTAAGAAGTTTGCTATAATGCAAAAATAAGTCCTGATACTATGCCAGTTATAAGTAATCCAAGAAAAGTGGTGATAGCTATCAGGAATATAGTAGAACAGGAACTAGAATGAACAAAGAGTGTAGGTGTCAGTAAGATGCAATTAGAGTCAACAGAATGGGTGAACAGTATGGTTACTATTGTAATGTGAGATAAGATTAACAGTTGTTTTGACCTTTAAGATCTAAATAAAGGGATTAAAGGAGATCATAGGGCAGCCGCGGTGGTGCAGCGGCTAGCATTATCACCTCACAGCAAGAGGTTCTCCAGTTCAAGCCTCGGCTGGGGTGCCTTCTGTGTGGAGTCTACATGTCCTCCCTGTGGTCGCGTGGGATTCCTCCGGGTGCTCCGGTTTCCTCCCACATCTCAAAGGCATGCTGTAGGTAGATTGGACACTCTAAATTGGCCCTAGGTGTGAGTGCGTGCATGTGTGTGGCTTCTGTGGAAGGTTGGGTGCCGGGCTGGCAACTCGACACCATAAAACTTCACTGCTAATTATGAGTGGACAGGTGATCCACTGTGGCGACCCCTAACTTGGAAAAGCCGAAAGAAGAAGAAGAAGAATTACTGATTACTTGCAGTGAAGGAAGTGTTCAACAGATTCAAATGCTAAATTATTTTCAGTATTAGATGTAAACTAGAGACTTTGGTAGATAAAACTAGAAAACAATGCCACACTGATTACACTAAATATTCACTTAGGAAACTACAGATTCCTTATTGTTCTGTTTGGTATTTTATCAGCAACAGAGGTATTCAGAAGAACAGCTGCACAAGTAATTGAAGGCTCGGAAGGTGTTGCAAACTCAGTTCATGTTCTAGTAGCTGTGGGATGGAAGCTGTAAGAACATGGCAAGACAGGTACAGCTGCTAAAAGGATTTAGACAACAAAATTTCAAATTAAATAAGAGCAAATGTAAATAAAGGTGACAAGTCTGAAATACACAGGTTATATTCTATATTCTAATGGTATAGGGACTGAAGGCTGATACAAAAATGTTATAGGGGTTATGCGAATGTCATAGTCAGAAGACAAGCAAACAGATATTACAGAGGTTTCTAGAAATTATATAGTAGCTTTCAAAGTGTGAAAATAATGTCTCAGATAAATATGGTGCTACAACAACTGTTACAGCAAGATGCATCCTTGGAATTAATCTATGAACAGGAAAATATTTATTTAATGCTCAATAAGTCTGTAACAGAAGCAAAGAAAAATATCAATGCACAGGAACCACAGAGTAAAGTACAATTTATTCACAACAAAATATCATTTACTGCCCTCACATGAATAAGCTTTCACAAAAAAATGCTTCTCCAGATGCTCAAAAAGATACATTAGAAAATTCCAAACTCTAAATAGTAGTCTTGTGTTAATAGTATCAAATAGAATAAAACACATTTATATATGTACTAAAGTTATTTTACAGAATTCATTCATTCACAGTACTACTTTGTTCATGTGATATGAGTTAACCAGTTAGAATACCTCATAAACTTATTTCATTCTGTACTGTTTGTAACTTCAGCAATATTCATAAATATTAAAAACATAAAAATAAAATATTAAATAAATGTTATATAGAGAATAAAAATATAGCAACAGGATATTGCATTACTTCTTATCCAAACGTCTTTATGCATTTCTAAATATAGATTAATATCCCTGCCTGTTGGATTTACAGTAACCATCTATAGCATCCTGAATAAGAAGGGATGATCTGTACTTATTGCAGGAATATAATTGGTCAGAGTACTTGTAGTATCATACATCTAATTTCCAAATAGTGATTTGCTAGCCTGTCTTTTAAACAACTAATAGACTTATCAAAATAATATGCAACTCAAATTGTCCATGTGGTTAAGTGAGGAATTTAGTTGAAGAGTTAGGATAGTTATTCAAGCAATACATTTTGCCTGTCAATGGATGTCTAATTCAGTCTCATTGATAATGTATGTTCATAAAGAACAATTTTAACAGGAATATGCACTAAAGTTGTTTGTATTATTTTCTTGGTTTATCCTTGCAGCAAAATTGTATTTTCTAATTACGGACTTTCTTAAATACAAATCTCATATTTTCAGAAATGCATTCATTTCATTAGTAATTGTTAAAAATGAACAGTTTTTCTTTATAACAGTTGCTATCTGTTGAAAACATCTATTATATGTTGTAACAAAGTTTAGTTTATCATTATTATTTCTGCAATCAATAACTAAGTTCTGTGAAGCTCTGTCAGATATATAGTTGTCCAACATACATTCATACATCACATTTAGTGTCTTGAAGTATTTCCTGGGAAAAAACTCGTTACTGAAAAGCATTTATGGTCACACACAGTTCTTTTTCTACAATTTTAACAAATGAATTTGAAGTGTAAATGTACTTATTCTAAGCATTTGTTCATGCACTATATTATCAAACATATGACCACAGTACATGCTGTTCCTAGGTAGGGCATTATTCACATGGATGTATTTCTTATACATGGAGGTAAATATATTGCCTTTTGCATACTTTATAGCCAAATCCAGAAAATTAATCATATTATTAGAATGGTTCATTTTGAATTTTAAGTAATTAGCACTTCTTTTAATGAAGGTGACAAAAGTTTCTACACTTTTCGTAATGTCATTCTATAACAGAAAGTTGTTATCCACAAATCAGTTATAGAACAAAACATTGTTATTGCAGAAATTTTGTTTACAAAAAATGTACACACCCTCCCATACAGAGAATGAAACATCTGTATATGAATTAGATATAAAGTACCCATCCATGTGCCTGCAACTTGAGGATAAAAGACATCAGCACACAAAACTACATTATTACTTAGAACTAAACCAAATGAAATACAATCTGTTTCAACTTTTCTTATTGAAAAATGAGGTTTGGTAACAAACCAGTTTGTCCAGGGACATCTTCAGGTGGGGTTTAGGTAGAAGTAGTAATGGAAATTAAGAAGGTAGGGGAAGGAGGCAAGTTGGGGGGGGGTTAAATGGGAAAGTAGGAGGATTGGGAGGAAATGAGATAAGCATAAGGAGGGGCTTAATGGGTTTTATGAGAGTGTAACTGGGTAGGGAATCACATTTTGGCTTGAACCTGCTATCCTCCCTCCCTTAATTCGAACATTGGGGATGGTGTGGTTGTTATAAGTTTTGGAGGCAGAGATGAGCAGCAGGATTGTCCCTCTTCCGCTCACCCTCTGGCGTTGGATGTTCATTTTAATGAGTTGGGAAATGCAAATGAGCAGTTGGATGCTGCTTGATAATTAAAAGCGAGTGGAGGTAAGGATGCTGCTTATTTGGTCGGATGGTAAATTCAATAAGTGGAAAATGAAAGTGAGTGGTGGGACGCTGCTTGATAAGTAAAATAAGCAAGCAAAGATAAGGACACTGCTTATTTGGTCAGGGTGAGCGGAGACACGCTGCCCTAGTTAACAGTTATATGGATGTTTATGCTGTGATTAATAAATTAAAATATTAGTTCGTGAACAAAGGTATATTTATGGAATTTTAATAAAGGTCATCAAATGTCATTTGGTATGATGTGTGTTAATTGAAGGGGACCGGGACAAATAACAGTTTGTACACAAATATTGCTTTACTCCCTCAAATTCTATATTATTTAGGATGTCTGCAAAGAGAGAGTCAGCGTCCAGAGTTACTAATACTAGTTGTCACCTTTCTGGCAATTAACAATACATTATTATCTTTATTGTTTTAATAATTATGCTAATTGTTTAAATAAGTCTATTGTTTTATGTAATAACATGTCCAATTTCTACTGCATATTATATTCTTGTGCTTGGATACTGTGTTTTCTTTGTTGCTGTTTTCTCTGTTATGGATTACTGGAGTTCTATCTGAATTTGTATTCTAGATATGGAAGTTCCAACATTAAAATACTAGGATGTAAATAAGCGAGTTGAAAACTGATGCTGGTAAGTATGGTACAGCAGCTGTGCACCTACAAGATAATAGATCAGTTGCCTTTAGGTTAAAAACACTAACAAATTCAAAAAGAGATACGCTTAATAGTGCATGAATTTGAGAAATTTTATGAGTACATCTTTGTTACAGGTTCATGTGAAAATAGATTATAAACCCCAGCAAAGCCCTTTTAGAAACTTTTACCTAACATTTGTGATATTACTTAGGCTGCTACTTAACCTACAGAAACATAATGTAAAAGTGAAATACAGACCAGGCAAGGAACAGCACACAACAAATATTCTGAATAGAGCTTAAGCAGATATGTTGAATGGAGAACATTTTATGAGACAACATGAAGAACATATGGAGGAAGACCCAGAAAGTATCTGGGTAATTCCACAGCTCAATTTGAATGCAAGGCATGTGTGACTTTAGAGCAGTGACTATACTGTTCATTTATTGGGATGGCTGTTCTTCATATATTTTCCATTCGGTTTTATTCTTGTTCTGTAATAATCCTGAGAACAATTGGCACTTCCCTTGAAACACATATCAGTTGGGCTACATTAGGATTTATTTTTTGTAACCCTCTTCTTAAGCCTGTAAATACATCAGAATAATTATGCAAGACATAGTTCTATAGCTATGAACAGTATCTGGATGTCCTTGTAACTATGACTTTCCTTTATTCAAAACAGATACACTGATTTGTTTTACACTATGAATTTCCTTTTACCTTTCTTAACTTCTCATAAACCAAGCAACTACAGTATTAGGAGAAATTATTTTTCTGTGCTGTGATTTGACAAAAGATCCTCTACATTTTTTTTTACTGAAATGTCGGTAGCATTTTACCTGGTAGGTGTAACAAGTGACCAGAATATGCTAATAATGTGCCTCCATCAGTCTGGTCAATTTCACAGGACCACAATATCCTCAGACAATATATGATTCAGTTTGTCTGTGCGTAGCTTAAATATGACCTTTCGTAAGAATTGTTCGTCATTATTTTCAATAGTCCTTCTTGTATTCTTAGTGTATCAAAGATACTTTTAGACTTCATTGTATTAAAAGTAGTTACTCTAGTAGTACTTAGTAACTATATTGTTTTCATTGTCAGATAAGGCCACATTTACCCTAGATGAGGATCCCAACACCTTCAGAGTTTTACAGAAGAGATCTCAAGAAACAAGACAAAAAGCTATATTATTGTACAGACTGAGAAGTTGCCTCAGTATATGAAAAAACTGAATGCTGATGAAGCAAAAATGTTCTGTGTATCTCTCTTTCATACGCTTACCCTTAACATAGTGTACTCGGGATGCATTAAAGTAGGAATAATATTCCCAAAGTGACTGGCAAGCATAATTATAAGTAACCTATAATCCTCATTAGTGATGACTACAGGGGGGTAGTAAGTAAGCACTGCTTCCAGGAGGATGGAGATCACTTTTCCCAGACTTGTACCAGTAGAGAGGGAAACTGGGTCCATCAACATTTTATAAAATTCTGAAGGGACATCATGTAGACCAGGGATCTTATAGATCTTTAGTGAAGATATTTCTAACTGCAGTTTAGATGTACTAAAAGGTGCAGTTGTAGCATTCAACTGAACTTGTGACAATTTACACAATCTGAACCAAAATACAAAATCATGTATTTTCATGAGATAGAAATGGACTGGGTTTACAGTATGAGTACAGAATGTTGCTGCCAAATGGGTCATATTCTGGTAGAATATTATTCAGGAGTTGTAATGTAAGACATATATTATGCTGGAACTCTGGCAAATGATTTTTATTTTCTAATTGTGGACCAGATAGCATATGTACTTAAGCCAGCCAAAAAATATTAAATGTACCAAAAGAAATATAAGTTTATAATTCTGAATACAATATAGTTGTGATTTAATACAAACAAGGTGACTATCAAACTCAGGATGCATTTATATATTTACTGTATTTTTGATGACTGAATATAGACTCATAAGTTCATAGTTAAGTACAAGGCTAGCTACCATTGTGGACCCTTTTTGAGTTTTAATTAACCTATCCAGTTTGGTTAGAGATTGACCCTACCCATCCCATTTTCAATAATTATATATTACCCCTAATGAGAATAACTAGCATCACGCCATAGATAATTTGAGGTGACCCATACAATTCATAAAACATTTAGGAGTTTCCTCTGTCCATTAGTAGAACAGGGGGCAGTCCTGGGGTACATTCTTTATTTCCCCATCCATAAACTCAAGTTGTGCTTGATTAAGGACAGGGATGAACTTTGTTTTATATGGATGGGGAGTCTGTTTCAGAACAGCAGTATCCTCTGTGAGATATACCTGTCCCTCCAAACCATTCTGTTGATGTTGCAGAAGAGATTTAGATTCCTAGACTAAGTATTTCTGATGCCACTTGACTTGCTGATGTGCAGTAAATCTGTCAGTACTGGTTCACAGGTTGCCTTGTTAACCAGACACAGGTCACCTATTAGCAGTTTGTAGGTTATAGTAACAGGGCTTTGAGATGGTCCATGTAGGACGTGCTGTTTAGACCTTGTATCATTTGAGTAATGTATCTCTGTGGGTGTTCCAGTTGTTGCATGTGTCTGGACAGATACATGCAAAGGAGGCATTATAGTCAATGACTGACCATATGAGGGATGGGTAAAGGGGAACAATGACATCCCTAGATCTAGACACAGTCCCTTTGTTTATAACCTGTACAATATAGAATGACTTTCTTACAACAATACATACATGTTGGTCCCACTGAATTCGTCTGTTTTTTGCACGGTGCATAATGGAGAGAATTGTTTTTATGTTATTCCTGATATTCCCTTATTCTTCTCTGTGTGGGCAGGGTTTGTATATAAGCCATATGATACTGAGAAGAGTATTATTGTTTGAAGATTATAGAAAATGTCTGTCTTTTGGAGTGACACCGTAAAGTGCTGAATAAGTTACCTAATAATTCTGAGACTGATTTAGCTTCTGATATAGTTAGTTAGTGCTAGGTATACCTTTTGGTAGTAGCCAGTCACCATCCAGGGCTGTGTTGGCATTTGGTTATTATGGTTAATAGTCAGCTGAGCTAAAATGGCAGCAGAAAGAGAAGTTGCTGGACCAGTTATAGGCAGTTTTAGAAGTGCATTTATTTAATTACTGAAGCAGTCCTACATGGATGTTGTTACTGGGCACTGTAGTCAGTTCAGAAGATTCGTGCAGTCAGAATGTAGTTTCATGGAGGGGTACAGTGTCCCTCCTCAGAAAGTATTTTATAATCTTTGATTTTTTTTTTTTTTTTATCAAAGCATTGAAATTTACATCATCAGATTTTAACATAGTCATTCATTTGTATACTTCAGTTGAATCTTTGAAGCTCTTTGACTTATTTTGGGATAGACTTCAGCTTCAGAAAGAATAGGCCCCATAGGTAAATTTTAGCTTTGTTCTCCTGACCAAACTTAAAGTTCATCCTGATGTTTGCTATTTAAGAATGAATGTATTGCGCTATTATAACGAACATAATTTGTCAGTGTTTTAGTAAATGTTTATTATATTGCAGGCCCAGTTAGGTTACAAGATGAATTTGATATTTGGAAAGAGGGAGTAGAATCTGAAAGTTACATTACATCTTTTAGCTGATCAAGTTTGCCATTTAGCTAATATCATAAATGTAAGGGCAGATTCAATAAACCCTACACGATCTGTTTACACAATAGCTCACTGTTTTGTATTCAATAAGCGTCTCTACACAGTGTGTAGAGCCATGCAACCACGGTAAACACCATTGCATGCTAATTACAGTATAAGCAGCTGAACTGTATGCTAATCAAGCAATTCAAGATGGAGGAGCTATTCAACAAGGTATAAAGCAACCTTGTAGTCTCAGTGCTTGTTTTCCCTACAAATTCCAAAACCTACTGGAATACATCCACAGAAAGGAGTTTACACAGAAAGAATGTTAGGAGCTGCCGTTGCTTTAATTCATGTGTATATGCAACAGGCTGAAATCTATGCTGCTGCTGCTAATAGACCATGGCCAAGAAGAAGAATTTTCAGACCCTGTTTTACCTATCACAATCGACATGAGGTCGAAATTGTAGAGCCCTACAGGGTAGATAGAGACACACTAGCAGAAACTCTGCAATCTCCGTGGTCCTCAACTCAGAACCATGGCAAACTGAGGGGAACCCATAACAGTGAAGACAAAGGTATGTGCAGCACTTAGAATTTCAGCTACAGGAACCCTTCAAGGACCAACAGGGGACATGCTGGGGGTGTCACAGGGATCAGCATGCAGGATCCTCCAACAATTCCTGAATTCTATGCTCCAATATGCTAGTGACCATATATATTTTCCCTGTATTTCTGAGAACAGGGCCACAAATATGCAAGAGTTATATGCTGTAGCACACTACCATGAAGTACTGGGTGCCATAGCCTATACACATATAGAAATCAAGGCACCACACAGGGAAGAGGGTAGGGTCTACATAAATAGAAAGGGTTTCACTCAATTAACTGCCAAGTCATGTGTAATGCTAAGGGAGTCATCTTGAATGTGTGCGCTGCAACCCAGGTAGTTACCATGACTCACTTATTTGGCACACCTCCCAGCTGTATCAGATGTTTACTAGGGGGGATATTCTGCAGGGTCATTTACTGGGGGATGCAGGTTTTGCACTGGAACCGTGGCTGATGATGCCCATCAGAAATGCACACCCAAGTTGAAGAATGTCATAATGAGACACAATCTCAAACCAGAAATGTCACACAGCATGTGTTCTGGCTGCTGAAGTCATGGTTCCAGTGCCTAGATACATCTGGGGGATTCCTGCAGTACAATCCATGTACATGTACTGAAATCTTCCCTGTCTGTGCCATGCTTCACAACATCATCCTGAAATTAAAAAAAAAAAAACACAGAGAAAGTGAAAAACACCAACTGCAGAAGCATAAAATCCAAAATTGTTTAATACTCCAGTGCCTCGACTAGCAAGTCTTTCTGCGCAACGCTTGCTAGCCGAGGCGCTGGAGTATTAAACAATTTTGGATTTTATGCTTCTGCAGTTGGTGTTTTTCACTTTCCCTGTGTTTTTTTTTTACTTTTTATTTGTTGTTTAGTAAGTCATCCTGAGAAAGCAGCTTCAGCAGGATCAACAAGAGGAAGGGGCACACATCCCACCACCAATGGAAAGGTCACCACAGTCATGTAGGTGAGGAGTCAAAGGGGAAACCAGCAATTGCTGTGGGTGTAGGCAGATGTAGGTGTGCTCAATATGCTCTTGCATTGGCTAAGAGGCAACCCATAGCACACTCACTCACCACCTAAGGGTCTAAAACATTTATCCTATACACATACATATAGTAACATTGATGACGGCAATGCTCACAACCTTTACCTACCCATGTAATGTCTGTGTACTGCTAGCATCACACAAACTCAGTCCTGTGCTAAAACTGTAGCAGCTGCTGGATTTACAAGGTAAGTGTTGAACCTGGAGTGTTAAAACAGAATTGTGTAATAACTTGACATACTTCTCAACTGTCCAGATTTTTGCCTTATATTTTTGGTCTGTCTACATAAAATTTGTGGTTTCCTAGCAAATCTTCAAGGATGGAAGTCAGTATATAATAATAGGCATTTGAATTTCAGACTTTATACCATTCAGAACATGCATATTAATGCAAAACCTGTTATTATGTCAACTTTTTAAGTTAATAAGAGCAATATTTAAAAACTGTCCCTATTTTTGGGCCTTCACCCCCCCTTTATTTTTGGCTTTGTTCATATTTCTTGTGCTAAGAGGTTGAGAGGTATGTTACTTGGTAATGTAACTAAATAAAAGGTGGGTGATTTGTACAACAATGACTTTAACATGTGACAGTAGAGACTTATGTGAATACATGTGTTCTCTATTAAGCAACAGACCTCAGGTATAAAAGATTCACAAATTCATACTTCTCAAAAGTACTGATGGTCACTGAATGTCCTCAGTTTGGCCTCATACATTTGTACTGGAAAACCATTAAAAAGAGAAATTAAGAAAATAATGAGACACATTTTAGTCTCAGACTTCGCAACCCTCTGAAAATTCTTAAAAATTGTGATGCAAAAAAAACTGTTTAGATTCTATTAACTGTTTAACTTTCTAACATCAAAATGCATCAAAAGTACAATTAGCAAAACAACATAAAAAATGCAGAAATCAGCTATGCACCCTGAGCATCAGACACAAATCTTATGCACCCCTGAATCCGAAAGATAGAAAACAAAGATATGGCACAGTTATCATCACTTGCACAGGGTGTTTTGTGTGTGTGTGTGTGTGTGTGTGTGTGTGTGTGTGTGTGTGTGTGTGTGTAGGGGGGGGTAGAAAGCCTAGTCTGGAACAAAAGGTAAGTGAGTGCATGTGAGGAAGAAAGAGAAGCAGGCAAACATTTGGATAAAATAATAAATGGCCAGCGAGACAGGATGAGCTTTAAGCTTCATGGCTGAACCATGTAACTGTTGTGTGTGTGTGTGTGTCTGTATGGGCCCTCCAGGTGAAATTAGTGTGTGAGGGTCTGCAAGAACAAAGTCAAACTCTATGGTAGCTCTACATCTTGGTATGCCAGATAGGTGTGAGCTGTGCATGGTAGAGGTAGCAGTTCATCGTTGTCATACCTGACCATGAGAACTGGCTCTGTTAGGAGTTGCACTGGCATGTCTATGCCCACAGCCAGATGCACTGCTGTTACCTGAATATGACTGATGTCTGCTGGATGAGCTCCTCTCACAAGTAAGCTGAGGACTATGACCCCATGGCCTGCCATGTCTGAGTGTGGATACCTCAACCACTGATGCAGCAGTGGAAGTAGTGCACTATAGGGAGTGATCGGACATGGCCACATCAGCTAACATCAGATGATGTGGCTGACCTATGCCCGCATGGATGCCATCCCCCTCCCATCAGATGTTCTATCACAGACACCGCCCATTCCAATGTGTCATTCATCTGATCCACAGTGGAGGCAGTCACATATCAGCCTGTGCCAATCTACAATCCTAAGCATTTCCCTGGAGAACCTATCGGAATTTGTCTGCACCTTCATGATGACCCTAAACATACATTGAGTGGCATGGGAAGACACACTTGGATCAGGTGGAGGATGGACAGCAGGCCTCCTCCAAGCACCCCTAACAACCCTCCAGTGTGGCAACTTGAGCACACTTTGACTATGGCCAGAGTCAACAGGCACTGAAGCCGCAGTAACCACACTGCCCTGATTGAGTGTCTCACCCTCCACCTGTCCAATATCTGAGGGCTCACTGGAATGGGTTGGCATAAGCCTATTTGCTGTGTCAGATGGAATTATACAAGATGGCTGAATGTCAACTGCACCCCTAACTGTGAATCTGTTTGACCACCATCATCAGAGTCTGCTGATATTCTGACATCAGGAGATAGCAGTCCCACACACCTATTGTCAGGATCACTTGTGATAAGCAACAAACACAGGAAAAAAATAATAACTATACTACTATAGTCCAATATATGCTAACAAACTAACAGTGGTGCCACTATTACAGACAGTGCAGCAATACACACAACACTTGTGACACCCATACCACAAACTAAATAATTAATTGAACTGCTTATCAGTACTGACATACAAATGTTTGGCTTAGCATGTATAGATGATCGTAGGCTCCTTATGCTGGCTGGTCATGGAAAAAGTTGAAACCATCATCAGAATGAACAGTAACACAGAGGGTTAAAACTGTTTGCCCTTTATATGTACATTAGCAATACTTTTAACAAGAACTTGGATGACAGGTCCTACCCAAGCCAATGTGTAACTATTCCCCCAAAAAGAAATGTAATGTTAAACAGAACTTAAATACTGCTGTCAATATTTTACTATAAAATAAGTATTTAACAACTGAGATAGGTAAACCTACCTGGAAGCTCCTCCTGGGGCATACTTGTCCTCCCTGAAACAGCAGCACCAATGACATCAATGACATGCTGTTGTGCATGTCACAGTGAGCTGTCTTAATCCCTGATAGTGGAAAAGAACTCTTCATTTGGTGTCAGTGATGGCTCTGTAGCAGGACCACCTGGTAGCCATCCGTTCATGGGTCACTGCAGCCGCTCTCCTCCAGGCTGATGAAATCATGTCAGTGGCCCTATGGTGCACCTGATCATATATATCCTGCTCTGGCCACCACTATATTCACATCAGCAACTATCTGCTGCCAAATTTACATTCTGGCAGACAGGTCTATATTAGAACATCGAAGTTTCACAGCTTCGAATGTTCTAATATCGACCCCTATTCAGCGAATGCTGAAAATAGCGAAGCTGCAAAACACCGAATTTCTTCCTAGGGAAGGAATTCAGTTGGCTATTCCTGTGGCTTTGCTATGTTCAGCACTGTGGTGGAAAGTTACAGGTCGGGATCAGGTAAGTGTGCGATTGTGTGAACGTGAGGGTTAGGGCGTGGGGTAGGTGAGTTAGGGTTAGGGTGCGGGTCAGGTAAGTATGTGATTGTGTGGATGTGAGGGTTAGGGCGGGGTAGGTGAGTTAGGGTTAGGGTGTGGGTGAAGTGAGTGTGCGATAGTGACGGACCTTAGGGTTAGGGTTTGGGTTAAGGTAAGTGGATAGCTAGTGGTGTGTGTACAGTTTAGTGTAGGTTAGATGTAGGATTTTAGGTGTATGTGTGTGGATTGCTGTTTGTTTGGTGTGTTTGTGTTGTGTGTATGTGTGTGTCAGAACAGCAAATTTTTTTCCTTGGAAAAAATTTGCTGTTCTGCATGTTCAATGTTGTCAGCGTTCGCTGAATAGGGGTCAATATTAGAACATTTGATGTTTTAAAAAGTCGATGTTCTAATATAGATCCCTGGCAGACATATCCTCACATCCCCTCTCAAGCAGAATGGTACCATGACACCTAAATGCTTCCACAATTACTTCATTTTCACTGTCACTGAAGTGGGGTTTGTGGGAATTGGGACACCTAGGTGACATAAAACACAAAAGAAGGATAATACACATAAGTATCACATAAATAAAATTTCTGCTTTGATATAACACATAAAAGGCAGTTATTTCACTATTACCCACTGGAGAAACATAAAACAGTCAAGATATTCAAATATAAAAAAAGGGAATTGTTTGGTTGTAACACATTACAATCACACAATCACACACAAAACAAGACTGAATACAAAACAAGGAGAGTAACAAATCTTCTTTGTGCCAAAACAGAAGTGCAACTTGGCACCACCACATCCAAAGTAACAGGCAAATGACACATTTTGCTAACAAACCATCAATGAAATGCTAAGAGAGCTATCAAATAAACTATCCCTGAAATGTATGTACACATTTACCACAGAACATTCAATTTTAAGCAAATTTCAGTCATGTCCACCTGTTGCCAGTACTCTCCTAGAGGCATGTATGTGCCATCCTTGAAGGCTAATACCCCTGTGTCATTGATAATATAGACATTTATGTTTCACAGAAATAACAGTAGAAGAGTGTACAGTGTAAAACAGTTGTATCACTAGTACTTGTGATGATAGTTAATAAGGCTGTGCATCTGAGAAAGTAAAATGCCCTGACAAACATGCATGTGCCATCGGTACAGTTATAAGAAATGCATACAGATATATGCAGCATTTGCTAAGATATATATATATATATATATATATATATATATATATATATATATATATATGATGAAATATGCAAGAATACCTTATCAAGATCAGTAGTTTTCTGTGCAGACAAATCCCAAAGTAATATCTTCTTCTGTGTTATCCACATAAATATTAAAAAACAAGTGAAAGCACTCCAAATGTACCAAGAAACCCCAAATGAGTGCAGCGAGCCAAAAACAGGAACTCCAAAGATTAGATCCACTCAGTTTATTGTCAACAGTACTAAAGCATTTCATCCCTTAAATACCTAAATTAAAATTAATTAACCAATGACATGTTGTATAAAACATTTAAATGGGCAAACCAGTGTACTCTCTAGGCTCATAAATATTCATGATTCAACATTTTATGTGTTTCCCTTACTACTCAATGCTCCTCTATTTAATAAGTTAAATTAAAAAAACTTAAATAAATATACCAAATACATCTATATTTTACCTTTCTTTTGTAAATAAATACATAAAAAAAATCCAAAAAGATATTTATGCATGAATAAAGCAACTGCCCATTTAAATGTTTTATACAACATGTCATTGGTTAATTAATTTTAATTTAGGTATTTAAGGGATGAAATGCTTTAGTACTGTTGACAATAAACTGAGTGGATCTAATCTTTGGATTTCCTGTTTTTGGCTCGCTGCACTCATTTTGGGTTTCTTATCCACATAAATAAGTATCCTCACCATCAGATTCCCTAACTACATTGTTCCATTTTTATAGTGTAGCTTCAGGGCTGTCAGCACAGTGAAGATACAAATGAGGAGTGAACTCATTAGAATTGCTGAATCTCAAACACTTGGCTCTGTGTCACAGATGTAAACATAGTGCAGGTACTCCCTCAGTGTTTGTTGCTAATGGATTACAACCGTGAATGATTACTGGTAGGGAGAAGGAAAACACAACAGCAATTTAGACCCCCCTACCTCCAGTGGATGTGTTAGCTAGGTTAGACTTACAAAGTGTAGACGTCATTATATCAATGTTTTAAATGCAAGTAAGCAGCACTCATTTCACAGTTTCTTTTCAGTAACATCCAACCTCCCCTCCATTTCTCAACAACTGTATATTATTGCCATTTAATTTCCTGACACATTTTAAGGACAATGATATAGAATGCCTTATAGATTGCATGTCCCAGATTACTGGTCAGATAAGACAAGAATGAACAACAAACATATGTTTTGTTAGTACTGTGGACGATGTTGCAGTTGGTTATATCACAATGATATAAGTTCTCTGCTGCAAAGCTGTTTGTGTGGCAAAGAAGGATAAGATACCATTATTGCATTTTGAAGGTCCACTGGAGTGAGAGTTCAAATCCAGACCTGTGTAAAATATTTCATATGCACCAACATATATTTTACTGTTTATTTAATAGATTTCTTTACTTCATTCTACCTAATTTTACCTTTTTTGTGTTTTTTTTAAATGCCAGTGTTTGCACGGTGTGTAGTTTAGTGCAAACAAGGGAAAAGGAGAAACACAATGAATATCATGTTTAACTGTGCTTATCCTGTTTGCATGATAATTAGCATTGTGCAGTCCTGGACTAGTGGCCACACAGGAAGCAGACAGAACACCTGTAGACAGGATGTAGATAGTCAACAATTTAAAACAGATACATTCTATTAATGCTGCTGGGCACTATGCAAACATGCTAAGCGATGTTGTGTGGTGATTAACACACAGAACTTAAGAATGAATAGGGAATTATGCAACTGTTATTTAACTATTCTTGTGGCAGCAGGTGTAAGTGTAGGGCTGTAATACAGATGGTCCTGTGTTCTAATTCAGGAAGTGCACATATTTTTACTGTTGTGACAGTCTTGTTTATAGTAATGAACAGGAAAATATACAAGTGTTATTTCAATTTTCCTGTGGCAACAGGTGTAAGTGTAGTGCTACCATGCATATGGTCCTGATTTCTAATACAGGAAATTCCACAGATTTCTACTGCTCCATTTCACATTATATTCAACTTCATTTATAACACTTTATACATAATCATAAATAGTGGAGCTGATATGAATTATGTGTATGAGGGATAAGACACTGTTACTGTGTTTTAAAGGTTCAGATGAATGACTGAGGGTATGCTGTCTACTATGTTTTTGTAAGTATAATTCTGCTATCTGGACTTGGGTGGTCTTCACACTTAAATAAGACACATACACAAATGAATCTATATACAAGGACTTTGTCAGGTCACACACATGCATGGTTAACTCCTCAAACTGTCATCTGTATTTATGAATGATTCATGACTATGTCTGAGAAGTAATTCTTCTGTGGCACGGATAGAAAATCACTGTTGTGGAAGAAAATGTTGTGTCACTTATGCATAGGCTTGAATTCTACACTGTAAAAATCAATTTCATTAGTGTATAAAGCCAAACAAACATGTGTCAGGCCAGGAGATGCATGCCCCCACTGCATGTCAATAAAGTTAAATCACCTAACATGTACAACAGCAGACACCCATCAAACTAATGTCAAGTATCTGATTAACCTTCCAGTTTCAAAAATTGCTTTCTTCCCTGCTTGGCACTGTTGCTTTCCTCTTAACATTGTGCAAATGTGTTTGGCATTGTTTCTTGGGTTTGTGCACTACCAGTAAATATGATAACAGGAATTGGCAGGAAATCATCATTTGCCATTGCTCTACTTTTGAAATTAGACATGTCTGGCATTAGAGGGGAAATGTGTTCAATTTAGGGCACAGAGGTGGGGTGTTCAGGAGTCCAGAATATTTATTGGCCTCCTGGTAAATTGTCACAGTCAAAGGCTTCTGCAGGGGAACTATTCTGGCTCCCAGTACAAGTCTGAGGTTTGGAATAGTCTGGCCAAAGCTGTATCCAGTGCAACTGGCATCCCACACACAGGACAACAGTGTAGGCATCACTTCAGTTACCTAAAAAGGTGCAAAAGGGATACATTTGACCAGTGGTTAGATGTTTTTTCAAACTAGCAGCATCCCACAATTGTGTAAGTATGCTACTAAAGAGAATTTATAATACATAGAAAGCTAAATATATGCAAGACTGGTATGCATAATGCTCTTCTCTTTTCTTTTCTTTTCACAGCTAATCCTGAAATTGAGTTGAATAGGCACGGTCATGCTGATAATCTAGAGAGACTGAGGGAAGCAAGTGGTATGTATGCAGCATAAGAGAAGTATTATTGCAGCTTTAGAAGTTAAAGATAAATGTTCTAAGTAGTAGCAAAATAAGCATGCATATCCTAACTGTAAAAGCAAGTATACATAAGTCTGTAGCACAAACCAAATTTAGGAGTCAAGTGTAAAACTGTAGTCAGATGTTGTCAGCTCAAATACCATGAGTAACAACTATACAATACTGCAATTCTTTAATAGCATGAAATAAATTAAAATCTGTACAGATGGCATAAATGCACTGTTGTTAACTGTAATATGTATAATTGGACCAAGCATATGTGCAATATATGCACATTGCAAGGATTACATTGAGCAATCCATAATTATAGTTTGTAGTTGTTAGGATGTAAACTTAAATGTAATACTTCAGATAAAACAGTTGTATTATTGTGATAATGCATTGCATGTCACATATGATGATACTAATTTTATCTCTTTTTTTTCTCTCACCCCCAAACTTATCACTTTTTTATTTTCTATTATAGGTCATCAAAATGTCCCCAAGTCATCCATTTGTAACAAATCACAATGTTTCACAGCACAGGGTGGTAGGCCAACCTCAGTGGGTTAGCCTGCTTCCACTTCACTGGCTCCAACATAGACCCCCAGCACATCTGGAACCCCACCTGGCAGTACTGCCTCTTCTGCCCTTGCATTAACTGCATCCTCGGGTAGCACTGCCCTGGCAGCTGGTGCTGTAGTAACCTCCAGAAGTAGTGGCAGAGGTGGGATTTCATCACCTGCCAGGAGATGCCAGGGTTGGCGCATAGGGTCATGCACCATACCATTGGTGTACACCTACACCGGATGGAGACGCTGCTCTCCCTCATGGTGTGTAGTAAGAGAAGATGTCAAGCACTCCAGCAGCCAGCAGAGTAAGGAGACAGTGATGACAGTCCTGTGTGTGAGGACTAGATTCTCACTGTCCCCATGTTTGATGGGCATGAGCTTGTGTTGTCCCCTGCCTCACCCCAATCATGGTGTCCCCCAAACGTTTGTGTCCCTCACCATCCCTGTGTCTTGGCTTGTTTGTCCTTTTTGTTTGCATTTGCTTCTTCACCTACCCAACCTACCTGATCCAGAAATACCAACATCCCTTACCCAGCATTTCTCTCTTACTGAAGTAAAAACCAAAAATGGTCACCTGTCCTACAAAAAAATATCGTCCCATACATAGTTCTCCATTTTGCACAGATGTCTTCTTGACACACTTGATTTGGTCCAATTGGCTATACAACATGATTGTGTTGTTGTCACCCCTCTTTGTGGAAGTGACAGTCCAAATTCAGCTAATATTCTGTACATATTTTCATTTTACACTGTTGAAGAAATGGATAGCTATAGCGCTTTCTTACCTCCCTCCTGCATGTTCCTATATTGCTTTCCCTTTGTTCTTCCTCTGCTTGTCCCCCATTTTACCACTTTCCTACCTAATCCATTTTAACACCTATAATCTGGGCAAAAAATAAAATCACACACAACACACATAAGTACCAAAGGAAAAAAAATAATAATGGAGCCCTTCACTTTTTGTCCTCTGTGTTTGATGGTGAACAGATCTTCTGTGGTTTGGTGACCTCCGTGCAATGCTGCTTAAACATGCTGTGCTATAGCAACACACAGTAAAATGATGAGTGTAGTATAAAGATTTATTTCCTTACATTATCACTACTTATTTAATGTATTACATACACTTGTATTCAAACCCTATATCATCTGGGCCCAAAGAGAAATGTGTCAAGGCATTTACACCTGCTGCCACAGAGTCTTCAAAGCAACAGGTGTGTTTCATACCCCCAGTACTGAGAAGTCTTAGAATTTTAGCAATGAGGCTCACGTTTGTGCACTATTTAACTACATGCAAACAGGGAAAGCTGTAGAAATGTGTATCTCACATGCACAAACACTTTGCCAACTAATGTACAAATCCTCTGATCAGCAGTGCACTACGCAAAGTGGAAAATAGTATATATTACTTTTGTTTACTGACCGTTTAGCGTTCATGATATGAAACTACATGTGGAAACAGAAAAAAATGAAGGCCCTAGCTAAAAAAATGTCACATGTTTACAGTGCTGACATCTGTTACCATTCCCATGCACTGCAACCTTGGTTTCTCAGTACTTGTACACAAATATATCAACTGCACTACATAAATTAATTACAAACATTGTATTATATACCATACACATCTCAAAAATGACAATACCCATTCAGATTTCCAGTACTTTTAGTAATGTGGATACCTGTTTGCATATAGTTTGTAAATCAGTCTCTTAAAATATACCTGCACATTGGAACCCAACCACAAAATGCTACACATTGCACAGTCATCAATCTGGTAACATTCAGAACTTGAAATATCTTGACAGTTAAACATGCTTACACATCCATTTCATGCAAGCCTCCCAACATCTTATCTCCAACATCCAGTGCTGATGTCATCTACTATAAGTTGTCCTGCAGCCTTGTAAAAGGCACTTGCATAAAGTACTGCATAAAGTACTAAGCTGTCTAGTCAGTGTACCTAGGTAGGGGTTTTGTTCTCAGTGCAGTCAACTGGGGTGTTTGTGCACTTGCTTGACATTAGAAGGAGCATTTTACACCAACATATGGGACACTGCTATTACCATTTTCTCCTCAACAGACACTGCTGATGTCATCACCTATAAACTGTTGTCTGACACTCTCCAAGACATACTTGAGCTGTGGTGCTTGTCTTAAGTACAGTGTTCTCTAGTCAGTTTACTTAGATAAGGGGTTCTCTTCTCACTACAGTCAACTGGGGTGTGTGTGTGTTTGTGCACTTGCTTGACACTACAGAGAGCATTTTATACCAGCATGTGGGACACTGCTATTATCATCTTCCTCTCACCATACTCTGCTGATGTCATCAGCTATAGCTTATTTGTGGATGTGCAGTATTCCCATCAGGACAAGGTCAGAAACAGGCCTGTAGGCCAGGCACAGATCACCCCATCCTATACAATGCAGATCACAGTGATAGGGATTTCAGTCTATCCACATACATCACGGCATCTTTTGTAAGCCCTGTATTTTCTTGGTGAGAAACTCCTGTGGTCTTTCCAGCTGTTGCAGGTGTTGGATGAGGTACATGCAAAAGAATGCATTATACTCTATTAGTGTTCTGATGAGGTTCAAGTACAGTGCTGTTGTATCATTCTCAGATCTGGATATGATGGCCTGACTTATGAGGTGAATGACATAGCCTTTCCCATACCACTGTGGACACTTGGTGGTCAAAGTTCAGATTGCTATTTGCATGTATTCCCAGGTCTTGCACCACTGGGTTTCAGCATGGGGGAGTGTTGTCGGTGCTGTAATTAGTGTGGAATTCCACTTTGCAGAAGGCCAAATAATGCCACATTTTTGCATTTATTTGTGGACCGTGTGGCTTTGGCACCAATCATTTGTCTGTGTTAGCCCCTCCTGTAGTATGTTATCATCATTGGTGGACACAATGATTGTACCCAATATGCAAGAATCAGCAAACTTGGTAAGCCTAAGGTTGCATACGTTAGCCTGGACTGTCAAGAAATAGATTCCAAATGGTGAAGGGCTAAGCACAGATCCTTGGTGTATGCCAGTGTTGACAAATGTACTGGTAGAGGTTAATTCACCAACTTTCACAGTATGTGTTCTGTTGGTGAGTCAGTTGGTTAACCATCTAATGATGTATGGGTTAATCCCCAGCTGGGAGGGTTTCTCAATGATACCTGAGTGGGGGATTGTGTCCAAACCCTTGGCCAGATCAAGATAGGCAATATGCACTGTCTTACCTTCATCCAGGCCTATCACACAGAATCAATGGGCTGTGACAATATCACAGATCATGTATAGTGTGTCTCAGAACATACACCTAAGTGTATAGTTATGTCAAGAATCTACATGGCAATACCCAGATCTGCTCTGAGCTACTGGCACAATGGTACTTCCTATACCAAACCAACTGATATTGCCAACATACTGGATGACAGATTCAGTGCCAACTTTACCCCCCCCCCCCCAAGGACCAATCACAATACCAGAGGAATGCCAGGTACCCAATCTTACTACTGCATAAGTTAAAACTGCACTGTCCAAGGCCAAGAATACAGCATCCATTGGGCCTGACAATATCCCTGGCTGTGTTCTACATGAATTACAATGTGAACTGGTACCACACCTGTATGCCCTGTTCAATCAAAACCTCACTTAAGGCTTTGTCCCTGACGAATGGAGCACCACTACAGTCATCCCACTACATAAAGGGGAGTGACTACAGACCCTGGGAACTACTGCCCCATTACCCTGACATGTCTGATATGCAAAGCTATGGAGTGCATCATCATGGACCTTATAAATAGGGATATAGGGAACCTCCAAACACTGGACCCCACACAGTTTGGCTTTGTGAAGGGCAGATCATGCCTGCTCAACCTGGTTGACTTCTTTGAGTCAGTCACCAGAGCTGTGGATGAAGGCAAGGTAGTTCATACAGCCCACTTCAATCTAGCCAAGGCCTTTGATACCATTCCCCACTAAGGAATTATAGATAAACTCACTAAACTAGGCATTATCCCCTACATCACTAGGTGGGTTGCAAATTGGCTCACCGATAGAACCCACACTGTGAAAGTAGCAGACTCCAACAAAGACTGCCAACCAGTCATGAATGGAGTCCCACAGGGATCGGTCCTGAGTACTTGCTTGTTTGGCATCTACTTCTCTGAAGTTCAGGCCAACACAAAGGGACTCTGGCTGACCAAGTTCACAGACGATTGCAAGCTGGGAGTCATTATTAACTCCCCAAACAAAGTAGACATTCCAGCAGAAAGGCCTCACTGAAACCAACAACTGGTGTCAAAACCATGGCCTTAAGATCAATGCCAAAAAATGCATTGTCATTCCCTTTGGGAAAAACTTGGTGCCCATGAATTACCACATCGATGATAGTCCACTGAACACTGAAGGTGTTATAAGAGGTCTGGGAACACAGATTGATAGCAACCTCTCCTTTGACAACCACATTGCCACTGTGGTCAGAAAATCCTTCTATGTGGCACATCTCATTACGAAGGGTTTTGCATCTAGGAAGAAGGAAGTCATCATCTATCTCTACTCTTCCCTCATTAGACCAATTATAGAGTATAATTCCCCATTTGGCATGTACCTCACTAGACACCTACAACAACTGGAGAGGCCAGAAAAGTACCTCACAAAGAGGATCCTTGGCCTTAAACACATGCCCTATGTGGACAGACTTAAAAAAACCCAGCTATTCTCTGTCTCATATCACCTGCTTAGAGGCAATCTCTGCTTGACCTTCAAAGCCATGTCTGACCCAGTGCTGTTAAATATGCTAAATCTGAAGAAATCCCAATCCCTCCATGCCACATGCTCCAGAGACCTCAAGCTCATTACCGTAATCAACAGAACATGCTGGAGGGATGGGTTCTTAACCTAGAGACTGCCCATGCTCTGGAATAAACTTCCCATACATGTCAAGCAGAGCACCTCACTGGCCCTCATCAAAAGCACTGTCAGCATCTGACAGTGCTGAGTGCATACCTCAGTATGGATTTGTGTCAAATGCCTTGGCCTGTTCAAGTTCCAGAGATAACTTCAATGGCCTTACTTGATAGAGGCACTGGGAACTAACATAGGGTGGCAAGATGCCAGGGAAATCCTATGGGCTAGGCTTGTAAAGGTTCCAGGGCCATTAGCCTAGTACACACCTATGAACACACTTATAAACCTACACCTACCTGACACAGTTGGGTACACACTTAAACACCCCCTCCACATGGACTATGTTCCAGTAGAAGGGTGTACGTCAACATGCATTCATCTGAGTTGGGGGGGACAGCACCTGATGAATGCATGTATAGATGGATCCTGACTCTCCTCTTCTCATGAAGCCTACACAAAGTTTATTGAATCCTACAGGTAGACTAGCAGAGTGCAGCATGTTTTGCTGGACAACCCTGCCTGTGCCATAGGAGTTGGAACAGGTAGAATTTTAGTGTTTGCGTATGGAAGTAAAATGCTGTAAGTGCTTTATTGGGGTGATAATAGTATTCTGTGATCCAAGAACCATAAACATTTCCTTTGCAAATCTGTTGGTCATAAGGAAATGACCCGTCCATGGTACAAGCTGCCACTTGATGAAATACAGCCTCAAGGGTTCTTATTTACTGCAGAGCAATATTGTTTAAGCAATGTTAATGCTGGTACACTCAGGAAAGTTGGGTGATGGGAGCGTTGCTGGACACAAGATTAATATCAGGGATATTTCAAACACAGTTGATATCAGTTACAGTATATAAGTCCAGCTATGCATGGTCTACTCACTGTCAATGGGTTTATTAAGGACAAATGGTGACAATGGCTGTTTCAACAGTTTCAGATTTTGGTAGGTGAAGGTTTCTATAAAAAGTTGATTTGAAACATAATCTTAAGTAAGGCTTCTGTGATCAGAAAGGCAAGTGAAAAGGATGGTAAGAAGAGAAAGGTGGCTAAAGCATCTTAGCTTTGGTTGTTAAATCCCGCCTTATTAGTAGAATTTTCTTCATCAGTAAATTGAATTGAGCATTGCAGCTGCTTCTACAAAACTTTTGATTTTCTCCAGGATGTCATGATTCCTTTTTTGAAGGGAATTACAAAAGAAGATGAGAGTTTGTATGCATGATCTAGCTTTATGATCCACTCTTCTTTTCTGGGAACTTGAGAAGTTTTATTATTTCAACAGAAGAGTTGTTCATACTGTATAACAGTATAAGGTAGCAAAGAGGAGGGAGCGAGTTTTTGGATATTATTTAGGCTAATAGGGTATTCTGATGTACTAACTCTTATTTTCTTGGGATAAGGTAAGAAAGACTATGGTTTACAGAAATGCATGCATTTTGTTTGCCTGTTCATCCATTATTATTAATATTAGTATTCATATAACTGGAGCACACAAGAAAAAATACAGTGATGGCAAAAGGGAAAGAGTTAAGAAAAAAAACACTGGGAAAAAGATGTGTTCTGGGAAATGAGCAAGGAAAGCCAAGGCTGTATTACACTGGGAAAAAGATGTGTTGTGGGAAATGAGCAAGGAAAGCCAAGGCTGTATTACACTGGGAAAAAGATGTGTTCTGGGAAACGAGCGAGGAAAGCCAAGGCTGTATTACAATTATGCATGCCTAATTATGGAAAATAAAAGGTAATTGGCATTTCCATATACAATTTGTATCCAATTATAACTTTTTATTGCAACAAAATAAAAAAAAAACATATTTCACCATTTCTCTTCTGGAAACTTATGAAAAAACTGACTACCTTTCATATAAAATAGTTTCTTCATTATCACAAATGACAAAATAAATTCAGATTTGGCTTAATTTGGTTGTAAAATGTCTTCTCCATCACATCCAAATAGAAGGGTATCCAGGCTTAACTCAATATCCACCGCCATTATCCCACATAATGTGTTTCCATCCGCTGATTATAGATATTTTCACATGACCATCAACAGGATGTATTGCTGACAACAGAATACCCATAATACCAGAAATGTGCTGATTTTTCAGATGACCATACAATAAAAAATAGCAGATAAACAATAAATATTTTACAAAATTATATAGCGAATGATTATATTTCATAGAGAGATTAACTGGGATTTCAAGTACTTAAATAGATTATTACAGTTTTCATATACTTCCCTGGAGGTATGGCTCTCACATTTACTTATGAAAAAAATCCATTCACATATTTGTATTTTTTTATTAATATTCATTAAGTTCTTAAGCTTCAGTGTGTCATAAATTAATAAATATCTGTAATATCACAGAAACTGGAAAGGATATTGCATACATTTTTGAGAAAGGCTTCATATCACATCTAATATAAAGGCATCATGATAGCACTGCATTAATTCTGATGGGAATCTGGCATCTCCACTGGGCAGCTTGACTTATTTCCTTACTAATAATGCATCTAACAAGACTCCAGCTGCCTCAGGGGAAATCTATATTTTATCATGGGAGAAATGTCATGAAGTGATAGAGATATCCGTAGAACTGAGATCCTCACGAAATGTAATCTATTATTATTAAATAGTGCCACAGTCATTTTGGAAATAAATATTGTAAAATACTGAGGCTGAAGTATGAAGATAATTCAAAACCCAAATTAAAGATGGTTTTCATGGTCAGGGATTTCATAACAACACAGCAGTTATCTATGAAGAGTGATGCTATATGTATATACAAATACGCCTTGTGCAGGGTAGTCGAGCGGATTAAGGAAATGCAAAGGTATTTTGAAGAATGCACCTACTTATGGCAAAAGCATAACGTACTTAAAGATAAGTGTTAAGAATTTACAAGGGACTAAGTGAAAGCTGTAGGCTTCGTCTGACTTCATATGTATTTGGATATTGTGGATGGAAGCAGCTATGCCCAGGCACACTTGAAACACATAAGGAAAGCAGAGAGCTACACAGTTTTGTTATTAACATTTAAAAATAAAATAAAGCAGTTCATTATGTTTTATATTGCGGCATCCTAATGTGCACACCCTATTAATTGCTTTCAAGAATGCAAAAAGGGAAGACTGGAAAGATTGGAAAAATGGAGACACAACAAAGAGGGAGACACTGCAGGAACACATCAAGAGGGTTGTGCTGGAGGGAGTGGGAGAGGAGGGGTACTATGTTTTGTCAGGGATATACTCCTCTATTTTTCACATTTTTTTTACAAGAGAGCAGTGCATGTGGGAATTAGGTAGCAGTGTGTAGGAGAGAGTATAAGGTAAGGAAGGGGTGACAACAGCTGATGTCCAGCAAGAGTCTGTGGTCCACAAGGCCTCAAACGCTTCCACTGCCAGTACTGTTATAGTGGAAGACTCTTATGTTGTAGGGGCAGGGGCCTGTGGCGGTGTGGTAGTCAGTGCTGAATGGAGCAGTGAATCCTCTACCCACTGAATAGATGCCTCGATTGACTGAAGTTGTCTGCCCATGACCTACTCCATCACACCCTCAACCATGTCCTGAAGACACCATTCAGTAAGGCTTCCTAAACTGCCACATACCAGGGTGACTACAGGACTGGTGCTGCTGACCCTACCATGTGAGGAAGTACCTGGATGGGCAGAGGGTGAAGCTCCCTAACCTGGGAAATGTCCATCTGGAGTGCTTCTGAGGGATTTTAGATTTGTAAAAAAAAAAAATGTGAACAGAAATGAGAGAGAAAAAAAAACATTAAAAAGGACAAGGTAATCCAAAATTAAAATAAGAAAATGAAAGAGAAAGGGAGAAGAGAAACTATGCACATTAAAGTCACGCATAATTTTACACAGCATTCAATTTCTTTAAAACAATTACATTTTTGCAAAATCGAATGTACTGAAAGTGCTTATGCATACATAGGAACACTAATCTGGAAAGTGCTTATGCATATATGGGAATAGTAACATAGGAAGTGTTTAAGCATACTTGGGGACAATGATATGGGAAGTGCTTATGCATACTTGGGAAGAATGTCTGTTGCTATCAAGTTTTGGTGGGATTTACATTTTGCAATCTGCTACACTAACATAAATGATAATTACATTGAATGTTTGAGCCTGAAATGCATTTGTTTGCAATATTGTACTGTAACCACCCTTTACAAATACTTATATCTAATAAATCAGTTAAAGACAGCATACTGCTTTTATACATTGACATATCCTTTACATTTGGTTGCAGTAATGTAGTGAAAGCACTGTAGGCCTTCAGTTACCATCATTTAAAACTTCTTGCAGTTATATAGACCAACAAAATCAGTTAAAGACCCTGCATTTATATACTGTCATATATTTTAGGTATGGCTACAATAATGTACTGAAAGCAATGTAGTCGTTCAATTACTAGCCTTTATAATCACTTGCTTATATTCAGCAATGAAATGAGTTAAAACCAGAATAATACTACATTTACTACTTTGTTCATGCCTACCAGTGGCTTCAACTGAGTAGTTCTTCTCTTCTGGGTCTTGTGTCATCATTGGCTATATAGAGAAGACATAAGGCAGTTGTTTATCTGTATTTTACCTTATTTTCCATAACATTACTGATATAAAGCTACTGCAATGCAAAACATTTCATTCACTGCTGTACTTGCTTAGTATGTGCTTGTTTACATATTTATTAATGTCTGAATTCTCATACTGTGCCACTATTTCCTTTAATTCAAGTTATGAATAGTAGAACTGCAATTTCCTTCAACTTCTTGCACTTCTATTATGTGTGCACATCTTCTGGTTGGGAGAAGGGTTCTGTCTGGAATATTTCTATACTCTTGCAGTCTAGGTTCTACTTTAAAATGTTATGGTTTGCATACCTAAATTTCACTTTTCTTGTAGCAGTCTGTGAATTTTGCTCAGTCAGACGCTGTACATACACAGAAAAATGTAAGGAATTTTCCCCTTCATTTCAATTCAAACATAATTAAATAAAACATGTTTACTGTTACAGATGGATGCAATATATATACTTCAGGACAATAATGTATGCTTTGATAATTTCCTGCCTAATAACTGAAAAGCATATTAGGGGATGGTTTAAAAACATATACAAAAGTAATACGAGTGGCCATTTCTCACTGGATGGTTTAAAAACGTATACAGAAGTAATGCAAGTGGCCATTTCTCACTATTTGCTGGTCGTTCACTTCACACTATAATCTCTACCCCCTCCCCCAGCCTCCACTTTGACTATAGGGTGTGGTGCCTAAGAATTCAGCTGTCTTGTACATGTGGGTAATACTGTGGAAGAAATGACTGTCTTATAAAATTACTATACAAATACATATTTTCTGGCCCACACAAAGAAAATCCTTTCTTTACAAAAAGTGTAATACGATGCTGTAAGTGAAATTATGTGGCAATGCATAGGTTCATAGGTTTATAGGACAATACTAGGCTATTGGCCTGGAGGCCCTTATAAACGTAGTCAAGAATTTCTCCCATGTTCCCACAAAGTCAGCACCTGTTTTATCTGTCCAGCAGGGACACAGGTGGGATCCCAGGGGTGTATTTTCTGTTTCCCATCCAGTCGTCCTGGTTCCTCTTAAATTGGGATAGTGAGATACTCTGCTTGACATGGAGAGGGAGTCTATTTCACAGATGGGGGAGTCTTTGGGACACAAGTCTATCCTGCCAACAAGTTCTATTAATGTCACAGACCAGGTTGAGGCCTTGCGTGTGGGTTGCATGAGTGGAGTTTGACTTATGGATATGCATCAACTCCATCAAGGCTGGGTCTGAGATGACTTTGTATACCAGACACAGGTCACCCTTGAGCAGTCTGTACAAGCCTGAGTAGAGGGACAGGGCTTTTAGCCAATCTGTATAGGACAGGTGTTTGAGACCCTGGATTTTCCTGGCCAGGAACCTCTGTGGTCTCTCCAGCTGCAGCATGTGCTTGGCAAGGTACATGCTGAAGGGGGAATTGTACTTGACAATGGGTCTGATAAGGGAGGAGTACAGGGATGTTATGACCTCCTTGTTCCTGGGTGAAACACCCTTACTTATGAGGTAGGTCATGTAGAAAGCCTTCCGTACAATGGAGGCAATGTGGGGGTCAAGTCAGGTTGCCATCAACCTGGGTGCCCAAGTCCCTCACAACTGATTGCATGTTTAGTACATTGTTATTAATGTGCTATTAGTGGGGATGTCATTTTCCATAAAGGGGATAATGATGCATTTCTTGGCATTCAATTTGAGGCCAGGCTTCTGGTACCAGTCATTAGTTTGTAGATATATATATATTTTTGGTTTGTGGTTTGTGTTTAAATACATACATTTATATACAGGAAAAAACAATTGTAAGTGTACTCATGTGATGTATATCTGTAATTTATATGTGCAGACTTGCATATATTTTTTTACTCTGTATTTATACAGACAATTTTATCACATAAACATTCCACATATTTGTACACAGATGCAGTTCTGTGTACCGATATGTTTATGCTTTTCTTCGTTATTATAATAGCATTATAGATACGTATTTGTAGTAACATGTATTTCTTCTAGCAAATGGCTTGAATTATATAATATTCTTCTACTTTATTTTTATCTTTAATAAGAACAAAAATTAATAAAAAAGTAATACTTACTACTGTACTCTGGCATTCTCACTCATCAACCCACTCCACCAGATGGTTGAGCTTACACATCTATAGGTCATCGTACCTCTGACAGCACTGTTGTCCAGAGTGGGTGATCCCTGTCAGATATGAGAGGTGCTCACCCAACCCTTGCCAGAAGTCTATTTTTCTTTGCTGACTTGCCCTAATGCACACCTTGATCTTATCCAGGTACGAATCACTCAGAAGAAATTATTTTGATCTCCTTATCTGACCAGCTTGAAGCAAGGCCTTGTGCCTTCACAGGTCAGGTGCTGCCATCATTCTAAGTACCAGTAGCAGAATGAAGAAATCATGAGTAGAGCTGCAGGTCACACGATTAGATCTACTCCCTCTGGGGTGTGATAGCAATCAATTTACCAGAAACAGACTGGAATAATATACATCCAACAACATTAGTAATGAAATTATTTACAATGTATGTTCAGGAACAGCAGTTGCTTCAGATTGCAAAAAAGCCTGCTAAGGAACAGAACATACTAGACATTGTCTTCCTAAAGAAATTAATATTACTTCATGCCAAGTTTTACCACCATTGATGTGCAGTGATAATGGGGTTATAAAGAGTTATAAAGGTTAAGTTGTTATTAAATAATTCTGACAAACTGAAATCTAAACCAATGCACAGAAGATTAATAACAGATTATATGGAAGCAAAACAGTAACTATATAAAACTAATTGGACTGATATGTTCAGTGGAAAAACTGTAATAGGAATGTGGCATGTTTTGAAAGAGAAATTGTTTGAATTAAAAAAAAATATTTAACATCAGGATCTAGGCACACAACGTCAGGAGGATATATTTCCACAAAAACAAGATACTTGATTAAAGTGAGAGATAAAAAATATAAGAAGTGGAAAAGAGATTAAGCTACAACTTTGAAAAATAAACAAACTTGGGCATATAAATTAAACATAGAATGAGTCACAATCAAGAAAAATTTGATGAAAATTTATATAAAGATATAGAGCATAATAAGAAACCATTTTATTGATAGATAAGATGTGATAGGATTAAATACATACAAATTGATAAACTGTGTATAGATTCTAAAATTTATTCTCAGACACAACAGATTATAGATGTATTTACAAAATATTGTATAGTAACATCCAGGTAACCTCAGATATTGAAATCAAATTAGATTATATTGAAAAAGAACTAAAGAGACTGATCCAAACAAAACACAGGGAGGATAAAGAATTAATAAGAATGACCTAAGAACACTGGCATAAACTTACAATACCATTATATCTGTTATTCATTGGGTCATATAAATATGGGGAGATTTTTCAAGATTGAAGACATGCACTTGTTAAACTTATCTTTAAGGGAAAGGGAAGTAGGACAAACCTAGAGTCATACGGACCCACTAGATTACTTTCTTGTTGTGGAAAAATAATGAAAAGGATTATATTGGATAAATTATTATCAGAATTGGAAAGGACTTGAAACCATGTATCAACAAGCATGAGTTGAAAATAGATCTGTTGCCACCTATAACATGATTCTGTATAACAATTTAATAATAGCCATGAATGAAAAATCGTGTTGTGATGTAATTTAAATAGATTTAACTTCAGCACTTAATACAGTCATACACAAAACACTGATCAATAAATAAGAACAACTAGGTTCTTGATAAGATGGATAGCTGCAAGAATTACAAATAGGTCACTGCAAGTATCATACAGCATTGGACAGGAGACATTTGAGGTTATAATAAGGGTGCTTCACAAGGCTCTGTCCTGGGCTCGTACTTGTTTAGATTGTATATATCTTTCAGATCTATCTTCTTCATTTGAGGTGTTCAGCAATCTGAATGCATTTGACTTGAAAATGGGTAAACTGATTACATGTGTTACAGATAGGTCATGTCTCCAAAAAACTTGAATAAATTGAGCATTTAGGCACAACAGAATAATATGCTGATAAATACATCAAAATTAAGCTTATAAAATTTGGGAGGTCTAAATCAAAACATGAATATATAATACAGCACACAGTGATTAAAACTGTAGAATCATTTAAGGACCTGGGTATGTCGATAGATCCAGGTTTGAGGTTTTCTAAGGATATCAACTAATTGGTTAATGATAGTTATAGAACTATATGCTATACAATATATATATATAAAGTCTAGGAAATCAGAAATTATGAATTTCTTTGTTAGCTACATTAGACCCAAACATGAGTATGGAATAACAATGTGGAAACCCTGTAAGAAAACAAGCATGAGTAAACTGGAAAATGTACAGCAGAAATATACCAAGGGCATCCATGGATGTGAACATTTAGCTTATTATGGAATACTAAAATATCTGAATGTGTACAGTGTCTCATGTAGATATCAACGAGGAGACCTTATTCAGTTATACAGGGTATTTAGAGTCAACTTACCTTTGAGAATGTCTGGAGTTAACAAAAGTAGTAGAGAATCATCAGTCAAACTATGTAGCAGATTCTATAGGAATGAGAAGTGAACCAACAGGTTCTCTCTGAAAGTAGCTGATGCATGGAATAGACTACCAAACTACATTAAAGCACGTACTAGTTTTGATATTTTTTAAGAACAACCTGGATATTTATTATGAGAACAGTTGTTTTGGTATAGTGGCAGGCTAGAAAGGCATTATTGCCTGAGTCTGAAATATCTGTATGTGTGTCTGTATCACCAAATCCAGTTAGCAGTCAGGGCCATTAGACCAGCTACTGTTATTATTTGCAAGTTTGATATGACAAAAAATGCTTTGCCACCTACACATTTTAATGGAATGCATTTACATTTAATTTATATGGTGAATAAAAGTCAGTAATGCAATCATTTTGTATATTACTTACAATTGCTACTACTGCAGCGTATTGCGTAGGTGCCTTTTTTGGAGTATTATATATGAATGTCATTTATATGTTTCATGGAGTATAGTAGCAGTATGATTTTTTTAGGGGGGCTGGTGATACTTTCAGCATAAATAAATATGTGTGTGTGTGTGTGTGTGTGTGTGTGTGTGTGTGTGTGTGTGTGTGTGTGTGTGTGTGTGTGTGTATGTGTCTGAGACTACCAACATTTAATAAATGATAAGAAAGACCTTTGAGGAGATAAAATGTGCCAAATGATATAAGACAGGCTGGGATTATACTTCATGGTTGTATAAACTCATATGCATTTGGCTCCATTTTGACTTTTCTAAACATAGTCAGCTTTGAGCGTAACTGAGATTTTCTGCTTGCTGCCACTGCATGCTGGGGACTGCTGAGGAAAGCTGGTGACTTTGTTGCTTTCCACAGCACATTCACATGAACCTAAAGCCACATTCATGAGTAGCTGACAGCTATTCACATGCATAAGTGGCTGTATCTATTCACGTATTACTATTCATAGAGATACAAGTAAAAAAATACATTTGCATACAAATCATGTAAATGACCCTGAACTTACATGAAAAAGTTTACCACCACCATATTAACATGTAGTTACTCGAGTTAGATGGCAAATTGCTTAGGAAACCACAGACTTTTTAAAGTAAGAAAAAATAATAGAAATATTATAAATTAATATGAAACAATTCAAAATTATGTAAAAGTGAGTTTACTTCAAGAAATGATTTGTTTTAATGATATGATATGCATAGTACAATGGCTTTAGTGAATGCTGTAAAGCTGTCATTTGTAAATGGAAAAGCATTACAACAGCAGTGGAAATGATTAGTGATCACTGAGAAAATCATTTACTTTGTTGCCATTTAGTGATTATCCATACATTGTTGAAATGCAGTGATATAACTGTGAAGTACTGAAGTGGCAAATGGTAATTTGTTGGCTCAACATACATGTGTCTTTATTGGGAGATTTCTGAGTGTCACTGATGAATGAAAGATGACAATATTATGAATACCAAAAGTGGTATGGGCTAGGGGTAGGATAGATGTTAACAAACTGATTGTCTGACTATTATGAATGTATTCATGATAGTGCAAACATTACTTCAGCACAACTTTATACCAGCTAAGTAATACATCCTCTCCATTCATGGGGATGACTACACCACCAAAGATGATGGCACTGGAATAATCAGCGGTAGTGTGGACATTGGCCATTACCAATGTCTGCATCAGCAGCACTCTTCTGCTCAGGAAGGTTAGTTTAAAACCAGTGACATATATTTATATAGAGAATTGAATAGTAACATGTAATGATTAAATTAAACGTGACAATTACTATTAATAGGTGAACCTTCCACTTCTACACAGAATGACAATAAAGGCAATGTGTATGGCAAGTGACTCCCGCACCAAGTATACAGTAGTGTATACTATTTTTATTAGTAATGTTTTCAAATCAGTTTTACAGGGTCAGCAGGGGAAACAAACACTTCCACTAAATCATTACATTTGGAGGGTATTAGAAGCAGAATGCCTGTTCGGAATTATAATTATCAGATGCACAGCTGGCTTTTATTGCACCTTTGACTGATGACTGCACTGTACTGTTACCTCAATGAAGAGCAAAAAAAAAAAAGGTTCACTCCTTATACTGGCATTAATGGCCAGCTCATCAATGAAAGAGCAAAAAAATAAAAAAAAAGCAAGTCCACAATCTGGTGTCTGGTGCGACTGAAACACTGGAGCCAACAAACCAATCTGGTCGTGTTTCTGCATCCTATCCCTGCTCCTTCTCAGCTAAAAAAAAAGTATGTGATCAGGTACTTGGGGCTCCTGAAATGCAGGAGCCAGTCAGATAATATTTCTGCAGCCTGCTCCCCACCCGACCAACCTTCTTCAGATTTCTATCTTTTTTTTTTCTTTTAAGCTATAGCAAACAGCTTATACCCAACACAGAGTGCTACAGTACTCAGGTTTTAGTAAAAGAAAATGTTTTTGCTTTAAACTATAGCAAACAACTTGTTACAAATGTAGCAAGCAGTTGCGATAGTTTATACCCTGCACACAGTGCTGCAGTGATCAGGTTTTTAGTAGAAAGAAAAAAAAAGAAGCACATTTTTTTTGTTGTAAATTGTAGCAAACTGTTTGCTACAAATGTAGCAGCTGCTACAGTTAAGACCACACAGGGAGTGCTACAGCACTCAGTTTTGCCCACAAATGCAATACCTGCTTTTAAAAGCCGGAATGCACTAAAGCATTATCAGGGATAGGATTGGATAGCTGATTGCACTCCCTAATGCACCTGGGGCAATTGATCCCTTTGCTCAATCCTAGCCATGCCAGTGATGATAACATAATTATATTTATTAAGTAACCTGAGGAAGGTGGCATGCAATCCCCAAGTTTTATGGCAGGATTATATGCCCCACAACATCTTAGTAACTCTGCAGGAAGTGATATTTCATCATAAAGTCAAATACATGCTGATATTACAATCCAGCTTGTACAGGGAGAAAACCCAGATGCAACTACTCCAGTATTTCCAAACCCAGATAAACAGTTTCAGGGTGATAGGAGACATTCAGAGGTGACAGGATCCACAATGACACCTTTCTGAAGAAGACCCAGGTGCATCAATTTTTCACAGCTACTCCAGGAAACACATAAAGCATTGGCTACCCAGCAGCAAATATGCCATGATATTGTAAGGTGTCAGAGCACTGCCACAGAGAGTCTACTGGAAATGGTCAAAGTTTTCCAGGGATTACATGAGGATTTCTAGCACTACATGGAAATGGCACAGAGTAGGGATAATGACATGATCACACTGATGCATGGTATGGTTGTACCCCAAGCATCCATGGCCGCCTTCATTCATACACTAGTTAGGACTTACCAGACTCGAGTAAGAGTTAGTCTTGGTTGGGGAAGAGGACAGGGTACTCTGTGGACATATGTGGGCAGATGACATGAGACTACAAGTGCTTCTCAAAAAAGTACTTTAATTAGTATGTGGAAACAAGCACAACAGATTTCCTTCAGGGAACATCAGCATTCATCTACACTTAGCAGAACCTCTCATTGAAGGTCCCAGCCCTGCAGCACTGTGAGATCAGTCTCTGCAGGATCACCTGCATCAAGTAGTTCATGATATTGGACCAACTCACCATCCAGCTCTCATAACAGCCCATCTTCAAAACCACTTGTACCATCTCCTAGCCTATCTTTCATATATGTGTTTAACACATTTGACCTTGACCTATTTTGATTCAAGTGTAACATTTCTGTTACTTATAATTTGACCTTCATACATACCTGTCAATGTGTAACTAAAATGGGAAAAAGTTATTACATAAAGTAATAAAAAGGGGGGCTTAGGACATTTTTAACTGTATGCATTTCATTTCTTTAATGGCATTGCTTAAAACCTCATGTAATTGTGGAAAGAAAGAAAGAAAGCTGTGTCATAACATAAGACAACAGTCATTAATACCATTAATTCAGAAAGAATTGCCATTGTTACAGCTGGCAGTTGCCTACAACTTAATAGCAGTAATAAACACATATTCAGGGGAAACACTAATAAGAAAATTAAGACTAAAATGAGTATCCTGCCATGTAAACAAACACTATTGCTACTTCACCCAAAACACTCCATAAATTATGATATTTTTGTCTCTGAGGTCACAAATTATTGTGTTTGACAAAATAAAATACTTTAATCTGCAGTACCTCAACAGACAACAGTCTTCAAACTGAGAAAACATTGCTTACTGTAAAAAAAAATATGCTAAATTTTCATTCAAATGCAAGGTATGAACTCATGTTAAATACTGAAGTAAAACTTTTCACTAATTATTCCACTTGAGGGCATTCAGTACATGCATACTTAGGTACACGACCTTACTAGAATTTATTGTGCAAAACAGTTGAAAATGTGATTATTACTTACATAATGCCTTGTGACATTGCTGAACAGGAGTCAGTGACCACTCAGGCATGACATTTACAATAATATGAGATAGTGATAATATAATTAAAAAAATAGAGCTTAAAAAGGCTCTAGGCCTGCTATCCTAGTAACATCCTTTGATCCTATGATTACCAGTTCTGAAACAAAAAAAAAAGAATTATTTAAAGATGAAAAGAAATGTCAGATGAACAGTGATAGTAGAACGTGTATCACCAGTCAACACAGAAAACAGATTTTACTGCATGCATTAATTATACTTTGTGTTTTTCACAAGAAAGAAAACACTAACCAGAATACCATAGCTGATAGCTCTGGACTAGATCCCGCCTGTTTACCTGTGCAGCCATATGCCATGTTCAAGCCTACTGCAATGGGTAACTTATTATTGCTGCCAGTTAGTTGCCATTAGTTAGACTGGGACTGGGAATGGGAGCTGCAGTGACAGCATGGGTCACTTCACCACCAGACTGATGCATGGACATGTAGCGCAGAATGCAACATGAAGTAAACATTTTGCATGCAGTAGCTGGGTCATACTGAAGGGTAGTCCCAGACTCACTCAGGCACCTAAAACAACTTTTTAGGAGGCCAAGACCCTCTTGATGACAATATGGGTCTGGAATAAGTCTGTATTAAAGTTCTCTTCTACAGCTCTACTTGGATTTCTCGCTGGGATCATGAGCCATGGATATCCAACATCACTTGAAAAAAAAAGAGAAAGAGAAAAGGGAGCATTGATAAAAGAAAGAAAAAGTGATTTAGTATTCAGCAATATAGTTTACCATGTTAACTACTGAAAATAGAAAAAAGAGAAAATATTTTTCTACTTAACAACAAAATGGACACTGGGCATCATGCCGGAAGAGTGGTAGAGTGAGCTAGTGCCAGATACGGGAATCATGTGCACTGCCAGGATATTGAGCAGAGGCATTGGCTGTGCACCCCATGTGTCAAACACCATCCGGCTATTTATGGAATGGTAGCCCTACTTATTGCAGTACTGTTCCACCAGTGGACTAGATGGGGGTCTTAACTGCAACATAGGTGCAATCTATCACAAAAAGTACCTCATGGAAATGTGCCATCCCATAAAAAGCACAAATAGTCCTTACTTGGTCCTGAAGTGACACTGGGAAATAGATGCATTGATCTACACATGCCAAGTGTACATCCAAGAATCGCTGCAGTATCCTCAAGGCAGAAGCCTGAGAGATGCCCATTGTATCCCCACTCTGTCTCCGGAAGGTTCATGTGGCAAGTGTAGTGAGGGCTATATATATCTTAGTATCCACAGGAATAGGAAGTCGTACCCTCTGGGGTTATACATACTCACTAAGACCCTTATAATATCCGTGTCAAGTCTAAAACTATAAAGAATCTTTTGATTATCAAAATTAAAGTGGTCTATTCTCTGCTTATATCTCTGCATTCTTAGCAAGTGAGCACCATTGGGAGAAGTAGTATTGGCTTGGGCAAGACAAGCAGTGCAAACCAGGAAACAGCAAACAGGAAATGCAAATGACAGCATCGTCATGGATTGCAAGGTAGATAGAATAGGTGTGACTCCTCTTTATATAACAGATATGTGGACAGTCCTGAAAAATGGGAACATTTTATTATGAATTCCAAGTAGTCATGAGAACTTTTAATTAGCATAGGCATGTTTACATCATTTCTCATCTACATCTCATTATAAGTTCATTTGCTTACGCTTATGCTTCTTTGCAATCAACACACATTACCATAAATGGCCACTGTGAAGGTTGCCAGCCTAGCCAGATAGAATTTTGTAGATAATTCTATGTCATTGTAAATATTAATATAATCCACAGGCTTATTTTTACAAACGTAAGAAAACTAAATGTAAGAAAACTGTGTTATATGCAGAACTTCAAAAATGTAACAACAGTGCACCCTGCTGGAAGAAAGCCGTTAAGTAAAGAATTACAACTGTGTTTGATTTCAAGCTTGGAAACAGGATATCTGGGCTAGCAATTTTTTTCTAGTGTCTTAATTTAAGAGATAATTACTAAGGTTTTACATGTAAAAGTGTCTTTTATTGCTGTGGCTTCCTGGCCAGGTGCAGCTTACAAAGAAATATAGATTTTGAGTTTCTGTTAACCTGGGAACTAAAGGAGTAATGATAAAAATGATGTACTGTGAAATGACTCAGCAGTGATGTGTATATCAATTTAAGACTATCTCAGAGATAAAGATTTGAGTATTTTGTATCTTGTCTGGGATCTAGTAAGAACATCCAGTCACAAGCACGTGCTTGCTCTGTATGTAAGTAGTATTTAGAACAGTGATTTCTCTTAGAGTTATATAGAAATATAGCCAAATTAGCCTAGCTGTTTTCTATATTTATTTCAGATCCTATCCTACAATATTGTTTTAAAGTTTATGGTGATATCTGAACTCTTGATTAGCACTGTGTTGAATTGATGAGATTTGTCTTGTGTTTTTATTATTTATTATTAAATATTTTTAAACCTTTCAACTGTAGCTGTTTTGTGTAAAGATAATTTAAGCTATTAGGGTACATTGCATGTATTTGGTGATACTGTCCAAGCCACTCCAATAGTCTTGCTGTTCAGCACACTTACTATTTGGATAACAGTAATATTACACAGTGAAATTGGCCACCCTTTCAGAAGGGCCTTATAGTAGATGATAGTAGTGGTTGGTGGCAGTTGGTAATACCTTATAGTCTGGGCAGAAAGGGGGCATAGCTGGAGAAACTGTGCCAACCTTCCCCAGGAGTTTCTGTCTGTATCAGCTACTTGGGCAGGGACATGAAGCACTGGTTGGACAGAGAGGGTGCTGGACATTTTAGCTTGACCACTAGGCTGAGATCTGGACACTATAGCTGTGCCAGTGGGGAGTCTTATTGGGGATCTGGAGAGAAAGGGAGAAACCAGCCCCAGACTAACTGTGATCTCTGTGTGCTCTTAAGGGAAATTGTACTTTACTGTGTGTGCACTTGTTATCCTCCCAATGTGCATGCCCCTCACTGGTGCTAGTGGTGAGGATTGAGGGTCCTTATTACTGGGCCAGTGCACGGGTGTCACAGCCTCTATGAATCTTGGTTACATGTGCTCATTTGCACACAGCTCTGATAACCTTAACGCATTTGCGTTATGACTATGAATACCACCCTAAATCTTGTAAGAAGGATTTTTAAATATTGTAATATATTGCTCAGAAGTGCCATAATATTTGACAACCCTAATCATATAATTCTGATTCAATGAATGAAAAGCTGTGGTCCCATCATGAATTAACAGAAAGACCATGTCCTGCCTAACTTTGGAGTTCCAGGCTTCAATTATCAGCTTTAAAAGAATTGTTTTTTTGGGGGATGGGTTTCTGATAGGGACAATTTAATTCTGTTGGTGAAAAATTAAATTGTCCAGATGAGAAATCATATGTGGATTTATTGCCTTCACGATGATTTTTTAATCATAGTTTAGAACTGAGATTAGTCTATAATGTTCAGTGGTAGTGGAAGTGTAAAGTTAGGAAGGACCTGGTCTCTCTGTTAACTAATGACCAGACATACCATCTTTCTGCAAAGAATAATTTTAACTCTTTGCAGTCAAGATTTAATATTATATCCTTAAATTGTCAAAAGATACACACTCTACCTTTAAATGGGGATCACAATTCTGAGAAGGTTATGTAGAGTTTGAGTGAAAGCCCATGTACAGTAACAAATTTTCCCTTCTTACAGTTTTTATTATATATATATCTTAATTAATGAACTGAAAAAAGGCCTAAAGTGACTCTCCATTTTAAGCAGGAAATATTTTCTATGCAGCTCATTAACGTGTCGATGAGATCACCTTTTGTCAAGAAGACGTTGCAAAAATACTGTTGAATATAACAATATAGCTCAATCAGAGGAATAATAATTTTGTCATTTTCTTTAAAGTGTTAGATGTAATTCTTAGTTCATTAAAAGCATTTCTGAAGTGCTAGTGATTTCCCTGGTTTGTCAGCTTAATATAAAAACTGCACAATGCCCCTTATCTTTAGTATTCCAAAACTGTGTTTGTTCTGGTACTTTTTGTTTTAGAAATTAAATAATTCCAAAATCTTTATCTGATTATCATAGACCAATAGCAGCATAAACTCTACTTTTATTTGGGAATCCAATTCTTTTAGCTGTTTTATTACACTAGAATCAAAATGTTTCTTTAAACTGTATAACTTGCTATACAGCAGCATTCTGTTGCATCACAGACATAAATTGTTGATATTAGATGGGTTATTGTTTTCAGAAATAAATCAGGCCAAATCACATTTAACCATTTAAACTATCCATTCAATAGCTGTAGTGTTATACATCAGATTGACTAACTATCAACATCTGAAATGTCTACACATTAACCCTGGAGCATGTAAAATAAAAATCAAGTGTTTTTGCAGGGGGGGAGGGGTGCTGGGGGCTTGCATCTCCATACCCTCTGCTAATTATATATACTAACTCTGAGATCGCACAATCCCCGAGGTAAGGGCATGTTTATTTACCCCAGGCACTGTCAATCTCACTCATCAGTCAACCATCTATTTTGTTGATCAAAGCATGCTGTTGATATTAGAATGTTTCTTTCTAAGGAAGAAAAAACATTTCAGTAGCTTGTAATAAAAATCTAAGAATCACCCTCTTACCAAAATGCCTTTATGGTGAATAAAACTACCCTTTTAAATATATGGCCCACTGATCTGAATAATGATAGTAGGCACATCCAGACTCATTTTGTACATTCAGATATTCTGGGTAGCCAAATGAAATATACTGTAGAAAACAATTTCTGCTTGATGGGCATATCTTTTCACCTCAGAATTATTTACTATCTGGATAGCATATGAGCTACTTATAAAAAGGAACTATGAACTTCATGATAATATCCTTGTTCAGGTTCTTAGGACCTATCAAGAATCAAGCCTAGGGCTGCATTCTAATAATCAAAATGAAGGACATGAGTATAAACAAATACTGCATACCTTTAGGTTTATAATCTAAAAAATATTCTATAGGCAGAAAAAGGGAGCATCGATCAAACAAAGGGCCACTAATAATAATAATAACAATAATAATAATAATCATAATAATAACCTGCTTTGAATTCTCAAATATATCTTTATATATTGATCACATCACAAGAATTAATTATAATTAGAATTATAATTAGAACTGTGGCTGAAGGAGGCATGCCAGGGTTCAAAAAAGCATCCATATTCTAAGTATTTTTTTATTTCCAGGACTTATATTTCCTTTTCTTTTAAGATATTTCAAAATGTGTGGTATTTCAACTGTCATTATACTATACAAATCATAAATAGCATGCAAACTCCAAGACATTCAGGAAAGGACCAAAGCAAAGTCGATAAGGTTTTAGGAATACAGTACAGAGTTCATTCATTTGGATCAGAGCTCTTCACAGGTCAGAGGGGTCTCTCCATCCATCCTGCTTCATAAAACAACTCTTCATTATCTAAACCACAAAAGGCCATCCACTTGATTGCTCTGATAGTCTTTAATTCCAGTTCTGCTGCAAAAGTTGTCCCATGCCTTATTCAGTGTTGAAAGAAGGGTAAAGTATGATTTTATTTGTTAAGACCAAAATAATTTTGTTAAAGTGGTAAAATTTCTTTCTGGACTCAATTATATCCCTGAGGAGATCCTCAAAATCAGAAATGCCTGCATATTCTGTTTTTTAATGCTATTTTTTTCTTTCAACTGCCCAGATATACTTTTTTCTTTCTAGATATATATTATATGTCTTTTAAATACTCTGATCAAAACTGAATATACATTCCCAGCTTTCTGACTTTCTAGAAAATGCATTTTTTCCTTGTAGCTCATCTTTTCCAATCTTTCATACATTCCAACATGTACTTCTGGGTTTTCAGATGACGTTAAAGATCATGATAAATTTGTTAAGCTTTTTTAGCTTTTTGGGGGTTTGGTGCACCTCTAACTCAGACATTTATAGCCTGATTTTTAGCTGATCTCATCAGTAATTTGCAGTACAAGCTATAGCTTTTCTAACTTGATAATGATATAACTTAGTTGTTACATGATTTTATTCCAGGGTTGTTGTATCTGGGTATTTTCTGAAGGATTGTCAGAATTCCCCATAATTTCAAGCTTGAGTGGGCAAGAAAATGTAAAAATGTCTCAGTTTAGGCAAAATCAGCAGGAGAGGTACAATCTTGGGCTGGTATGAAGTCACATTTGTAGAATCATTTTCTGTTGAGAGGCCCTTCTCTTTTTGGTGTACTTACAGATGTCACAGAAGACAAAGTGATAATTTTCATTTGTTTCTGACTTCCTGCAGGCTTGGCTAAGGTTATTTTGCTGTGCCAGATTTGTCTATGAAACACTAATGATTAACATTCATTTGTATATCACTATTATGTGACTACTGGGCTTCTCCTGAGAAGGTCACAATGCTAGTGTATAAAGAATTTCTCCTTTCCTTGTGATGGGCAGCCTTGGAGTCTTTATTTAGAAGTAACAGGAACTGGGATGCTTGTTGTAATTAAAGCTATAGATGATCAATGTAGATATGTGATCTCTGGATCTTACTAATTCCACTTATAAAGCTGTTTAAGGTATTGTAGCTCACAGTTAAGGATCTGCTTGAAAGTGTGGGATACAAATATAGTTCAATTTAACCTTTTGATTAGTGAGTTGTGTAGTATGTGACATGATATATGACGTAAAATGCATGTTAAATGTTCTGGGTATTTGTAAAGCTTTTGCTAAATTGATATTGACATTTCCTAGTGCTTCAAGATTATGGGCTTCCATGGGTGGTTTCAGGCATATTTTTGTGTAAGATTTTAAAAAGATGTAGTTTAGTTTCACTTGTGAATAGGTATACATGGAAAATAATTATCTGTGAGAGAAGCTTGCATTAAAGGTATTCTACTTGACCATTGTTGGTTTATATGCATGTGTGTGTAAATCTGTCTATATATATGTATATGTAAGTACATGTGTGTGTGTGTGTGTGTGTGTGTGTGTGTGTGTGTGTGTGTGTGTGTTTATATTTATTTATTTATTGACCAGTGAAGAACACTGAACTCAGTGGACCATTTTTCCAGCTCAGCTCAGGGGATACAACTAGAATAAAGAGCACAATGTTATAAGCATTTACAAAAAGGCAATTATGCAGTAGAGGTTGAATTTCATAAACAATCAGACAATGGTATAGATAGGCAGTGATGTACAAGATAAAGAGTATTTATCATAGTATGGAATTATGTGAGATTTTGTCGGGTTGATGGAAAGCACAGCAGTAATAGCAATGGATAGAAATGGAGAGGGAAGGAGGAAGTAGAGAAGGATGGAGTAGAGCTGATGAGAAATGCAGAGAGGAATGAGGTAAGAAAACATATCTGTGGTGTTTGGCTTTGAGTCCTAGTATAAGTGGCACTGTAAATAATCAGCGGATATCAGGTTTGCCTTTCACAGACAGAGCAAACTTATAAAACACGTGTGTTTGTGCATGATTGGTGCTAATACGTCTAGAGGTTGGTGTTGGTGAAGTTACCAATTATTTAAGTGTTTAGTGATCACTTCAGAGGCGAGAATATTTCTTTTCATTGATGCACCTCATAGATATGAAAGATAGTTGCTATGACATAATCAAATCATTGGGTATTTTATTTGATATGTATGACACTGAATATTTTAATTCTCAGAATGGGAGGATGCAGATGATGAAGCCATTCTTAAGAAATAGACATAAAACGGACAATATTTAAAAATGCTGACCTTGTTAACACTTCCATTATTTCTTTAGGTTTAACTTATATGTTGCCTATTTCAGCATTATTTTGGGTATATGGGTATTTTTTTATTTTTAAGTAAATATTCTTAAACTAGGTAGACCTAAGCCAAAGTCTAGAGCAAACATTACTGAGCTTACTATTTTGTTTAATGAATTTAAGGATACGAATGTCAGGCATTCATCTACAGGAAAATTAGTGGCTGGTAGCACAAGACATTTTATGGGACATAAAAATATGCAGCATTAAGACTGTGCGTGCCTTTCTTTGGTACAGATACGACTGAAATAGCCTATTTTGTTCTACAGATTCATTTTAAAAGTGAAATATGGGCTGTTTATATTTTATTGTTATGTTTCAGTGAATCACAGTTGGACAAGCCTAGTCAGGTAAAAAAAAAACTTGATAATAATGTTCTTAACTTACCCCGAGGATTTGCAAAGTTGCAGTTAGATTTATTGGGAAACAGCAAAGGGTGGACCCACACATGGAGGCAAGATATTCCTGCTGAGGTATTAAAGAACTTTCTTTTTAATTGTTAATGTTTCCTGTTGATGCAGGAAACTAGGAGGATGATCCATGGCCTTTATCAACAGAAACATTCTACACAGTGATGAGGGACTTCATACGTTTTTGTTTCTTTAGTCTTTACTGGTGTTGAGATAAATATTACTATCAACATTTAAATGTTAATACTCCCTTTATTTCAAAGTAATGCAAAAGTTTCTATAATGTTTCTTTCAGGGAAATAAGAGCAATATTAGGTAAGTCTTGATGGTTGGACACAGGCTAAGATTTTTTTATTTTCAACACTGAACCGCTGTGGTAACATGCATCTCAATCCTGGACCCAGTTCTACCCCCTCCCCTGAACCATCAAACCCCATTAACTGCTGCAAATCATTACATATCGTTACACTTAACCTACAGAGCAGTTGCAAAAAGATAACTGACCTTCATGCTTGGATAGCCCATAATAAACCGGATTTCATTGCTGTCACCGAGACCTAGCTAAAACCAAATAGAAATGATTCAGAATTCCTCCCACCTAACTACTCCACAGTAACGGTAGATAGACCTAACAAAAAAGGTGCTGGAGTTGCTCTCCTTTTTTCAATACCTTTAATATACTCCCAAACAGTGATCACATCCCTCAATTTTGTACTGTTGGAATTATGGTCTCCTTTCTCAAAATAAATAAATCAAAAAATCTTTGTATCATAGTCCTATACATTCCCCTTGCTAATAATATACCAGTACTAGAGGAAATTCTATCTTGGGTCTCCCACACTATTAAAAATGAAACTATAATTCTGGGTGAAGTAAATATTAATTGGTCAACTATATGTTCAAAATTTCCATCGTCAAATATAAACCTGTTTCACTTTACTCAACTTATCACCTCTCCCACAAGATATAATAATGGTACTAAGGAAGGTTCCATCCTAGATTGGATCCTAGCTTCTAACCCTACTAAAATCTCATAATCTGGTACCTTCCTTAGCACACTAAATGATCACCTTCCAGATATTTTAATTGAACAGTGCCCCATACCAAAAACATCATCACTTCATGCATGTTAGGAATCTTACCCACTTTGTCCCCAGACATTCAACAACATTTTGAAAAACATCATTTGGCATAACCTAAAATACCTTCCACTAGATGATGCAGTGTAGTACTTTAATACTACCTTTTTAAAAATATTAAACAGTCTCACACCCCCCCCAAGTGAAAAGGGTGAAAACCAGCCATACTCAATGGTTAACCAAACCTACTAAAGAGCTAACGCTAACTAGGGATAAAACTTGGAAACAGTGGCAAAACATAACAGCTATTCTGACCTATTAAAATACAAACTGTTTTATAACTTAGTGAAAAGATTAGTAACCAGGGCTATGAAAAAATTATTACTTAAAACTTCAAATAAACCATAAGCACAACCTCAAACAATTCTGCACTTCCATAGGATCACTTCTAAACCCTGGCACAAAAAGCAACCCTTGCTTTACCCAGACAAATCACCAGAATAAGCAGCTGTCTCATCAGCTCACACTTTATAAACACGATAGCTAATATTACACATCACAGCAAACTTTTCACAGCCTCTCTTTACTACAAATTATTCTGGTCAAACTACACAACCCCATCTCCACTCAACTACACTTTCAAATGAATAGACTATAAATGATTCACCTAAATTCTCACTCACTACAGCGCCAACTTCTACTATTAAAAAACTACTTCTGAAACTTCAACCCAGTTCCAATGCAGCGGATAGTATACCCTCTGAATATCTAAAAATTGCTTCTGAAGCCATTGCCTAGCCTATTAGTATACTCATTAATAGATCCATCCAAGAATCTTATGTCCCCTGACTTTGGAAAAGAGCCTTTATTCTACCTCTTCACAAAGGCAGTAAGTCAACTGATATCGCTAACTTCCATCCCATAGCTTTTTTATCTCCCATCTCTAAACTCCTTGAAAAATGTGTAAACAAGCAACTACTACACTAAATCACTAAATCCTGTCTCTAACGCAACATGGATTCAGACCAGGTCACAGTAGTTCGACTGCCTTACTATCCTTCATGGATTCAGTCGACAAAGCCTGTGACTCCAAAAAAATTATATCCTCTCTAGTCCTAGACTTATCAAAAGCCTTTGATACTATCTTCCACTCACTCCTTCTATCCCAACTCTCAAACACCAGTCTATCGACTCTCTCCCTAAACTGGTTCGCAAGTTATTTGTCTGGCAGAGAAGAAGCAGTTAAATGGCAAAACTCAATATCCTCGTATCTCTCCAACTTGACTGGAGACCTGCAAGTCTCCTTTTCAATATTTTTATCAGTAACCTTCACTCATTATTCAGTCAGGGATCTCTTGCACAATATGCAGACAACTCCATAATAATAAGCTCTGCTGACACTATATCTCATCTACAACAGACCAATCAGTCAGCATTTTCTGCTATAGAAACATGGCTTTACAGCTTTACAATACCCATCTATCATTAAATCCTAGCAAAACCAAACTTATTATATTTACCCCTAAGAAAAGTACCTCCCTAAACAAACCTCAACTTACCATACTTTCCCAGACCAATACAAATATCAAAGTAGTAACCAACACTAAGCTGCTAGAATTAATAATTGACGAAAGTCTAAAATTCGACTTACACATACAATACAATATCAGCAAAATGCACCCAAAACTAGGCATTCTATACAGGCACAAACATTTCCTTTATCCCCCACTAGACAAGCACTAGCTACTACTTATCTACATCCTTCTCTTGTCTATGGTGCCCCTTTGCTAATCAATATCCAATCTTCATTAAAAATATAACTAAAAGCATGTTCTGCCTACCACTGCATATCCTCATATTCATTAAACTGGCTTGAACCCCTCCCCCAACTATCTCACCTATCTTCAATTAACTACCATTCACAAAATAATTTTCAATCTCCCAAGCCCTGAAGTCCCTATTTACCCACTACATTCCCAGTAGGTCCCTTAGATCAGAAAAAAACAACATCTTCTGCAAACCTATAAGTGCAATCTACCTTCTGCTCAACGACTTTACTCCTGTGTGGTGGCTAAAACATGGAATACCCTTCCATTAGCAATTTGCTCTGCTCAGAGTCTCATTTCTTTCAAAGCAGCGCTGCATGAAAATGAACTCCTCTCCACTAGCTGGATCTGTAATTGTACTTAACTCATCCTTCCATAACACAGCTAACATCATTTTCCCTACTAACTGCATATATCCAAAGGCAGCTAACAATTAATTCTCTGCTGATAACTTAACTACGACTGCCTATTACCCCTTCTGACTCTTTAACTACTCTTTTGGTATTACTACTTTTGCATCTTTTGCATTTATTCTTAATCTCAAGATGATTATACTCTCTACTCTACTCCCTGCTTCTACTAATTCCTAAGTATGCATTATAAATTCTCTCATGAATTTCTATACAATCAATGTCCTTCATATGTTATATTTCCTGTATTTAGATTAGAATTTGTTGCTATTGCTTTGCCTTTGCTTACATTTCCATGTAAACACTATTTAGGAAACTTTTGTAAAATGCCTAAGCTGTATGAATTACATATTGTTACTATTTCTTATGGAGCTTTTCTCCCCGGGGCTCCACTGAAAATGGGCTCTTCATGGCCCAGCGGACTATCCCAGTAAACAAATGCCGATAAATAAATAAAATAATTCAGTTGAATTCTGCAGATTATTAATTGTTTCCTTTTCCTTTTATAGTGTGTAGATGTTATTTTGCCATACACTTTGGTGATGCTATCAGTATTTATATTGCTTCCCTTGCATCTTTTATAACTGTTTCTCTGCAATTTTCAGTTGTTAATTTTCTGATGCTCATACTCAGCATGGATGAATAATATTTTTCTCCTACCCTTAATTAAGTGCCATAGGATCATTAATTTCCAATTGAACTAATAATGAATCAGGCAAATGGAACCTTGGTTTACATTCTCATCTGAAAGGTGACAGTTAAAGAGTGCAGCACACACCTTAAATCATGCCACACTGCCAGTACTGGAGCATGAGTCCAAGCACCAGGTGTGCAGATAGAGCCTGCAGCCTTCTGATCTACCTTGCTTCAAATGTACATGTGCAACCTGCTGAACCATATCTAACAGATACAGTTTTTCCATAGACATATTTTCTGTTCTGCTATTATTTGGTTATCTTACTTTACATATTCAGTTGTGGCAGTGCTAAGCACCATCTTCAGGTAATCCTTAAAATGAGTCATATAAACAGTCATTATCACTCAGTTTCTGTGAGATAAACTCTGTCATGATGTCTCATAAGCTTGAGTTTTGTATGTGAAATAAATGTAACTGTGACATCCCTGCACTGGCCCAGTAGTCAAGGAGCCTCAATACACACCACTAGCACCAGTGAGGGATGCACACATTGGGAGGATGACAAGTATACACACAATAAAGTACAATTTCTCTTAAGAGCACACAGAGATCACAGTCAGTCTGGGGCTGCTGAAAATCTCTAACAAAGCATTTGCCACCTTTTCTACCTCAGTGGAGGACAAAACCACTGTCTCAGGGTATCTGGTAGCATAATCTACTAGCACTAGGATATACTTTTTCCCTGTGGAACTTGGGGTACTCAGAGGCCCCACAATATCCATAGCTACCCTCTGAAATGGCTCCTCAATCACAGGCAAAGGCATCAAAGGAGCTTTCACCTTGTCTCCTGCCTTGCCTACCTTTTGACGCTGCTCACAGACCATGCAATACCCTGTTACAGCTCTGGAAATCCAAGGCCAATAAAAGTTCTGTATAATATGTCTCTTTATACGTTTTATGCCCATATGACCTGCAGAGGGAATAACATGGGCTATGGCTAGAAGTGCCAGATGGTAGGCTCTGGGTGCTACCAACTGATGTATTCTTTCACCCCCTAGCCTTCCCTCAGGAGTCCAATCTCTATACAGTAGCCCTTTGTCCCAGTATACAGATTCCCCTTTCCCTTGAGAATCAGGTGCCTCATTAGCTACCTCCCTCAGGCCTTGTAATGTAGGGTCTAAGAGCTGAGCCTGTCTCAATTCTCTCTTTGTAACACTGCCCAGCTCCCCTTCCACTGGAAGTCTAGTATCCTCTGACAGCAGTGCCTCAATGTCAGCCTGGGTACTACTACTCAGCTCTGCCCTTGCGGTCACTCTGTCCAAGGGAACATCAGTACCCACAAGCAGCTTTGGCTCACCTCAGTCTCACTGCTACAGGGTAGCTCCCTCCCTGAAGTAACCACCTCACCAGTCCTGGCTAAAAATGTGTGGTCTGTCTGAGTCTCCCCAGGCTACCAGATCCACATGCTTGTCTCCAAGCCTGACTGTGTGTAACTGCATGCACACACGGTACTGCATTATCAAAATCATTCCGTATCAGGACATCAGCAGGGTGTTAGTTTGGTACCCTTGCTGTCTTGAGACAACCTAGTTTTGGCATTTTGTCACTCCCAGTTACTGGATCTCCTGTCTTTTGTTCCCCACCTTGCCTCCATGGACATTTATATGCTACATGGCCCCACTAGTTGCATTTAAAACATTTAACCCTTGGTCCTGGATGTGTACCTGGACTAGTGGCTTCCCTTGCTACTGGCGGACTCTGTTGGAGCAGTCTGGGCTGCCCAACATGGGCTCCCTTAGACCCGTGAGCAGCGCTGGGTGCCCCTTTCCTGAGCAGTGATGTCCTGCTTGCTAGGGTATAGGTCTCCCTTCTTCCTCAACTCATCTACAGTAGTGCATTGTCTATCAACTAACCAGTTTCTCATGTCCTCAAACAAAGTGCTAAGGGCTTGTTCCCTCTCCAAAAGGTTTTCCAGCCCTTCAGAAGTGGTGACCTGACATCCACTCACTCACTTATGAAAATAAGTGCTTAGTTCAGCAACATATTCACACACACTTTTATCTGCCTTGCGTCTATGCTCAGAAAACTTTTTCCTATAAGCTTCAGGTGTTAACTTAAAACATTCTAGCAAACAGTTCTTTACAACATTATAATTTAAACAATCAGTATCAGACAATTTAGAGATAACAGTTACAGCTTTACCATGGAGTAAAGGGGTCAGGCACCGTACCCACAGCCCTTGGTCAACATTATACTGTATACATACCGTCTCAAACAGATGAATGAAACTATCAAAATTATCCCCCCTCTGTAAATACTGGAAGAAATGTACTGACCTTTGTTGCTTCTGTGGTTCGGTTACTCCCTTCTGCATTACCTCCATGACTCTGGTGAAGAGTCAGCATCTCCTTTTCATGTTGCCTCTGCCTCTCCATCTCCTCACCTTCCAGGCATTGCAGTTTCTCATTTTCCTCAGCCTCAAAATGTCTCAGTCTCTCTGCTGCTTCTATTTACAAATGCTTGGCCTCCAACTCAAGACTCTTTAACTCCAGACAAATTTTTAAGTCCTCTGTGGAAAGGTTAAGCTGTCCATTTTCAGAGAGTTGTACATCTCCAAGGCAAGTCTGATTGTCCTCCTGGTTGTTATCCTGTGATACAGCTGTGACTAAAGCTGCAATTATGTCTGCTTTAGTCAGGTTGGCCTGCACCAATCCTTTAGCCTGACACATTTCAGCCAACTGGCTCCTTGTCAGCTTGCCATACTCCTCTGCTGACATGCTTGCCTGCTCTCCCTGACTAACTAAGCTAACGAAAAAATAAAACAATTGTGATATGAACTCTGAATATTCACTTCATGGCTGACTGAGAGTGCAAACACCTTCAGTAACCACTGTACACAGGCTACAGGAATTCAATATCCACACCACTACGACCTATTAATATGTGATGTGGCTATCTCACCACAATCAACCAATTAATATGTGATTTGGCTATCCCACCACTGCCACCAGTAAGTATGTGATGCCCCTGCACTGGCCCAGTAATCAAGGAGCCTCAATCCTCACCACTAGCACCAGTGAGGGAAGTACACATTGGGAGGATGACAAGTACACACACACTAAAGTAAAATTTCCCGTAAGAGCACACAGAGATCATAGTCAATCTGGGGCTGGTTTCTGCCTCTTTCTCAAGATCCCTTTTAAGACTCCCCACAGGCATAGCTATAGGGTTATGATCTCAGCTGAGTGGTCAAGCCAAAACCTCCAGCACCCTCTCTGATGAACTAGTGCTTCGTGTCTTTGCCCAAGTAGCTGACACACACACACACACACACACACACACACACACACACACACACACACACACACACACACACACACACACTTTGAGATTTGATTTATATACAAACACACAGACACTCCTGGGGAAGACTGGCACAGGTTTACTAGCTATGCCCCCTTCTGCCGAAACTATAAGGTAGTTATCACTGCCACCAACCACTACTTATCAGCTACTCTAAGAACGTTACTAAAGGGTGACCAATCTTACTGTCCAATGTTACTATTGTCCAGATGGTATGTGTGACCAAGGCTGGTTACTTACTATTAGCAAGACAAGTGCTGATGAGAGGATGTTTCCAAGTCCAAAGACAAATACAAAATGCACAGATTCTGATTACTATCAAAACATTACTTCTGAGTTAGCCTAGATGACATCACTCTTTGTCACCTGCCTTCAGTTCCCAGGCTAACAGAAACATAACAAAATGTTAGCATCTCTGTGTGAGAAGCACATATCTCTCAGACATTTGCCTAGAACTGGAAGTTGTAAAACAGTTAAACACTTTTACATTTTAAACCTAGTAATTATTTCTGTTTCAAGACATAGGAAAACCTCTAGCTCTAGAAACTGTGTCCGCTTGCTGCACTGAAACTAACTTTTTTATAGCACATCATAAAGCACTTAATTTCAACTTATTTTCTTAAAGTTTTGTAAGTTAGCTTTGCATGTTCCAGCCTCTACTAGCAAAACATACATTTACACAGGTACACATCTCTGTTCTTTTCCACTAGGTTACACTGTGGTTACATTCCCGAAGCTCAGTACATAGCATACAGTTTAACAGACACTTCTGCACCAGTAGTTTAATATCCACATAACATATAGTTCTCTTATATTTGCAAGACAAGCATACAAATCATATTAATATTCACAAATGACATATGATTATTTACAAAATTCCAGATCGTTGGGCTGGCAATGTCACAGTAACTTTCATACATTTGTTTTTCTTTTTGATGCTGCAAAACCCCTCAAAGCAATGACCCCTCCTTACCTGCACACTATTGGTTCATTCCCCTATGAGGATAAGATCCACGCTCACTATCAGGCAGATGAGGTCTCTTTGGCTTGTTCATGTATAGCCTCAGATAGAGAATGATGAGTCCACTCATTCCCCTGGGGTAAGAGTTGTGTATTAGGAAGTGGACAGTTTGGAACTCACGTGGGCTGACCCTAAACCTGTCCCCAGTTCACACGGGATTCTATGCATTGTGCTGCTGTCCTAGAGAGACTGTATAAGGGCAGATCTTCAGCTGTGCTCCTGACCACCTCCTGCCTTATGTGTTGAATTCTTCTGATGTCTCCTGTAGCTGCATGTTGATGCTTCCCAATTTGACCAGCTATGGCCAGCAGTGCAGTGGGGCTAGCCATCTCCATACCCCAGGATGGGTGAGCCAGCATTGTCCACTCACTTCCACATTCTCTTTTTGGCTCTTCCTGTACTAGAACTGCAAACCAAATTTGGGTTGCCTGGGCCATAGTCAGGGCTTTATCCCTCTACATGACAGGGTTTGGCTATACATAGGATTTTTTTCATCCTGAACTTGTAGGGCTAGTCAGTATGAATCTATAATCACAGTTAATACTGGTTTGCAGGTCAGTGAAAGGGAATACATTACATCAATTCCCAGGACAAACAAAAAGAAATGTCCATATGAGCTGGGTTCAGACCATTCAGACCATATACTTCTCAGAGGTACAAGCAAGCACAGGAGGGCTATGGCTGACCAAGTTCGCAGACGACTGTAAACTAGGAGCAATAATTAACTCTCTGGCCAACACAGACATCCTCCAAAAGGGTCTCACTGAGACGGATACCTGGTGTCAAAATCATGGCCTCAAGCTAAATGCCAAAAAGTGCATAGTCATCCCCTTTGGAAAAAACAAAGTACCCACAAACTACCACATAGGTGGTAGTCTCCTAAATATGGAAGATGTAATAAGAGATCTGGGGACCCAAGTAGATAGTAATCTCACCTTTGATAATCACATTGCCAAAGTGGTTAGAAAATCCTTCTACGTGGCCCACCTAATCAGAAAAGGGTTCGCATCCAGATCAAAAGAGGTCATTGTGCCCCTCTATTCATCACTCATCAGACCCATCATAGAGTACAATGCCCCATTTGGGATGTACCTTACAAGACACCTGCAACAGCTGGAAAGACCACAGAAGTACCTCACCAAGAGGATCACTGGCCTCAAACAGATGCCCTATGCAGCTCGAATGAACAAACTACAGCTGTACTCAGTTGCATACTGCCTACTCAGAGGTGATCTCTGCTTGACATACAAGGCCATGTCCAACCCAGAATTGATGGACATGCTCCACCTAAAGAAAACCTTATCCCCTCGAGCCACACTCTCTAGGGATCTAAACCTCACCACAACAATAAGCAGGACATGCTGGAGGGATAGATTCCTGTCCCAGAGACTTCCCATGCTTTGGAACAAGATCCCAATCTACATTAGGCATAGCTCCTCGCTAACACTCTTTAAAAGAAACCTTGACGAGTGGATGGGAAACAGAAAGTTTACCTCGGGGATCACTTCAGTGGCTCTGCTGGACAGAGGCACAGGGAACTAATCTAAGGGTGCGGCGAAAGCCAACACATTCTGGCTAGGCTTATAAATGCCTTCGGGCAGATAGCCTAGTACCTACCTATGAATCTATTAATCAGTTATCTAGTATTGATATTAGGTACAAAGATGACTTCAGTCTAATTTTCCTCTAACTAATAAGTATATGCCTGCTTTTGCTAGCATGTTCCAAGTGGTGAGTGCCAAACCAAATTAAAGCCTTAATCACTGACCCTTGCTGCCAGAACATCTTGTAGCTGAGGATAAAATTACACCGAGGCATGCTAACATATAACAGGCAGCATGTTGTTATAATAAGAATCATTGTAGCATTCAGGGGTATTGATGATAATAAATCAATCTCTAAAACAGCTTCCTATGAAGAAATAATATATTTATTTACACTGGGCACCAGAAAAAAAATTGATTCCTTGTAACAAACATGGTAAATGACAAAATAAAGGCTAGCTCTTTATATCAGGTTTAGCAAATACAGTTAATTTTTGCAGAAGTTCTTTACAAATGATTTTTAAAGCAAATATTACTTATAATTATACACGGGTATGGATGAGTTCTACTCAACAGCTCTGCTCCTTGCTCAGGCTTCAGGATTATCTTCCAAACATCATACTGGAGGGACAGCTTCCAGCCTGGCTCCTTCCATCAAACATAACTTAATTGAAGAAACCCTGACACAATCCTATTTAGACCTAGAGATCAAAAAACTTGAATCTACTTTTGCTTGCTTCTTTCCATTATATTTCCCAAAGGCAATTGCTCATTGCTCGTAGGTTCATAGGAAAGCACTAAGCTAGTTTCCCTTGTAGGCCATTTTAAGCCTAGCCAATTTCCATTTTTGTGCCTGAATTAAACTATTCCATTTGGTTATAGACTGGCCTTACCCATCCCATGGTTGATAATTATATATATTACTCCAAATGAGAATAACTGGGATCATACCATAGATAATTTGAGGGGACCTATGTATGGGGTAAAGCATTTAGGAGCTGCCTGTGTCTATTAGTAGTACAGGTGGCAGTCCTGGAGTAAATGTTCTGATTCTCATCCATAGAGCTAAGTTGTGCTTGAATATGGACAATAATGAACTTTGTTTTATGTGGATGTGGAGTCTGTTCCAATGCAATGGTATCCTCTGTGAGATAGTAAAAAGATTGTCCAGTTGATAAAAGTGCATAGGAAACAAACTTAAATGTAGATAAACAATATATTCCTTGCACTAATCCACAGCACGAAATAAGTCCTGTGAGCAGGAATCAAAATATAATGCTCTTTATTAAAACAATAAAATAAAATAATGGTAAGCACTTTTGTGATCCCTCCAGATCGCTTCCTCAGACCATAATAAAAACCATTTGACTCCAACGACTTAAATAGTAAGTAATTGCATAGATGGCCTATCACAAAACATCAATAAAACTACACCATAGCTGTTAATTGATTTAGTGAAGCATGATACTTTAAGTAATTATTTAACTAACACTGCTTATATACCATTTAAAAGTAATTTTTCCCTAAAACTTATTACAAATATTCTTAAAACCTCTTTCATCAAGTATGTAACATTTTTATAACATTTATATAACATTCTTAAATATGTTCCCTTAATTTCCTGTCTTTCAGGGTGGGTTTCAAAGAAATTTGATCATTCAAACCAGGTTCCTTATGGGCTGTTAATAGGATTATCCATCTTAATTCCTTCCATTCAGTTCTATTCAAAAGGTCACCCATCCTGGTTCCTTCAAACAAGTTATCTATTACTAAAAAACTAAAATAATGATCCTGTCCATATCGTAGCATGTGTTTAGCTATTGCATTGTAATCAAGATTTTTCTTAAAGCAGTAATAATGATCTCTGATGCATTCTTTCAACTGTCTATTGGTCTTACCAATGTAGAGCGTAGAACAGCTCACACAGTGAGCTAAATACACTAAATCTTTAGTTTCACAGTTTGCTGATATGTTAAATCTATACATCTTCTGTGTAATCGGATGTGTGAAAAATTTACTGCTGTCTACATATTTACAAAAAGCACATTTGTTGCAGCCTTTAGTACCATAATGCACATGTTGACTAAAGGTCTGCTTATTCAAATAACATAGTACTTGTTTTAAAGATTTCTTTTTCCTGCAAGTAAGTCTTGGCTCGCTCCCAACTATTTTCAAAATACGGTCATCTATGTCTAGCATGTGCCAATTTTTATTTATTATCTCTCTAATAGCTCTGCTATCTGTGGAATGAGTCATGCAGAATGATAAAGGTGCTTCCCTTTTTGATTCATTAATTAATATTCTAGATTCTGGTGTCGAGAAATAGGGTTTACCCTTTCCTATCCTCGTCGACCTAGCTTTAAGACAAGCTTGTTCAATTTCACCCTCCTTGTATCCTCTAGTTACAAAATCTTTCCTTAAGGTGACCAGATTAGTCTCAAAATCTAAATCCCTATCATGTAGCCTTGAACTTCTTAGAGCTTGATTATTGACTACATTTCTGAAGATATGAGGGGGATGCATGCTGGTGTGGTGTACATAACTATTTTGGTAGCAATCTTTCCTGTAGACTTTCATGTATAGCTTATTGTCAACTTTATCTATTAGTATTCTTATATCCAAAAAGTCTGTAATCAATTGTGAACTTTTAGCAGTAAATCGCAAAAAAATCACTGCTACTATTTAAATATTCTACAAATGAATGTAGTCTAATTTCATCTCCTTTCCATAACAGAAATAAATCATTGACAAAATGGTGATAGAACCAGATATCCTCCTTAAATGGGTTATTATTTACTAAACAGACCTGTTCCCGTTGTGCCATAACCAAATTGGCATAGCTATTGGCACTAGGTGTTCCCATAGCTATGCCTGCAGTCTGTAAAAAGTATTTGTTCTCAAATGTGAATATATTAAATTCAAGTACTAGTTCAAGTAAAAAACAAATTAAATCCACCTTTTCCAAATTTAATGAATTATTCCTGATAAAAAAGTTGCGTACATATTCTATCCCTTTATCATTCGGGATGACAGTGAAGAGTGATGTTGTATCTAACGTCACTAAATATTCATCTCCTCGCAATGATTTGTCTGACAAAAATTCATATAAATCCCTTAGAAAATGTTCAGAGTCCCTTAATACTATATCGCACTCAGTTAATAATGGTCTTAATTGTTTCTCTATGTAGATGGAAACCGATTCAGTTATTCATCCTGCTCCCGATACTATCGGTCTAAAAGGGGGTGTGGTGTTATTTTTGTGTATTTTAGATAACCCATTCAAATGAGGAACAACAGGATGTTCTACAATGAAATATGAAAACAATTCTTTAGTGATACATCTTTCTAGGAAACAGTTTTGAATGTGTCTGTTGTAGCAATGTATCATTTTCTCAACAGTAACAGCATTGATATGTTTATAGGTTTTCACGTCTCTTAGCATGTCATTCATAGATTCAAAATTAAATGCTTTATCCATGACAATCTCCTTGTCATTCTGTAAATTAATCAATGATTGGGTATCATCGTAGTTTAAATTATGAAAATTTCTACTTCTGCTCTTAAAATTCAATAAATCATATAATTCATTCTCACAAGCTTTAATAAAAATATCTAAAACTGCTGGCATGGAAGGTATAAATAAACTCATTTTTTTACACAAATTAAAGTCATTACCTTCATTGTATGTGGAACCAAACATTAATTTGGGTAGGAAGAACTCTATTATCAATTGCATATAAGAGAAACTGGTGTTAATATTTAATTGCTGCAATTTAGCTAAAAGTTCTGGAAACATTGTGCCATATGAGGGCATGTTTAGAATTCAAAGCCCTCTTGGAATTATTTTCAACTTACAGCATGCTTTGAGGTGCAGTCTCTGATATTGTAGCCTATTCAGACAACAAAGGTCATTCACCAGCTCATGGATTTGCAGTTGTAAACGCTGCTTCTCAATTCTGAGACAGTTCTCATTTTCTGTTTGTGTGTTTAAATCTCCCACTAGGAGTGGATTCGATTCCATAGCCAACAGACTATCAAACCACTCATAGCTGCTTTGTACTCCTATATGGTTCATGTATAATCCAATTCAATGTTATTGGAGCTTTCCTCAGCCATGTTCAACTTAGGCAATCAAACAAATGAACAATATATGAAGAAAGTAAAAAGGCTGCCCAGTTGACAAAAAGTGCATATGAAACAAATTTAAATGTAGATAAACAATATATTCCTTGCACTAATCAATTAGTAATGCACTAATCCACAGCACGAAATAAGCCCTGTGAGCAGGAATCAAAATATAATGCACTTTATTGAAACAATAAAATAAAATAATGGTAAGCGCTTTCGCAATCCCACTGGATCGCTTCCTCAGACCATAATAAAAGCCATCCATGACCTTACATATGAGGCTTGTCAGACGTATTGGCCTGTAAATACCCACATCAGTGGTTGGACCTCATTTGTGCCGGGAAACGACTGTAGCCATCTTCCATTTCTTGGGCACAAAACCTGACTGTAGACTCCAGCTGAAAAGTGATTCAAATGGACCAGAGAAGTTATGTTTCATGCTATTTAGTAAGCATCCTGGGATGTTATCAAGGCCCACTGATGCAGTGTTTTTGGCCTTGGAAAGTGCATTGAAGACCTGTTCCCTAGCAGTGGTTGGGGGATTGTGTTATGTGGTATTTCCTTTGGACTATGGGGGGAGTGTGTGGGGAGATTTGAGCTGAACCTGTCAGCCAAAATGTCAATGGCATCTGGTTCAGCGTAGTTGATGTTATTTACAATAAGTTCTGTGTATTGTTGCATATTTCCCTTTAGAATACAGACACAGCTGCAGAAAGCTTTGTGATTGCGTATTATCTTCGATACTATTTTTACTTCAAATTTAGCCTTTGAAGTACTAACTAACCCCCTTAACTGCCTGTTTAGAGTGGTCCGTTTTTTCTAAATATTTTGGGCTTTGTTCATCCTACACTTGGCCAAGATTTGTTTTCCTTTGTTGTATAACTGATTGATATTATGACTCCACCTCAGTGGCTTATCTTTTCACTTCTTATTATTGTTAATACATGTGGGCACAGCTCATTATACACAGCTATCAACATGGCTGTACAGGGATTTTGTAAGTAGCTCAGCATATGTACTGTGGTGTCTACTGGGTTTGGAGGTGCTTGGAATTTAGCCATGGTGTTGCTTAGTAGAGAGAGGTTAGCTTTGGATTAGTTCCTAAAGGTTTTTGGCTTCACTAGGTCCCTGGATTTAAATTTTATTTCAAGCAATACTCCTTGTGGTTAGATTTGATGAGTAAGGACATTACATTGGATGAAGAACATTGCTGCCCCATGTTTGTGAGCATAAGGACAAGAATGTTTGTACCCCTGGTAGGAAAATGAACCAATTGTTCGAGGATGTTGGTATTAATGAAGTTTAGGAATCATTGGGCTTGTGCATTAAAAGTAGTTAGGACTCCCAGTCTACAGAGGGGTAGTTGAGATCTCCCATTAGGACTGTATTGGGTTGAATGGTAAGGGACTCCAGTACATTGACAGATAGTATGGGTTTCCTGGGACATGGAGGGGGGACCTATAGGTTGCAAGGATATAGTATGAGATCCTGTTTATGGTGAGCTGCACATGTATGAGTTCCGGTGGCTCATACACTTTAACTATTCTAGATGTGAGGTTGTTTTTAATACAAACTGAGATTCCTCCTCCTTTAGTTCCCTCCTGTGCAGTAGCTGGTCTAAAGGTGTGGAAGGCATTATAACCTTGCACTGCTGGGGTACTTTCCATGACTTTAAATCATGTCTCCGTTACTACACAGATGTCTGTACTCTCTAGAGCGAGGAGGGCTTGTAGGAAGTGAATTTTTTTGTTAAGACTTCTAGCATTGAGCAGTACCACCTACAGATATTCATTCATAGGTTCAGCTAAGTCAGGAGGTTTATCAGTTTGGCATTGTCTAAAAAACGCACCATGGGGGTGGAAAAGGTCTTCACCAATATCCGAAAGCTTAGAGGGGATAAGTGCAGACCATTCCTCGCAAGGCAACCTGTCTGTCAACCATGTCATCCCAGGCTGTCAAATATTATATCCCCTTGAAGTGACACCAGAAGCTAAGCCAGTTGTTAAAATCAATAATTTTATTTATTTATTCACTGACATTTGATTAACAAGACTGTCCAACTGGGTAGAAGCCCATTTCAGTGTAAGCCCTGGGAGAAATGCTCCAAATTATTATCAAACATTTTGAGAACAATAATTTTACAATCTTCAAAAATAAAACAAAAATATCTGCAATTTAAATAATTATAACAAATTAAACATAATATAAAAACATTGATTAAGAATCGATACAAGGTATATAACAATAATTTAATATTTAGAGACATTTTAGACAGTTTGGAGAGAAATTAAAGGTAAGTTAGTCTAATACAAATAGGAATTTCAGTATGAACTGAGGGGAAAACTAATGGTATATTTAGAGAAATTGTCAGGGAAAATAATTAGATAAGAGTAATGAAGTAGGTTAAGAAGGGAGAGCAAGGAGGTATAAAGAATGAAAAGGTACTTGTTCACATTTAGGGATACAGTTTATCCTGGTTTTGAGCAGGAACAAAGCCAGATTTTAGCAAGGATGTCTTTCAGAGTGGTTTTGAAAGATGGGAGGGAGGGTATAGACATGATGGATAGAGGTAAGGAGTTCTGGGCCTTAGCAACCTTGTACAAGTATAGACAATGCCCAGAGGATTTGCTAGGTTTCTAGACCAAGATAGACAGGAGGTTTTGGTCACTGGATTGCAATGACTGACTGAGAATATAGTTGCAGAGTGAGGAGTGCCATTTTATTGACTGATGCCTATTTGATAGGTAGCTTTTGAACCACAGAAGGTTGGACTGAGAGAGACCTAGTGAGGACATTTGAAGTAGCAGTTTGCTGTGACAAACTGTATCAAAGGCTTTAGACAAGTCTAGAAATATGGAAGAGACTAGCTTGCCATTATCACTAGCTTTATTGACAGTATCAACATAGGTTAGAAGGGCAGTGCTAGTACTATATGAAGGATGGAAGCCATGTTATGTAAGGGATAAGAGTTCCTTCTGTAAGAGATCGTCTAGCAATTGTTTTTGAATGCATTTCTCAAGTATTTTGGTGAGGGGAGATCAGATTGCTATAAGTCTAAAGTTATTAATGTCTGTTAAATTTCATCATTTGTGTAGAGGGATAATGTGTGACTTTTTCCAGATAGAGGGACTGTGGGATTCCTGGCTTGACTATTTATAGGGATTGAGACAGGATAAGCAATGCTTTTGACTGCTATTTTTAGGGACTCACTTGGAAGGTTATGAGCTGAAGAAGAGCATGGTTTAGGTTTGTTTAAGAGTAGTTTTATATAGGATGTGGGCACAGGTTTGAAGGTGAAAGTGGATGTGATAATATGTGGCTATTGGGCAGGGTTAGGATTAGATGTTGAGGAATCCATGGTTACAGATGCTATACTATCTATAAGATAAGAGTTGAACTGTATTGCAATTTTGAGTGGTGAGTTGTGGGGAAGGGGTTTGTGTTGAATTTTTGGCTGGGATGTAAGATTTCTTTAATGAATGTCCAATTTTTTTAGGGTGTTGTTTACTGTTATTCTGAAAATTATTATAGTATACTTTTCTGTCTTCATTTATTTGCTTTTTAGTACGGTTGCAAAACATTCTGAAGTTTTCAAGATATTGAGGTGTTTCGTATTTTTGCCATTCTTTTCCATTCTTGTTCTCTATTTTGCATTAACATTCTACTTGTTTTTGAATAGCCAAATTGCATTATTTGTTTTCTTTGGTAACAGGGCATCATCCTTGGAGAAGGTAGTATGCTGCTCAGTGCAAGGCTCATACCTGCCTAAGACAAATAATCGGTGAGCTAGATCATGTCCCACTTCATAAAGTCAAGGGAGGTAAGTGTCAGGTCATTAATATCAACATGGACTATGGCAGTCATACTCGTACCTGTGGTTCAATGACCTGTGTGTGACTTAAGGGATCCTATTCCCTTAAAGGCAGCTAACCATGACTCTCTTCTCATTCAGTCTTGTGAGGTGGACATCAGTGTGCCTCACTATAGAATCACCAATGACCAGGACATTTTGCTCTGTGCTGGTTTGCTTTAAGGGCTTAGCAGTACAGACATTGAATATAGGGTTACTATATGTAGCTGTGGCTGGTGCTACAACGGAGTGTTTACATGATGGTTCAAGAACCTGTTTCTGATTGTGCTGTACAGGAAGTCTTAGTGTTTTAGGAAGTAGCTGTGAGTGTCTCAGCATGAGTAGTTTCATGTGTAGGGTCTTTACCTTGTGGGGTAGGCATGGCACAAGTGCCAGTGACAACCTCTACAGGATTAGTTTTGGTTTTATGAGTGAATTTTGCCTCCAGCATTAAAGTGTATTAACAGCTCACACATACGTTATCTGTTTTATTAAGAATAAGTGGGTTGTCAGTGTACATGAGGCAATTGCTACAATGCCTCAGAATACCTATCTCAACCGGTAGACCACAGAGAGTTGTGAAGTGCATATCCACGGCTGCTGATCTACTAGGGGTATTCCTTGCCGCTTTAAACCATGTCTCACTAACTGCAGAAATGTCTATATTATCAAGTGTGAAGAGGGTTTGGAGGGAGTGTAGTTTTTTTACATTAAGCAGTAACACCTTCAGGTTCAGTTGAGTTGATTTTGCAATGTGGGTAGAATGATCAATGCTACTTTTCTCTTCTTTTCATAGATCACTATATCCAGTTTTCTTGCATCTGCCTTTTGAACTGTTGGTAATGGGTGATCCCATGTGATGTAGACTTCATTTTCTATGATACTTTGTGGGTCGTTTCCAGTGTTTTTCAGCCATTTCAATATCATAATATTTGCAAAATCCCCACTGCAATAGTATTGCCACATTATTATGGCTTTCAATATACAGTCCTTCTGCCATTAGTATGTCACAACCAGTAGTGAAGTGTGTGAATGTTTCCAATTCTGTTTTACAAAACCTACATATGTCTGTTTCTCCCACGTCAATGGACTTTGTAAACCAATGTGTACATAGCTGACTATCTTGGGCCACCAATATTAACCTTTCATCTCTTGGTTTGAATTCGCCTCACCTTAACCATTCCTACATTCATAGGTTCATAGGTTGGTACTAGGCTATCGGCCCTAGGGCTTATACAAACCTAGCCATAACAATTCCCTGGCTATTTCTTCCCACATTATTTACTTCCCTGGACCCCTGTCTAGCAAGGCAACTGACGTGATCCCTGGGGTGAATTTCCTTTCTCCCATCCAATCGTCAAGGTTCCTTTTGAAGAGGGCCAAAGAGACACTCTGCTTGACATGTATGGGCAGTCTATTCCAGAGTCTGGGGAGTCTCTGAGTCAGGAATCTATCCCTCCAGCATGTTTTGTTTATTGTAATGACAAGGTTTAGATCCTTGGAGCATGTGGCTCTGAGGGATTGGGATTTCTTTAAGTGTAGCATATCCAACAGCTCTGGGTTTGACATGGCCTTGTATGTTAAGCAGAGATTGCCTCTGAGTAGATGATATGTGACAGAGTATAGCTGGAGTTTTTTAAGGTGGTCAGGATAGGGCATCTGCTTTAGGCCTGTGATTCTTTTAGTGAGGTATTTCTGTGGCCTTTCCAGTTGTTGCAGATGTCTTGAGAGGTACATACCAAATGGGGCATTGTATTCTATAATGGGTCTAATAAGGGATGAGTACAGTGGGACAATGACCTCCCTTTTTCTGGATGAAAAGCCCTTAGTGATGAGGTGTGTCACATAGAAGGATTTCCTGACTGTTGTGGCAATGTGGTTATCGAAGGTGAGACCACTGTCCACCTGTGTCCCTAAGTCTCTTATCACACTTTTGGTGTTTAGTGTACTGCCACCTATGTGGTAATTTATGGGTACATGTTTTTTCCCAAAGGGGATAACTATACATTTCTTGGCATTGAGCTTGAGCCCATGGCTCTGGCACCAAGCATTTGTTTCCGTAAGGCCCTTTTGTAGAATATCCACATAATTTGGGGATTCAATAATGGCTCCCAGGTTGCAGTCATCTGTGAACTTTGTTAGCCAGAGTCCCTTAGTGTTGGCCTGTATTTCAGAGAAGTAGATGCCAAACAAGAGCGGTCCCAGGACTGAAGCCTGAGGTTCTCCACTTGGCACTTGTCTGGAGCTGGATTTGGAGTCGGCTACTTTTACAGTGTGGGTTCTGTCAGTAAGCCGGTTGGCAACCCATCGAGTGACGTAGGGATTAATACCCAGCTTAGTAAGTCTATCTATGATTCCAGAGTGGGGGATGGTGTCAAAGGCCTTGGCGAGGTCTAGATAGGCTGTATGGACTGCCTTACCCTCATTCACGGCACTGGAGACTGATTCGAAGAAGTCAGTCAGGTTCAGGAGACAAGACTGGCCCTTCATGAACCCAAACTGGGTTAAATGGACAGCTTAATGGGTTAAGGGCAAGACAGAAAATTAGCAGTGACAAAGTCACCCTGGAATCCTCCCCCTTTGGATTTTTATCCCTGGGATAAGAATTTGTCCTTTATCATGGCTTAATTGCAAAGTGGTTTGCCACTGTTTCATGGCTATGTAATGTAATCAATCAATATATAGTGTATCTTGTATGTTTTTAGGCACTCTTTTAGCCATGAATGTGAGATGCTATCAAATGCTTTTTTGTAATCAATCCATGCCATACTTAGATTCTTCCCCTTTTTACAGTACTCCATTATGACTTTATTTAACAAATGATTCTTTGCTCCGTATGACTTTCTTTTATTGCCCCCTTTGTTCTATTGCCATAATTGAGTTTTATTCTAAATGACTATACTATAAACTCTATCAGCATCAATTCCAGTGTATGGTTTATACATCATCGGAAGGTAAGTTATTTGTCTATAATTTTTGGGGTAGCTTGCAGGTTCACTCTTAAGTAGGAGCATTGCTTTTCATGTTGTTAGCCAGGTTGGTGTCTGTTCTGGGTGCACATATAAATAGCTCTTACTCATGGCTAAATCTTCATGCCAAGATGTTAATATTTTTAACCAGAAGTTAGGTACTGCATATGGGCCTGGAGTTTTCAAATTAGAGGCTTTTCTTAACTTTCTTTCAATCTCTCTAGCTGTTACTTTATCCCATTTCATATCCTGTACCTTTAAACTTCTTATTTCTTTTACTTCTTCTCTCCATTTAGCATCTTTGTTATGTTCCACAGGATCTTCATAAATACTTCTCCAAAATATCTCTATTTCTTCTTTTTGTGGTGATATTTCAATTCCTTTTACCGTGTTTCCCAATTATCTATAAAACTGTTTTGAGTAATCAATAAATTGCTTATTTTGCACTTTTCCTTTATATGTAACTGTGTATCTTCTAAGTTATTCAGCCTGTGTTGAGATTTTGAGTTTATTTGAAATAGTGCATGACAGATCATGGTCTGTTCTAAAACTGGGCATTGCTTTTATCACATCTACCTTTCTAAATATTTTTGTTGATCTGTTCCCTCTTCTATACTCTTCTAACAATGACACTTCTTGTCTTAATTGCTTTATGGTTTTCTCTATTTGATACTTCCATGGTGGTACTCAATGTCTCCCCTTCCTTTCCCTTCACTACCCTGTGTTCTTCTGGTAGAACTTTATCAATTTAGTTGCTCAGTAATATATCCTGTTGACTTATTTTATATTGCATGGATCTCTATGGACAGTCCTAATTACTGTGTTCATTTGTTTTATCAAACTTCTGCCTTTTGGGGTTTTATCGATCTTCTGCAGTCTGTTTCATTGATCTTAATATGTCTATCTATCTCCATTAAATCAAGCAACTCTTCTCTTAGCTCATTTTCTTCTAAACTGAGGGCACATTTTTTGTTTTCTATTTCCTGCAGGCATTCAATAGAAAGTTCTATAGCATCTTCCTGTGGTACATTCTCTTCAATTTCATCCTGTGCCATCTGTTGCTCTGTCATATGGAAACTCACTGGCCTATCACTCCTCAACACAGACTGCATCAGAGTTTCCACAGTTTCCTGTTACTTCCATTGCTGTCCATCTTCAAGTGAACATTTATATTGGTTTCCTATGGAAGGCTCCAAATATCTTCATATGGCACCTGACCATTTGTTTTCCCTTCCACTGGTTTCCCCTTAATTTAGATGTCCAATGCTCTATCCTGTTATGGTGCTTTTTGAATTCAATTTTCTACACTAAATCCTTTACTTTGCAGGTACACCATAACCTCAGTTCCTATTTCTTTAACTTCTCCATTACTAATCTCCTTTTCTACTTTTCCTCTTTGTCTTCTTATTTTTGTATTGTAAAGTTTTCCATGTCCAGATTCCTTTGCCTGTCTTTCTCATCAAATATCTTTGTTGTTGCTCTTTTTGTATTGATTAGTTTTGCTTTCTTCTTTGCATAGATATTACACCATATTCAATCTCCTTTTCGTTCCCCATGTCCATATTTCTTCTTCAGATGTCTCCTGATCTTCCTGTTTCTATTTACATTGGGGACTTGCTCCATCAGGCTGTGATGTAACCTGTATTACACCTTCTACACCAAATCCTTCACTTTGCAGGGACTTATAACTTCAACTTCTATCTTTTTAACTTCTACTTTACTAATCTTGTTTTCTACATTCCCTCTTTTTGATATTATTTTTTATTGTAAAATTTCCATGTCTAGATGCCTTTGCCTGTATTTCCCTTTGAATATCGTTGGGAATACCTTCTTTCTATTGATTAATTTGGCTTTCACCCTTGCATGAATATTGTACCATATCAAATCCCTCTTTCTTTCCCATGTCCTTATTTCTTTTTTATACTTTTCAAAAATCTCTAAGTTTTGTTGTTTTTATTTTTGCACTTCCTCAGGTGCTTCTTTTTCCAAACAGATCAAAGTTTCTTGGTCTATATACTGTTTTTTACAAATCTGTTGTATTAATGAACACATTTTTTTATTTGAGGCTTCTGACAGTTTTTCTTGTGGAAGTATTTTTTCTTTCCTCTAATTTCTCTCTTAATCCTTTTGTCCTTTTGTTTATCTTGTGTCTGGAAATTCTGGGCTTTTTGCAAAATAGTAACAATACATAATTTCTTTCTTATCCTCAATAGTCCACTCTATCACCTTTATGGCTCTTGTTTGGCCTATCAATGTTTTTGATTTTTGTGGACTGCTACTTCCTTCTACAACTCGGGGGGGGGGGCATCCTCCCCCTGGTCCTGGTCTAGCTACATTGTAGGAATGTTTCTATATTTTAAGGATTCTACACTGTCATTTTTTCCAGTCCTGGCACCAGTGCGCCTACCAGGATTGGGCACTTTTTTTTTTATCCTGGGTCTTGTGCATACAGCTAGCTTTTTAATTTTTGACCTACTTCTGTTCATGATATATGCTATATAAATACAGTCTATATATCAGTGTCATCTTGGTGAGATTTTGTAAAAAACAGGGTCCACCTTATGAAGGTAATCACCAAAACTTGAGGACGAATTAACTTTTAGCAATACTACTCTTCTTTGCTTGCTGACTTATCATCTCTCCATTCCGACCCCAAATTCTTTAAGGATTAAGTGGTTGTCAATAAACCTGATACAATTGCTACATTGCCTCATGATGCCCATATTCACCAAGCTGGCTTCAGAGAAGTTAGGAAATTGCATATCCATACTGTCCAGTCCTTTGATTGGTGAGCTACAAGGGGTTGGTGTATTAGGGTTAGAAGGCTATTAAGGGGGCTTTGTTTGTGCAGACTAATAAGGGTGCTTTACTGGGACAGATTATGCTAAACAGTACTAAATTTTACTAGCTTTAATGCTTACACAATACTGAATTCTACTAAATTTGTAGGTATTGCCACTTAACTCCCTACTAGGCACTTTAAGCTTGTCTGCAAGCAAGGTAATATTGCTGCTTTACAGGGTTCAGTTTTATTGATTATTCTGCAGGGACATTTTGCTTTCTAGATGTTTGCTACTGTACAGGGGGTTGCTAATCCATGCAAAGATGCAACATTTATAGCAGCACAGAAAAAACAGAAAATTAACTTATGAGCCCTCTGGCCAATAAAATGACTACACTATAAGTCCTTTTGCGTTTACCAACTCATATAGACCAGGCAAATACCTCCTGCTGCAAGATGAATAAACCCAGTCCTCCTAATGTAAAAATGAGTAGAAAAGACCCACAGGTGCAATGCAACCACAAACCAATTAAACAGCTAGATGGTAATCCCTCACTGATGGTGATTTCAAGACAGTCTGGCAGTAATAACAGTGAGAGAAAGACTATTTTTTTCAAAAAGTACAGTGAAATGCACACATAAAAGCAGGAACCAGTACTGATTATGCAAAGTAACTTAACCAAGTGTTATTTAGCAGTCAAAGGTACTTAGCTTTGCCTGGATGACAATAGCTGCAAGTAAGACACTTCTGAAATGCAGGCTAGGACTCCAAGCTTTGTTGAGCTCCTGGAACATAAATAGGAGACAATATGTAGTAAAGAAGGTTTGGTCAAGAGCAATAATCGTTTGCTGGGTGGGGATTCAGTAGCATGGATCTATGGAAAAAAAAGGGTGGGAAGAGTACACACATAGATTGTACAACAGACAATAGCAATGAAACAGGGGAGGGGGGACTTTAAAAATAAGATTACCATAAGGGGTGGAGGCCAGAGACACAGCCTTATTCAAGGAACAAGCAGGCTAGCTAGAGAGGCATCCAATCAAATAAAGACATTTGCCATAAAGCCATATTGGAGCTCTTTCCGAAACCTAAGCTTAATGTGTGAGTGGGGGGTGTGACATACACAGAATGCAACTTTAAGCAGGTAAATGATAAGCAGAATATAAAAGCTTTGAAGCACAAAGTAGAGCAGAGACAATTCTCTCACTATTGAACTTCTATTATAGTTTAAGTCAACAGACTATGCAGAAATTTACCAGTAACACTCTCTATTGAAATATGCAGTACTAAATGACTAAGGCTCATATCTGGTGGTTGTACATAGCCCTGCCACAACTGTGAATTAAACTACAGACTATGGCCCAGAAAAGTTTAAAATGCAAACAGATAGCTTTTACAAGTAATTCTACCTGTGGAAATAGTGCAGAATAATGTAGAAACACAATCTTCCCACTACTGCAGATTAAAATGTAAGACTAAGGCCCCACAACAGAGTAAAAAATGCAAACAGATAACTTTTTTGGCTAAAACATAGAAAAAAGCAGAACAATACAAAGAGGTATCACCACACGGGTCACTATAAGTAAAATTTAAATATTTACTCAGAATTGAAAAAAATCTTTTTTCTTTTTGATGAAACACTAGTTACTTACTGTTCCACACCTCTCCAATTCTTAGTTATGATCAGCGATCTGATAATAATTTTTTCTAGTGCATTGAGATTGATCTGCTCCATGTACTACTGGCTAAAGACAAAAAGTGTAAAGTGTTTTTCTGGCTTTCAAAGACATTGAAGCACTTATTGAATGCTGTCAAACAGACTGCTAGACACTTCAGAGAAAGATTTGGAAGAAAGTCAAGGACAGACTGTAGGAATAAACATTAGGCAGAAATGAAGATGTTTTGACTTCTGCCACTATCATTTGCTGGCTAACACTGTTGCTTCTTAGTGCAAGATTAAGATCTTAGCAGCACTTAGGGGGTCTGTTTAACAGTTGTTAAGACCACGTCTCACATTACTGAAGAACTTAACAGGTTTGTTTTTTTCCCCGATATTGGAGCATAACTAAGGTGCTCCATGCACTACATTGCTGTTACCTATACATAATTTAATCAACATTTATCAATTGCATGTATAACTATCTCAGAAACAAGTTTTTTTTTAAACCTCATCCTTTAAACGTTTACTTTTTATAGATTGTAACCCTTTCCTCTCTTGTAGATGTTAAAGTGCATGACTTCACATAATATTCATTATGACTGTTATTATTATTAATGAGTCAAAAATTATACAATACCATTGGTTAGCAAGATTCTTATGTTATCTATTAATTTACATGTAGAAAACTGTGGACTCAAAATATTACTTATTTGAATTAAAGGGAAAAAAGTGCAAACTATTTTGCTGGCTTTCAAATCACTTTTGCTTCTTTGAAATGACATGTTTCTTCCATAAAAATATTAAATAAAATATTATTCACATTTTTATTATAAGTTCTTATGCAGGCAAACATAACTAAAGTCATTATAAAGCAAAGCACATGCTGGGTTTGTTTTAACCAAATATAAGGAAAAGCATGTATGCGGCAGTCAATACTTGTACACCAGATGTACTTGTAAAGAAAGGGTGCTCGACTAAGCTATACTCTTTGCATGAGCAACTGACTTGTGTTTAAGGCACATGAATAACATATATTTTGCGAGATATATATTTTGTAAAATGAGATGTAGAGAATACATATCTAAAGACATACATTAACAACAATTATTCTATGTATAAATGTCTGTTTCTATGCATGTGCCATTTGCATTTTAAACATTCTCTTATATATTTTGTGCAATATACTGTACTCAGTGGATGTTAACCTGTATTGAGCTTTTATACCTTAGATGCCACTGAAAAGGAGCCTTTTGGCATAGCTGATCTATCCCAGTTAATAAATAAATAAATAAATAAATAAATAAATAAATGAATAAATACATAAGTAAACGTATGACTAAATCATTTCGGATTAAATGTAATAACTCAGCTTATAATGTTTGAAATATGTTGTGCAAATACAGACGTAAAAAAATGTCAGATAACACAAAATCATCTCGACGCAAATAATCAGAATTTATGTTGAGCAATGTCTTTTAAAGTAGATCAGACATAGTTATGTATTACAGAGAAGATCTGTGCAAACAAATGTTTACATTATTGGCAGATATTAGTCTATAAAAGCACATATTTGTAATATCTTTATTTATGCTCTTAAATCTTAACAGCATGTGTGTGTGTGTGTGTGTGTGTGTGTGTGTGGGGGTGCTTAACAATTATTAAGATTGGGTGTTGGACTAGTGAAGCTCTTAAATGGTATGTTTTTTCCCCACTATCTGAGCTTAATCACAACACTTCCTTGCTACATTACTGTTTCCTATACATTATTTAATCAGCAGCTATCAATTGCATGTATAGCAATCCTAGAAACAAGTTTTCTTTAAACCTTATCTGTTGAAGTTTTACTGTTCATAGCTTGTAACCCTTTCTCCTCTTGTGGATGAGAAAGTCTCTGCCTTCTTATAATATTTATTGAGTCAGAAATTATACAATATCCTTTCTTATCAGGATTCTGAGATCCTTAGGTTATCTATTAACTTACATGCAGAAAACTATATTATTATGTGTCCCCAAAATATTATTTATTTGAATAAAAGCAGAAAACTGGATTAGGCACTATTTGTCCAAAGACACCTCTCAATGAACACACCAAAATTGCATAGCAACCATTTATTGATAAAATACAATGATGCATCATAAATATAGCATATCATAATAAAAATCAGTACAACAATAACATAACTGTTGGCAATAGAAATCTGCTCATCTTCCTTGACAACCAGCAGAGCTAAGTTCCACCACTTACCCTGACATCAACAAACATCAACATGCTCTGAGGCAGCATCCCACCACTCACTTCTGAATGACCATTTGCCCAAAAGAAAAAGGAGGGTAGCAGAAGAGGGTTTAATTGAATCTCTCTTCTCCTGCCCTAATCATAATACATAACTCCTACAAGTCCACACTCCAAACAAAAAAGGGGGAGGGAGAGAGTCTTACTTCAAAACACGGCAAAGAGGTAAACCCACTCACATTAATATAAACCTTAATCCCCCTCTTCCTACCTCCCTCACTTACTCATAAGCCCACCTATCACTTTCTCCAGCCAACTAACCCTTTCCTCTCTTGCCTAGCTTAAACAAATCTCTTAAGATATTCAATTCCCCTTCCCCCCCAACTCACTATCCAGGAGCATTTGGACAAATGTGTCTGCAAGCAAATGGTATTTGTTTACAGGCACCTCTGAATGAACACACCGAAACTGCATAGTGATCATTTATTGATAAATTCCACAATGCATCATAAATATAACGTCATAATAAAAATCAATACAATAACATAGCAGTTGGCAGTGTAAATCTGCTCATCTCCCTTGACAACCAGCAGTATTAAGTTCCACTGCTCACTCTGAAAACACCAGTACCAACATCCTTTGACGCAGCATCCCATCACTCAATTCTGAATGTCCATTTGCCCAAAAGAAAAAGGGGGAGGGGACAGAAGAGAGTTCAGTTGAACCCCTCTTACTCTGCCCACCAGACTACCCTTACAGGTTGTTCCTCCATTTGCATTAATAGTCCTTAACTAAATACTTCAAAAATAAAGATAAATGCATAGTCAAGAAGTCTAAACTTATGTCACTTAAGTGAACTCCAACTCATCTGTAGCAAGAAGCTGCCCCATCACATACAAACCTAGCTTCTTCAAAACCCTTGCCACTCTGTGATTGACAAATTGTCTAGCTCTCTCAATGTCCTTAAAGCTGTCTGCATGCCTTTAAAACCACCCAAGGAATAATTTCTGACCACATAATAACCATCTGTGGGAATCTCTGCTTTAAATATAAAAAAATCAACTACAATCTTCCCGAACAAGGCCCTTTCAGACAGTTACCCCAAATCACTTCACCCTAAATGTACAACCAAAACACAAGGTAAACCAAAGCCCACCCGAAACTAATGTTGGCAGCAGCTTCTGTCATCTAAGTTCATGAAAACCATAATATCCCCTTCAAAATGTGTTGATCCAATCTCAACATAACTTCAGCAGGTTGAATCATCACTCTCTTCTACACCCAGAAAACAAAATATTGCCCCAACAGAACAATTAATTCACCTGTAAAGGAAACAAAAAACAGCAACTAAAAAACAGGCCTATCTAATGTAAGGTAAAAAAGCTTTAGAAAACCATGTCCCCACCCTATGAATCAACTATTCTAACTGATTGTACTGAGAATCTAACACCATCAATGCCCTGACATTTCAAAATATCCCTTAACACATCTTTAAACTGCAATGCAACAATAATTTTACCATTATCAAATGAAAAGCTAAGTCCTCTGTCCTACCACTTCTTAGCTTCCTCAGTTGCCTAACCCAAGCCACTGGACATGACGAATGTTCAGAATTGCAGTGCATAACAACCTGCTGACCCTTTACCAACTGGTCTGTCCTGGATCTCCACAGAAAAATCACTACCACAGAATCAGTAATGCAGATGTCATTCTACCATAACATCCCCAGGACTTCTCCAGCTCTAAACTCTCCCATATACATAAGAGCTTGCACATGTGTACAAATACTGAGCACATGCAAGCCTGACTGCCATTTTGTAGTAAGCTGTTGAGATGTAAGCATGTATGTCTGTAAGGTCTGTCTGTTAATCATTTCATTTATATTTTATAATACTGCTATCCATTGTGATGTGTTTCTATGTAATAAAGCATCTAAATGACCTACCCCGCCTGTTCATCATCTATGTTAGAGAGGGACGATCGACATGGTGTCAGAGGTGGGATCGCTAAAAATGACATTGCCAGAAAGAGTTCCAGTTTCTCCAATTTGAGTCTGAGAGGCATCCGGTTGGTATTAGAGGAATATACAGGAGTGGATCATCCCTACTGCATGTATAATTCGCAAAACAGGTCAGAAACAAATTTTAGATGTTATAACGCTCAAATAATTTCTTATTCGCAAAATATGAAATGAAGCACACAGAATATTCTAAACAATATTTAAATAAACCAAAATGTCCAATATTGATAAAAATATTTGAATTGCTACGGAAAATGTTTGAAATAAAGTCCAAATTGCATAAAACAAATAAAATAACAGGAAATGACTGCATTTTCGCTAAGCACATATTTTTCATATTAATTAAATATATCTGAGTTATCAGAACTGTATGAAGTGTTCACATGTTTGTGTAGTATTATAGTAAAGTTATTTTGCAAGATACAGCCATTTCAGATCATATTTTGCAAAGTACAGACTTTTAAAGAGTTCATTGTGCATTTGAATGTTATTACGAGCTCTCACAGCACAGCGTGTTCATACATAATTACAAGGGCCATATTTTCAGTGTGTTTGTGTACACTTTGTTGGCATGGCAGATGAATTTTGAAAACCCAGTGCACTTGTGTTTGACAATAATATTGCAGAGAACTGGAGAGTGTTTGAGCAAGAGTACATTTCCATATAGGCTGCATTTTCTGATAAAAAACATACAAAGGCATTTATTCTACTTAATTTAGCTGAGTCAGAAGCCATTGAAAGGGAAGTTCATTTGTGTATGCACCTGCTATCTTTGCAGGAGAGGGGAAAAACATCATATTGTTGTACCTGCTAAGTCAAGGGAGGGCCCTGAGTGCTTGTAACATAGATTTAGAGAAATGTGTAACCCCCAGACAAACATTACAATGGAAAGACACATTTTATACAAAGGATCAAAAGCCTTGTAAAACTTTTGCAGCATATATAACTGATTTGAGAAATAAGGCTAAAACATGCAGATTTGGTGATTTAAGGGATGAGTTGATATAAGGGTGATGCTGTGAGAAAGATTTTGCTTTGTGATAGTGATTTAACTTTAAATAAGACTATTGAAATTTGTCAGATATATGAGCTCACAGAAAAGCACACAGACATGCTTACAAATGAGAGATGCATGCTTCCAGTAACTTCTAGAGCTCATGTTGATAGTATGCAGCATGTGGTTAAAAGAAACAGGCCCAAGCACATGGCAGGAACTGTAGCCCCTGCAGCACTCACTAATAAACCCAAAGCTTTCCAGCAAGTTCCAGAGTTTACACAGTCTCAGTGAAGCATAAGTGGGAGTCAGCAAACTCAAAGCATGGGCCCTAACCTACTTTCATTGCCAACTGTCATAATTGTGGTGGAAATCATCAATCTAAAAAGGAAAATGTTTAGCTTTGGGTCAGCAATGCCAGAAATGCAATAAATGGAATCATTTAAAGAGGTTTTGTAAATGAAAAGGCACACATTCTTTTATTAGAAGGGAACATTTCAAGAAATTAGTTAATCAATTAGAAAGCTGTGACCCTACATCACGTACTTTTTATGTTGATGGTGTGTCAGTGCTTAATGAAACAGTCAATGCAGTAGATTTGTGGGCAAAGAATGAAGTAGTTCCTATTGTTCGGATAAATGAAAAGCCCACAGAGCTCAAAGTTGATACAGGTTTCAAGTGCAATGTTATGTCAGCAAAAACATTTGCTAGAGTGTGTAGTGGTGAAAGGCTTGATTTGGCAAAGTGTGCGAAGCTTGTTGTTTATGGTGGTAAAGAAATTCAGACTTAAGGCTCAGTAGTGCTTTCATGTTACTCTGCTGGGAGAAGTTATGACTTGTTATTTTATGTGGTCAAGAGGCACATCCATTCATTATTAGGGATCAGATACAGTTTGAAAATGGGACTGCTTTCATTTAATAAGGAAGTCCATCATATTAACTTGAAAAATCATTACTCTAATTTTGCCCAACATATTTTTCTACCTATGCTGATCTTTCTGAAGACAAACTAGGCAAGCTTCCAGTTGTATACTCCATGATGTTAGACCCAGATGTCAGTCCAGTTATCAGGCCAGCCCGAAAAGTTCCAATAGCTATGCAGGACAGAGTCAAAGCTGAGCTAGATAAAATGGTGCGACAATGTTATTTGTCCAGTAGATGAACCGAGTGGGTATCTTCCATGGTGGTAGCTCATACGAAAAGCTCAGATGACATCAGAATATGTATTGGTCCATGAGATTTGAACAGAGCTTAATAAAGACCTCATCATCCAATGTGCACAGTGGTAGAAGTTACAGAGTTAATTTTGGCAAATTTTGCTTGACAAGAAATCTTCATTGCTAACTACTTTCAGTACTCTGTTTGAAAGGTACAGATTTCTGAGAATGCCATTTTGTATAAATTCTGCAAGTGAAGTCTTTCAACGTGCAATGGAGCAATTTTTTCTGGGAGTCCTTGTGCTATTATAGTAGATGACATAATAGTAGGATGTAATGGTGAGGCTGAGCATGACAGAAACCTTAGAAAAGTTTTGGAAAGAGCATATCAAGTGAATCTTAAGCTCAATTCACAGAAATGCAAATTCAGGCTACAAGAAGTTACTTATGTAGGTCATTTATTTACCATTTCAGGCCTACGACCAGACCCTTCTAAGCAAACAGCCATTCTCGAGAAGCTAGCTCCAGACAATGTTCAAGCCCTGGAATGTTTTTTTGGCATGGTTAACTATCTGTGCAAGTTCATTCCAGACTTGAGCCAACTTTCAGCACCACTCAGAGAGCTGATACATAAATATGTATACTGGTCTTGGTTAGAGCAGCACCAAAGAGCATTTGATTTCTTGAAACAGAGAATTGCTAGTCCACCAACTCTCAGATACTATGATGTTCACAAGCCAGTCACTCTTTTATGTGATGCTTCGAGATTTGGCCTTGAGAAGCTCAGCCTGTTGCCTATGCATTGAGAACTCTTACCTAAACTGAAATGCAATATGCTCAGATCGAGAAAGAGGTTTTGGCAATTTTGTTTGCATGTTCAAAGTACCATGATTATGTTTATGGTAGACCTATTCAGATCAAAACAGACCACCAACCTCTAGTTACTATTTTGAGAAAGCCTATGCATACAACACCAGCCAGATTGCAAAATATGATGTTGTGATTGTAGAAGTATCATTTCACTCTTGTCTACAAGAAAAGCAAACTTCTTTATCTTGCTGATACATTGTCCAGATCACCCAGAAACACAGCTGAACAGCATGAGAATGAGAACCTTGATTTTGAAGTCATGGAAATGAGAAATGTTTCTTCCAAACGGCTTGATGAGCTGAGAGATCACACAGCCACAGATCCAGTTTTACAGAGGCTCAACCACTTTATTCAACAAGGATGGCCATCAAAGCAATAGAGTTTACCTCAAGAAGTGCAACCTTATTTTCCATACAGAGATGAGATTTTGTCTCACAATGGTATCATTATGAAAGGTCCAAAAGTAATTGTTGCAAAGTCCTTGCAACAAGAGTACATTACTATCTTGCATCATGGTCCAGGAGCAGACTCTACCAAAAGAAGGGTGAGAGGTATAGTATTTTGGACTTTTATGTCACAAGATATTAAGAGAGAGAGAGAGTGCTATTATCTTGTTCTGTGTGTAATAGTACTAAGTCACATCAACAGAAAGAACCACTTCAGCTAAATCAGATTCCTGTACTACCTTGGTCGACAGTAGCTACTGACATTTTCAAATGGAATGGTCAAAATTATTTGGTGTTAGTACTCTTATTCAAATTGGTTTGAGATTATCCTACTTCTTAATCTAGCATCCAATACTGTCATCACTAAGATGAAGCATCATTTTGCAGTCCATGATAGTCTACACAAAGTTATTTCTCACAATGGCATGCAGTTTACAAGCCAACAGTTCAAAAGATTTGCAGAGGAGTGAGACTTTACTCATGTCACGAGTAGCCTAGAGTATCTGCAGTCAAATGGTTTGGCAGAATGTACAGTTCAAAGTGCAAAACAGTTACTTGAGAAGTCAAAACGAGACAATAGTGATGTTTTCCTGAATCTCTTGAATCTCAGAAATATTCCTTGTGATAAACATCTTGGCTCACCTGCCCAGATATTTCTGTTGAGCCAGACCAGAACCACATTACCAATCAGTAGTCAATTCTTGGTTCCATGTGTCAAGAACAACAGGTCAGTGAAAACCAATCAGTCAAAGAAGCGTTTAACCCAGGTCCCACTACAATAAGACCAGCAAACTGCTTAATCCATTATGAGAAGTAGAAGTCGTAAGGATGTAAACGTCCAAAGGTTATGATCAGACTGGAATCGTGAAGAATATTTGCTCAGAGCCAAGATCGTACATTGTGGAATCACAAGGAGTAGAGTTTAGTTGGAATCAGAAACATTTGATTTGATAGCACATAGCCTGGGAAAAAGGCTCTTTATTTAAGATTGAGTTATCCAGTGTTCCAATTCCAGAGAGTTCCAGAGAATATTCCCATTTCTGTGATGAATCCAGAAGTTACTGATACAGTTGTTCACTGAAGACTGTCCCTGTTGCTAAACCCAGTCCAGATTATTATGTTACCAGATCGGTCACAACTCCAGATGATGTAATAGGTACACGGCAACTTGGACGTGAACATTGTGTTTGTTTCTAATGTCTATAGTAATGCATGTCTAACTCCAATGTTATTTTCAGCTAAGGGCAATCTTTTTAAGAGGGAGGATGTAGATCAATGTGTGTGTATGTACCTTTAAGAAGCTATCTAAGGGCTTGCACAAGTGTATAAATACTGAGCACATGCAAGCCTGACTGCCATTTTGTAGTAAGCTGTTCAGATGTAAGCATGTATGTCTGTAAGGTCTGTCTGTTAATCAGTTCATTTATATTTTATGATGCTGCTATCCATCCTGATGTGTTTCTATGTAATAAAGCATCTATATGAATTACCCCACCTGTTTGTCATCTATGTTAGAGAGGACCGAGTGACATATGGGTCTTGAAGCTCCCTGGTTACCTGCACAGCATCCTCTAATGACACATGTAGCACCTGGGAATCAAATCTGCTGATAAAATCATTTGTGGAATCTCCTTCTAGATAAGATAAATGCTGAATCAATCTAAATTCCCCTGGCTTCTTCTTAGGGACTAAACCCAATGGAGAAATGCAGTAGCTCTGAAAAGGAGGCACCTTAAAAGGGCATAACACCCTGCCAGCCTCCACTTCCTTATCCAACAAACTGCACACAATGACTTCCTTCCCCTGAATAAATTCAAATTGGTACAGGTCATCCCTGCATCCCCATTGCCCACAGTTTAATGGAAGACCCTTCTTGAATCCTTCCAACAACTCCTGCCTCACCTCAATATCTGGCAAGGTTTCCAACAGTGCCTCCAACTCCACTACATTAATAGGTGAATGACAAAACTTGCCTCCCTGCTCGACCTTGAATAGGCAAAGAGCCTCTCTGGCTGTGAAAATACCCCTGCCTCTTAAGTTCTGCTGCTGTCCGACATTAACCCGCCTAAACCCTTTGTGCACTGGTGCGGTCAACTGCCCAGCATCTCTGTCTCTATGCCAGTACTTCAGTGAAGAATAATTGCCTCCCATACCCTGGACACACATGATTAAACCTACAAGCTGGCCAGGAACATTGACCAGCATTAAAATCCCAGCATGTCTCTATCTTATCTCCCTTTCCATATTTTCTCTTTAACAGCTGTCATAATGTGGGGTGTAATAAACAGCCCAACCCCCCACCAAGAAAAGTCTGAGTTTCCACCCAATCCCCTGTTTGCATACCCATGTCCACAACACTATCCTCAACCTCCTGCCCCAAAACCAGTTCACCCTGGCCTGGCACCAGCACTAAGCAATCTCCTTCTTTACCCAAAGTCATGTCTCCATCACCTGTCTCCTTGTTTCTTGCACTTGCTCCTCGAAACCCATCATCTCCTGCAAATTGTCCCTTTCCAATTTCTCTAAACCTTGCAGTGACTCAGATAGTCTTCCATCGACTACCCCATTCTCAATGTGATCAATAGCATCACTGCTTGTAGGCAGTTGGGGCTCCACTGCCAAAACTCTGCTGGCCCCCCTCTTTCCCCACTCTAGGTGATTTCCTTTAGCTCTTCCCCCTTATGCTGCTCCTTGGCTCCTCCACCACCTTGCCCTGCCTTCTTCCTCTCATTCATCTGTCTGCAGCCAGCTCTGTTGAAGGCTCCCCACTGACTTGCACTGATGTCTCCACATCCTTGGTCAACTCCTCCACCTAGGATGGATACCAACTAGGCCTACCACCCCTTTAGCGCTTGCATCTTGACCAGCTGAAAAAAAAGACAATTAATGACAGACTTATACTATGCCATATGACTCCTCCCAGCCAATAAACACCCCCCCAAAAACTGCTCCTAGTCTCCCCATCCCAGTGTCCCTCCAGCCTCAGTACCACCTGTTCAGCATACTCTCAGCCAGCCCTCTCAATAATAAAACCTCTCCCCTTTTATTTTTATTTTTTGCACTGCACCCCCCCAAAAAAGCAACTGTGAAGAAACCTACTCATACACTGTTTTTGCACATATGCTTGAATACCAAGGGTGATGTAACCTCCCTCATCCTGACACTGACTTGCCTTTGCAGTAATGCCTGAAACAAGTTGTTACTGTCATGTCAGGACACTGACAACCCACTCCACCAAATCTACCCAGTGGATACCTAACCTAATGCCAGTAAGCTCCCAGAGTCCAGAACCCATAGTCAAATTAACTCCAGGCAACTGCCCTATAAAAGTGCAGCTAGCCCTTACTGCAGCCAAACTAAACCAAGTGTGATCACTTAGACAGCTGGAACCGTACCAACACCTCACAATATCTGCACCACCTAAGCATGAGAGTTGTAATTTTAACAAAACTGTGGCAACAAGAACCCACCCCCAGTCTGATTTGTCCGCAACTATGAAAATGCCCTGTTTCCTGAGACATCGGAACAGGGAATTTTTTTTTTTATTCCTTCTTGACTTGGCCTAAAGAAAATGTAAGGCAAGACAAAACCAATACAGCTGTGATGGTGTAGCAACACCAGAAATAGCCAGAGCTGATAATGCACAGTGAAGCATACAAGGAACTGGAGCAACCCCAAAGACAGACCTACTATGGTCCTCTAGCCCCAGCTCTATGACCATAAACCAGGGAAGTTCAACATACATACTACACTGAGGAGATCCCAACTCAGCACACCCATAAGAAACTGTCCATGTCACAGTCATGCTTCCTCTTCCTACAGCTGAGCAGCACATTCTCTTCCCTTCCTATCTTAAAAGTATTTCTTCATCTCTCTCTCTCTCTGGTGTTACTATATCTCTATATTATTTTTTTAACAACAAACTGACACTGTGCATGAAATACTGGCATTACTGCAACTTTAACATCTCAGACTTTGCAACCTCTGCCCTCCTGCCATGCTGTTGGGAAGAATCAACACACAACTCTTCCCTTTTTCCATCCCATGCATAGAAGTGCCCTTAAGTAAACATTTACCAGCTGCTATCATCATCATCATCTTTCAGCTTTTCCCATTAGGGGTCGCCACAGCGGATCATCTCTTTCCATTTCTTCCTATCCTCTGCATCTTGCTCTGTCACACTAGCCACCTGCATGTACTCTCTCACCACGTCCATAAACCTTATCTTAGGCCTTCCTCTTTTCCTCTTACCTGGCAGCTCCATCCTTAGCATCTTTTTCCCAATATACCCATCATCCCTCCTCAGCATATGTCCAAACCAACGCAATCTCATCTCTCTTGCTTTGTCTCCAATCTGTCTAACATGAGCTGACCCCCTAATATACTGATTCCTAATCCTATCCATCATAGTCACACCGAGTGCAAATCTTAACATCTTTAACTCTGCTACATCCAGCTCTGACTCCTGCCTTTTTGTCAATGCCACTGTCTCCAACCCATATAACATAGCTGGTCTCACTACCCTCTTGTAGACCTTCCCTTTCACTCTTACTGGCACCCGTCTGTCACAAATCACTCCTGACACTCTTCTCCACCCATTCCACCCTGCCTGTACTCTCTTCTTCACCTCTCTTCCACATTCAGCATTACTCTGAACTGTTGATCCCAAGTAGTTAAACTCGTCCACCTTTACCAACTCTACTCCCTGCATCCTCACCATTCCTCTACCCTCCTTCTCATTTACACACATATATTCTGTCTTAGCCCTGCTGACCTTCATTCCTCTGCTCTCTAGAGCATATCTCCACCTCTCCAGAGTCTCCTCAACCTGATTCCTACTCTCACTGCAGATCACAATGTCATCTGCAAACATCATAGTCCACGGGGCCTCCTGTCCGATCTCATCTGTCAACCTGTCCATCACCACTGCAAATAAGAAAGGAATCAGAGCTGATCCTCGATGTAATCCCACCTCCACCTTAAATGTATGCACAAGCCAGTGCATTTCTTTGTGCCGGTCCCAAGCCAGGATAAATGGGGAGGGTTGCATCAGGAAGGGCATCCGGCGTAAAAATTCTGCCACAACATTTACGGCGCAGAAATTTACCAGCTGCTATATTACCTACAATTTAACAGTATTAACCATCAACCTCAAATCATCCCCTAATCATGTCTGCTACCTTCTACTGTTATTTGGTCACAAAACCCTGCTACACAACTCACACTTCATTATCCAGAGAGTATAACCCACAAACAAAAGTGACATCAAACTCTAACCATGCTTATCAGTCAAGATGAGATGGCATTATCACCCCCACATTCCACATTCCAGGATATACAAAAAAAAAAAAAAAAAATATATATATATATATATATATATATATATATATATATATATATATATATATATATAAAGTGAACCTTACCTCTCCAAAGGAAATCAAAATGTACCTGGCTTTGATTTACCTACTATCAGGCCTACAACGCTCTTGGTTGCTCAGACATGGCCTCACATAGTCAGTTGCTTCAAACCACACCAAAGAGGTTTAACCTAGTCCACTCACAGTAATAAAAACCTCAATCTCCCCTTCTTTTGTACTTCACTTCCTTATAAGCCCACCCATCACTTCTTTCAGCCAATAAACCCTTTCCTCTCCTGCCTTGCTTAAACAAATCTCATAAGCCATTCAATCCACCCCTTCCCCCTACAAACCCCAATTTACTACTCAGGAGCCTTTGGACAAAAGTCTGTGCAAGCAAACTGTATTTCTTCTTTTAACATCATACTTCTTCCATAAAAAGTATTAAATAAAATATTCTTTACATTTTTATTATAGGTTCTTATGCTGGCAAACATAATTAATTTTATTTGAGAGTAAAGTGATGCAGAATATCACATGCTAGCTTTATTTTCGGCAAAGTATAAGGAAAAGAGAAATGCAAAGAAGATAAGCATTTGTATGGTAGTCAATATTTGTACACCAGACATAATAATATGAAAAGGCACCGGACTAAGCTATGCTCTTTACACTGAGCAACTTACTTTAAATAGAGGAGTTGCCTTTGAGCTGTGCAAGACTTCATTGGAGTTTTTGCATTCAGGGGACAGCACCTTATGTTCTTAACCTGATACTTACCATGTCTCTCTCTGTCTCTCTCTCTCTCTGTCTTTCCTGTTTATACATCATTAGTACATCGGGCAACAAGCACCTTTCAGCACTCATTTCTGTAGTAGTTACGGGTTTTGCGGGCGCTGTGGTTGCTAGACCAAGGCCCAACCCTCCTCATAGGGTCACCGTAAACACTCACATGCACACACTCACACCTACGGCCAATTTATAGTGCCCAATCCACCTACTGCATGTCTTTGGAATGTGAGAGGAAACCAGAGCACCTGGAAGAAACCCATGTGAATGCAGGGAGGACATTCAGACTCCATACAGAAGGCATCCCAGCCAAAAATTGAACCGGAGAATCTCTTACTGTGAGACAACAATGCTTATTGCTATGTCACTGTGCCATGCCACCCATCCTTACCATGTAGTGCATAGAGAATAACTGTACACTCATGTTATAGAATCTATATGCAAGACTACTATTTATTCCTACTGTTCTGCTCACATTTAGCCCACTGAAAGAAGTATAAAGGTTTTCTTTACGTACTTATTTGGTTAAGATTTGCTGACCATCTAGTAGCAGATTGGTGTGCTAACAATCTGCCAGCAGGTTGTAAAGGTTTAAAGGTCACCTGACTTCATTCTCAATATATTGCAGTATCTCTTTGTAATAAAATGCATTCTTTCATTTCAGCAGATGAGATCTCTCTGTGTCTTTATTGAGCATAATAGCCGATTGGCTTAGATAGTTTCAGTCACTTACAAAATTAGTTATTTTAACCTACTGTTTGCTATATGAAGCTTGCCTTTTGAGGTCAGTTTCCTCAGCTTGGTTTAATATTTAAGTAAAAAAAAAGTGTTGTAATAGCATCACTAGAATACTGACAGAAGTGCATTCTGGCTGTAGAAGTGAAAAGAATTTTGGATTTGTGCATTGTTTAAGAGACATTCCATAAGAAGCATTCTTCATCTTGAGAAAGGAAAAACAATAACAGCAGGGAGGAGTAAATGGTATATACTGTTCCATAGGCTGACATAAAAGTTATGCAAATGACTACTTAAGTTTTGTCGAATAAAAATGATTCTAGTCTGTTCTGAACTGTGCTGGTACATTTAAAATTAATGTGAGAATTTTCAAGTAAACTTTGCCATTTTCACATGTATTCAGAAACTTCACTCACTCTGTCACACTCTCTCCCTCTGTCTCTCTCTGTCCTTCATAGTCACACACACACACACACACACACACACACACACACACACACACACACACACACACACACACACACACACACACACTGCAGTTTAGTCTAGAAAAAAGTACTAAAATATTAAAGAACTAGAATCTTCAAAGTATTACTAATTATACAGCGACCCCCCATTAATATTCCAAAATGTGCACTTTGTAAATCAGACTTATACTAATGAAAAAAGGTCCGGTTGCCTGGACTTTTTCCATTAGTATACGTCTTTTTTTTTGTTACAGCAACGGAGAACGCAAGATCTCCATTGCTTTTTAGAAACTGTCTCGCTATGCTAAAGGAGTTTAACATAGCGAGACAGCTTTAAAAAAAGCAACGGAGATCTTCTTTTCTCCGTTGCTTTTTTTAAAGCTGTCTCACTATGTTAAATTCCTTTAACATAGCGAGACACTTTCTATAAAGCAATGGAGATCTTGCATTCTCCGTTGCTTCCACACACAGCTCTGATATACTGCGTAAGCATACGCATGCGCAGTACATCAGAACTATCGTAGAATACCAGACAGCTGTGGAAGGGCAGCATGGAGGCATTATACAATGCCATTATTTAAGAAAGCATTTTTTTTTTCTTAAATAATGTCATTGTATAATAGCATTAACCCACTTCTGGGTGTGGGTAATGCTGGATTTACCCACGGTTGTCTTTGTTTGGCCACTCGGGCTTCACCCTCATGACCAAACCACACCAACCGTGGGTAAATCCAGCATTATCCACACCCAGGCATGGGTTATTGCTTAAGTAATACACAGTAAGGGCATAAATATGATGACAATAGTCTGTTACAGATTACCATTTAAACAAATAATACATTTAAAATAAAGAGCTAAATATCAGAATCAAATTATTAATAACAATTCTCTAGCAGTTCAACTGGAACCTGTAATGCTGTACCAAATACTGTAGTCATTCTGTCTCAGTGAGTACAAATGCTCAACAAGGTTTTAGGGTCTGTAAATACCTTCATGAAATGTATGTTGTATTTGGAGTCCAGTTCGAAGCAATTCACTTTTAAGTTTCCAGTGATATTGCCACATTTTAAGTATCAATATGTATAAAAAGGATGTGGTATGATTTCCATAACACACCAATTAAGGGAAGTAATACCCCTCATTTTAAAAATGCCAACTTGCATTTATCAAGCAGGATATTACCAAATGCTAATTCTTTATGGATAACAAGACATTTTATTTATTTAGCATTTGTTCACCAGGAAAGTCTGACTTGGAACAAAGCCAATTTTCAGTGGAGGCCCAGAGAAAAATGCTCCAGATGCATGTCTTTACAATGTGGGAGGAAGCCCACACAAATGCAGGGAGGACATTCAGACTCCACACAGAGGGCACCCCAGCCAAAAATCAAACTGGAGAACCTCTTGCTGTGAGGTGACAATGCTACCGCTGCACCACTGCACCATCCCTGATGCGACTGACGTGGCAGGAGATGATACAGAACATAATTACATAATGGAGAAATTATTAAAAAGTGGTTCATAATGGAGAATACTAGACTGAGTGTAACTTGTGTCTTTGAATATGAAAGTCAGTTACACTCAGTCCAGTGTTCCCCGTTATCGACTAGCACTCAAAATCTTGCCTCCAGAAACAATCAAGGAAACTTTTTAAGATATCAATTCTATTATCTTGGAAAGCTGAAAAAGTAAGAGAATCTCAGTCTATAACTAATTATTGCCATTGCCCATTAAGTATAGTCCACCATTTTTCTCTCAGAGTAATAATTACAAGAGAAAGAGCAACATTTTGAAGCAAAGACAAAACAGTTGAGAGGCATGCTTGGAGAGAGAGAAGTGCACAAAAATAAAGATTGCAACCTCAACTGCCAATAAGTTTTGTAACTGTTACTTCTAAATGCTGTGGGAAAGTTACCCAAGATTTGTAAATATAAAGATGGTTCAATGCAAATAACTTACATTGAAGTAAAAGCAACAAATCTACACATTATAGTACCTGTCAAACCAGCAATAATGGAGATCACTGGACTGAAATAGTGTATTTTTGATCATGATTTAAAATGTTATGACAGGAGCACACGTGTAGAACTACGCTTCTGCAATAGCACTTCAGCCATCACACAAAGACATTGTTTCAGTCCAGTTTCTCTGTTATTGTCAAAAAGTGGTTATGAAACTGTATCAACATTACAGGGAATTAGAATTAGATGAAATTAAAAGTTCTGTGGCTTCAAAAACATTCAAGATTTACTCAAACACGGTATATATGAAATAAACTCCAAAAATAATAAATGACAAGACAGCAGGAGTTAAAATATAAGTAAATATTTCAACTCAGCTCCTCAGTTACTAGACCTTCTCAGGGTTCATAGAATAAAAGAATGAGTAGTGTATAAGCAAGCAAGAAGTATTTAAACCATTGACTGACAATCTGAAAGCCAATAAAAACAGAAAATTAAAAAACAACTAAAGTAAAAAAGCTAAACAAATTTGATAAATATTAAATGAACAAATTTCAAGTTAAATAGTTAATAAATCATGTAGGTATCAAAATACCAAATTTCAGTATTAAAATATTTATTTCCAAGATGCATCACACCCTATACCATCATTTCTTTTTTTTCAAAAACATTTTTATTTTGTTTTCATTATAAACATACGCAAATGTACATATAACAAATACAATAAAACAATAACAAAATGATTTACAATATTTACATTCATCCATGATAAACAATCATTTTATCCATGAGAAGTTATAAGTAAATGTTCAAACAGTTTTCCAATTTTTGCCATGCTATTTTTTTTTATGAGTAATGTTATGAGTTCTATAACAAATGGTTTGCAGTTCTTTTACAAACAACTTTTGCTAAATATCTTGTTTACTTTTCCAGTTCAAAGTAATAACTTTTCTGGCAATTGCAAGAATTGACCAGAGTAACTGAATCTGAGATTTAGGTATTACATTAGTTATAAGAACATTGAATAGGATTAGTGAGTTAGAAATATGACAGTTATCAGACCATAAAGCATTTACAAAATATCTAAAGTCTTTCCAGTATTGAACAACATTTCTACATTCAATGAACATGTGAACCCAGTTGGCCTCTAGTAATTCATCACATTTCCAACATTTACTTTCACTGTTTTTGAGTATAAGATTTATTTTATGTGGAGTATAGAAACTCCTATTCATAAATGTCCATGTATACAATCTCCAATATAATGAAGAAGAGGTACCATACGTAGAATTCAATAACATTTTTTGATTAATCAGATATTTGTTCTCCATTAATCTTTACATAGTAATTCCAAAAATCTGAGTCAAACTTTAGAGTGTCTTCTCTTAGTATCTTATAGATAGGTGAAATACTTAATTTTTGATTATCTGTCTTTTCAGGACAGCTAATAAAAAGCTGAATCAAACTAGGTAGAGGTTCAGTCTCTAGGTTGATTGATACTCTCATTTTGTTTTCTATAAACTGCCATAATGAGTGTATAAACAACCAACTGCTTTGACTATTATCAAAACTACATAAAAGAGAGTTTAGTGGTTTAATACTCTTATTTTCAATAAACCGATGCCAGAATATCAAGTTGTTTTCCTTTAATTTTTGCATTGCATTGATGTTGAAAGAATCTAGGGAATCAGGAAAGTATGCTATAGGGAATATAAGAAATAAAAATTGTTTAATGTTGTAATTACAATCAATTATACTTTTAAAGTTATTAAATATTTGATTAATGCCATAAGAAAAATGATCAAACATTTTATTAACTAAACATAATTCACATAAAAGCCAATGAACTCTACTTATTCCATATTGTTCCTTGAACTGATTTTCTATAGTTCTGACATCAGTTATATGAATCCCATGTATTGTTTTCCAGCCAGGTATATAGGTAGGTATGATCCAATTTAATATTACATTAATTATAACTGATTTGGAATAAAGATCTAAGCTAGGGAATGCTATCCTGTTACTGTTCCAAGCTCTAATGTGCCATTTATATGCAATCCTAAGTTTTAAGGGGAACCATAAAAATTTAAGTAGTATGGAATCTAATTTTTTTAAATAAGCTTTTGGGAGGGGGTAGTATCAATGACTGTATATAAAACAAAATTTTAGGTAAAATTATCATTATAATTAAAGAGAGCCTATCCTCCATTGTGAAGAACATTTTATTCCATCTTTTGATTAGTTCACTAATGGTGGTTATTAAATTACTGTAGATTAGTTTAACAGACTCTTTCCATGTACTCTTTATACTGACACCCAAATATTCTAATACATCATTCTCCCAATTAAACAGGCTGTTCTCGTTTAGGTTTTAATTGTTTTTTTTGTTAATTAGCAATGTTTTGGATTTATTATGATTAAATTTAAGCCCAGAAATTCTTTCAAACTTGCTTAAGGTATTTATAACATCATGCAAAGAACCATCAGTATCACCCAACATTAACAACATATCAGAAAATAATTGTATCTTAGGACAAAAGTCCTTATTAATTTGAAAGATTTTATATTTTGCTTGTTTCTGGCATATGTAGCAAAAGGTTCCATTGAAAGAGCAAACAGTAATGGTGAGAGAGGACAACCTTGTCTAGTTTCCTTGAAGATTTCTAGTGACGAGGATAGACATGATCCGATTTTCACATAAGATTAGGCCCCACTATAAATTGTCATTAATAAGTTGACAAAATCTGAGGAGAATTCAAAACCAATCAGAATTTCTGGTAGATAAGACCAACTAATAGACTCAAAAGCCTTTTCTATGTCTAGACTGATAATAGTTAGTTGTTTTTTTGTATTTGCTTGCTATGTTTATTAATGATAGTAAATTAATAATGTTATCTTGCACTTTTCTATGAAGAATGAACCCTGTCTGGTCATTATGTATTAGATTAGGTAATATTTTCTTTATCTTATTAGCTAATATTGTCATGAAAAGTTTATAATCAGGGTTTAGTAATGAAATTGGCCTATATGAATCACAAGATTTGGGGTCCTTACCTTGTTTTAATATGGGGGAGATAATTGAGTATTTCCACTATGGGGGTGTTATACGTTTTTGCTTAACCATAGTAAAGGCAGTCATCATTTTCTTTATTATATATTCAGGAAAAATCTTATATAGTTCAGGAATTATTCCATCCAGTCCTGGAGCTTTATTATCTTTTAACATTTTTATTTGCTCTTTCACTTCTTATTTGTTTATTTAATATGTTATTTTGTTGCATTGATACCTTAATAGTTATATTTTCTTGAATAAAAATATTTATTACATTATCTGTCTCCAAAAGTGGTGTGTTGTTGTTTATATCTTTAGAGTAGTTTTTGAACACTTCTAATATGCCCATTAAATTAGATGTGCTCTTAATTGAACCCTCACTTTTATATTTAATCTCATTAATAAGATTTTAAGTGTTTATTTTTTTTGATCTTGCCGCTATTTTATGTAGATATTTGGGATTTACAGCATAAGATTGTAATTTCAAATTTTCCAGGTTTATGGCTACTTTATGATTCAGAACTTCTAAGTATTTTTGGTTTAATTTAGCAATTTCATTATGTGCTACTTTATTTAGTTTTGAGTCCATTTTTATCTTGTCTATTTTTTTTTTGTAAGTCTAAAAGTTCTTTGTCCCACTCTCCCCTTTTTTAAGGTACTAATATTTTATTCTACTATATATATAAACTTTAAAGGTGTCTTATAGTATAGTATTAGTCACTTCACCACTATCATTTGTTTCTATAAACATGTCTGTTTCTTTCATTATCCATTCCCTAAAGTCTTTTAACTTAGTTATGTAAGCAGGAATTCTCTGTAGAAATCTTAAATCATCTGTATGCGTAGTTAATGTAATGTTTATAGCATTATAGTCTGAAAGTGGACAAGTCATTATAGATACATCACTTATTTTAGAGTATATATTATTTAATACAAAGACCTTATCGATGTTTGTTTGTGTACCAAACCGATACAAATAGTGAGTACAGAATAAGGAATAATGTTCTCTTAGACAATGTATATCTTTAAGGTTCATCTGGTTTGTAAAGTCATTTAACTTCTTGGCTTGAGATGTTAGTTTTATTTTACCATTTATAGATGTATCATTGCCTGATAATAGGCAGTTAAAATCACCTGTTGCTATAATTTCTCCCTTTGCATTTAAAGTAATCAGGTCCAGATATTTGCCAAAATATTTAGTACTCAGTCCTAGTATCCAGTATGTATTAATCAAAGTATAATACTTCCTAATGATTTTCAAAATAACCATGCTTAACATCCCATCTTTATCTGAAATTGTATCTATAATTCTTGGCATAGTATAAGTATGTTTCCATAGAATAAGAGTGCCCCTTCTCTTAGTCTTAAAACATGAATCAGCCAGAATGGTATAGCCATTGAATGAGTATTTTTGTAGATCTTTTTTAATAGATTGGTTTCCTGTAAAAAGATGATTTGGACTTTATGCATTTTGATATATTTAAGCAAACCAGCTCTTTTGACAGTATTGTTCAAACTATTACTATTTAATGATAAACATTTATAAGCCATTGGCTATAATGTGTATGTTATTACTAAGTGAAAGACCTTTCTTCCATGTTGACTTGAAATCTACTGAAAACTTACTTATCATGGATGCATAATGTGTATTAAGCACTACTTTCAAAAACCCAAAACTATTTACAAACACATACATGAAACATAAAGTTTCTGGTTAGGTTAAAAACTTAACTAAACCATCCATCCACCATCTCTCCAATGACAAAAGACACAATTTATCCATCTTTGCTTAGAATATAGTATAAAAATGAAAGCAACTAAAGAAATCTGAATCCATGAAATATACATTAAAATGAAAGTGTCCAAAATATCTGAAGCTATATGAATATGTCACATATAGGTTCATAGGTTCATAGGTTCATACTAGGCTATATACCCTAGGGCATTTATAAGCCTAGCCAGAGTGTGTTTGGCTTATGCCACCCATTTTAAATGAATTTTGCTATGCCCTTTTTTGAGGTTAGTATACTGTGCCTCTGTCTAACAGTGACACAGAAGTGATACCCTGGGTAAACCTATGATCTCCCATCCACTCATCAAGATTCCTCTTGAAGAGAGTCAATGAGGGACTCTGCCTAACCTGGACTGGGATTTTATTCCAGAGTGAAGGGAGCCTCTGGGTTATGAATCTGTCCCTCCAGCATGTCCTATTTATTTCAGTGCTGAGGTTCAAGTCTCTCAAGCGCGTAGCTCGATGGGATTTGGATTTTCTGAGGTGCAGCATGTCCATTAATTCAGGGTTGGACATGGCTTTATACGTCAGGCACAGATTGCCTCTGAGCAGGCGGTATGCCACTGAGTAGAGCTGGAGTTTCTTTAACCGGCAGCATATGGCATCTGTTTGAGCCCTTTGATCCTCTTGGTGAGGTACTTTTGGGGTCTTTCCAGTTGCTGCAGGTGTCTGGTAAGGTACATCCCAAAAAGGCATTGTACTCAATTATGGGCCTGATGAGGGATGAGTAAAGAGGCACGATGACCTCCCCTGATCTAGATGTGAATCCCTTCATGATTAGGTGGGCTATATAAAATGTTTTTCTAACAACTTTGGCCATGTGGTTTTCAAATGAGAGATTGCTATCAACTTGGGTCCCCAGGTCCCTAATTACTTCTTCCGTGCCAATGGATTACCACCTATGTGGTAATTTGTGGGCACTTTGTTTTTGCCAAAGGGGATGACTATACACTTTTTGGCGTTTAGCTTGAGGCCATGGCTCTGGCGCCAGTTGTCTGTTTATATGAGGCCCTTTTATAGGATGCTTGTGTCGGCTGGAGAGTCGATTATGGCGGCTAGTTTGCAGTCATCTGCAAACTTGGTCAGCCACAGTCCTTCCATGTTGGCCTGTACCTCCGAGAAATATATACCGAACAAGAGAGGTCCCAGGACTGTGCCTTGTAGGACGTCACTTGTAACTGGTTTGGAGTCTGACATGGCTCCAGCAAGTCTAACCATGTGGGTTCTGTCCTTGAGCCAGTTTGCAACCCATCTAGTGACATAGGGGTTTATATTTAAGCTGGTGAGCTTATCTATAATGCCCGAGTGGGGTATTGCATCGAAGGCTTTTGCGAGGTCCAGGTAGGCTGTGTGGACCACCTTCCCCTTGTCAATGGCCTTGGTGACTGTTTCAAAGAAATCGACCAGGTTTAAGAGGCAGGATCTGCCCTTAACAAAGCCAAACTGGGTAGGATCCAGTGTCTGTAGGTCCCCGATATCTTTATTTATGAGGTCCATGATGATCCTTTCCATAGCTTTGCAGACCAAGCTAGTCAGGCTTATGGGGCGATAGTTTCCAGGATCTGTTGAGGCACCACCTTTGTGGAGAGGGACCACTGTTGCTGTACACCACTCTTTGGGTACATATCCTGTAGTAAGGCTGAGATTTTACAGTAGTTTTATGTTTGGGTTTAGCTCTTCTTGGAGTTCATGTAGGATGCAGCCTGGGACACCATCTGGTCCCACTGATGCTGTGTTTTTTGCTTTGGAGAGGGCGGCTCTTACCTGAGCATCTGAGATGTCAGGGGGGCAGCACTCTGCTGGGATAGATATTTGCCCTTTTGGTGGGGGGGGGGGGAGTTTGTGCTGAACCTGTCAGCTAGGATGTTGGCAATGTCTGTGGGTTCAGTGTATTTTTTGTCATTTTGGACTAATTCTGAGCATATCTGGGAATTCCCACCCAGGTTCCTAACATAACTAAAGAAAGCCTTGTGATTATCCTTAGTGTCCTGTGCAATTTTTCTCTCTAAACTGGCCTTAGACGATTTTATGAGTGCCTGTAGTTTTTTGCTAATACTGATCAGAGATGCCTTCCCTTTTTGGGATTTTGATCTATCATGTAGTAGCTTCCTCCTTCTATTGCATAGTTTGTTTATGGCTGAGGTCCACCAGACAGGACGCCTGCCTTTGGAGGATTGGGTCTTGGCTTTATTTGGGATTGCATGATCCATGCATTCCTGAAGGTGTTCATAGAATGCGTTTATAAAGGATTCTGCGGTCTGGGCCATATTTTCCACAGGCCCAGGGGCTTTGAAGGATTCCACCTCAGTTTTGAGGAGTGTGAAATTTGCTTTAGAGAAGTTTTTCTCTGTGGTTTTCTGGGCAGGGGGTGAGGTCGGGATGTGAATATCCAGTGAAATTAGTTTATGATCTGATCTTACCAGTGAGGGATACACTTCTGGTCTGGAGCATAGAGCCCCCATGTTGGTGATGATCACGTCCAGTATGTTTTCCCCTCTTGTGGGAGTGGTAACAAGTTGTTCCATAGCATTTGAGTTTATAAATCCTAGGAACCTTTGTGTTAGGGTGTTGGAGCTAGAGTAATGCTCCCAGTCTATGTTTGGGTAGTTGAAGTTGCCCAGTATAATGGTGTTTGGAGAGACCTTCATATTTTCCAGTGTTCTCAGGAAGGCCGAGTGGGGTTCCTGGGTTTGGGAGGGTGGTCTGTAGCAGGCTATAAACTGGAAGGTAGTTTTACCCACTGTTAGTTGCACATGGATAGTTTCTGATGCTTCGTGCTGTGCCACCAACCTGGAGGTGTGGGTATCTTTGACGAATATTGATACTCCCCCTCCTTTTGTGATTTGGTCCAAGTTTTGGGACCGAAAAGCATGGTATGAGGTATAACCTGGTAGTGCTGAGGTGCTCTCGGGAGCCTTGAACCAGGTTTCTGTTACTGCACAGATATCGACGTTCTCCATGCTAAGGAGAGTTTTGAGTGCATGCATATTGAGGTTTAGACTTCTGGCGTTGAGTAGCATTACTCTTAGTTTCTTATCCCTCGTGATACCTATGGAGGTGGGTTTGTCTTTTGAGCCTTGCCTAAAAAAGGCACTATGGGGGTGGCAAGAGGGTTTGCCAATATCTGAAAGCTCAGGGGTGACAGGTGCAAGCCGTCCCTAGCAAAGCATCGTGGCTTGTCGAGCATGTCATCCCAGGCTGACAGGCATTGGATCCCCTTTGAATGACACCAATACTTAAGCCAGTTGTTGAAATTGATCATCTTGTCTTCATATTGTGGCATCATTCTTGGTGAGGGTAAGATGCTACTCAAGATCAGGGTCATACCGGCCTGGGCTACATGCTCAGAGAGCTCCTCTATGTCTCTTTTCATGTAGTCCAGGGAGGTACATCTCAGGTCATTCACACCAACATGGACAATGACTGAGTCAAATTTGTACTTGCCTTGGAGTGACCTGAGTGCTTGTGTTATGTGGTGGATCCTAGCGCCCGACAGGCAGCTCACTGTGACCTTCTCCTTGTTCAGCCTGGTGAGCGGGACGTCAGTGTACCTGATGATAGAGTCACCTATTACAAGTGTATCAGGTGTGTTGTTTAGCCTGAAGGGCTGTGACTGTTTGGCACACTGGCTTTGTGAGCTATGTGTTGCATGTGTTTTGTTTTGGGGTAGCGGTTGCTTGGGTGTCTGCTTTGGAGGTCTCTGCTGCTTAGGCAGATTTTTATTTAGAGCCTCCGAGTATGTTTTTGTGTGTTTATGTGTTTGGTTTGCTGTCGTGGTAGGTCTATGTGAGACTGGAATTGTAGTGAGTGTGGTTTCCTTCTCCTCCTGACTGGTTACACCAGTACTGAGTTGAGAGAGCTTAGCCTCCAGTTTGGCTATATGGTTGCATCTCTCACATGTGTTGGAATTTGTTGGGAGGAGGAGAGGGTTGTCTGTGTACATGAGGCAGTTGTAACATTGCCTCAAGATTCCCAGATATGATAATAGCACCTCTAATACGTAGATATGCCAGAAGAACACACCAGATCAAAGTATGTATAAACAATTAGAAGCTGAAGGTTAAGAACATTGTCAATATTTCCAAGTCTTTTCAAGAAATGTCAGATGATTTAACCATTTTATCAGTCATCTATCTAACATTTTTCATGTAAGGATCTGTTGAATATATATATATATATATATATATATATATATATATATATATATATATATATAGCACTTATTACAACATAACTATTATATTTTGCAATTATACACATATTACTCATATGTATTAACAATATCTATGCTGACGTCTTTCATCAGGAAGCGGGAGAGAGAGAGAGAGAAAGGGGGGCCTCACAACCCTCCGTTTAGTTACTAAAGGTTTAGTTATATACTATAAGTCTGATGTTAATATGCATAATGAGTTTTCTAATGCAGCTCCTAGTTCACTTGATGTCATTTAGTTACTAAAAGTGTCACTGAATCTGCAGAATGTATGCATCGATAAGAGAACATAGGGATTTTCAAAGGAGTAAAACACTTTTATCAGAACTAATTATTTACCATTTAAAGTATCTAGTGAAGGATAACAGAATTTCAAGAGAAAAGAATTCTAAGTACAACCATTTAATAAGTTCAAAATGTCAAATGATGTCATCACTGTTGTTTCCTCAAGTTGTAGCTTCATAAACTTGTTAAAAAGTATCTAAATAGGCTCATGCACAACAGAAGTTGTCTCTAGTCAAGAAAAAAGCATTTTCGGCAGGAAATTCAGATCCTGAAGCTTTCAGTGTTTACAGAAAGCAAAAAAAAATAAATAAAAAAAAAAATGCTCAAGCTGCCTTGTCAGTGCATGTCATGAATCTCCACAATGAGAACAGTCACACAGACCACCAGATTCCTCACAGAACTTCAACATCATGAAAAAATTAACCCTTTCATATAAAAACAGCTATTTAGAAGTAACAACAGCAGCCTCAAATCAGAAATCATATTATAATATTTCAGTCATTTACTCACCAGTTAACCAGGCCATAGAAAAAACAAAAAAGGAACCTAGTATATATATATATATATATATATATATATATATATATATATATATATATATGTATGAAAACACTTATATATAGCTATCTATAAAACACAATTGATGTACTGTATTAATGTTTAAATGTATCTAAACAAAGAGTCTAAAACATCTAGTTAGATACACTAATCAGAAACACCTTCCCCCGGATTTACTAATCTCCTATGTAGGACTAGCTTAGTCCTGCATGGAAGTGACCATTTAGGAGCAGGATGGCAGCGTGCCATGCATATTCATGAGGCACACTGCCCAAGCTCCTAGGCTTACATGGAGCATGTAAGAGTGCAGAGGGCGTGTCTGAGAGCAGAGAGCTCAGAATAAGCATGCCCCCGCAATGAAGAACAGCAGAAAGGGGTATGCAATGAGCAAGACCGCTCACAGGTGATCACATATCCCCACCAACAGTCCCCCTTGTGAACAACAGCAACAGAATGTATAAATAAAATAAAGAAACCTTTTTATTTTTTTAAAAATTCGATTACAGCTAACTGTAGGTGCACGGGTGTGCCCATCGCTTAGCTACGGTTAATGTAGCTTAAATGGCTGAAGAGGATAACAAGGAAGATATATGCAAATGAAGCAGCATAGCAATAGTGTAGTGGGCAGAGCAATCACCTTTTGAGCAGGCATTCCTGGTTCGAGTCCCACTGCAGCAGGTTTCATTTTCCATGGCAAAGCACATTATGAGTAATATTTATGTTGCATAAGCCACTAAATAACATATTTTTATGAACTGCAGTACTGCAGTAAATGCACATGTGAGATGTCAGTATCATGATGAATAAGGCACTAGTAAGCAGGTTTAAGCACCAAAAAGCAGTAGTAAGCATATTTAAGCACTAGTAAGTGAGTGTAACCCCGTTTGTGTGGCGGTAAGCAATGCCTACACTGGTTAAGCAATTCTAAGGCTAACTCTCTGTAAGCAGATGTAGCGGCAAGTTAACAGTGCTTACCATCGCACAAACCCGTGCACACCCACTTACAAATGCTTAAAAGTGCCCTAATCACCCTGTATCCAATGGCCCTTGTTCTGCCCATCAACAAATAAACAGCCATGCAAGTTTCGAACCCAGGACCCTATACATTATAGTCACAGTAGTTAACCACCAAACCATCGTAGAAGCACAGAGAAATGAGGTATCAGCAAACAAGTCCTCACCATAGTAAAACCAAACTGAACCTGTGAAAGGAATCAGTATACAGTCATATGTTCCATAACCCACTATATAACATAAATATGTAAACTGGAGTACAGTAGTAAGTCCAGAAGTGAGGTGTTATAGTAATAGAGTGTTAAAGTCCCCAATAAAACACAAGGACCCCATAGAGTGAATATACACATTGATCTTGGATACCAGGCAGATATATAAGATGCAAGGAATAAGAAAATCAATGCCAAAAAGAAAATATAATGCAAAGTCTAATCTAAGCAATGCAAAGCATTGCACAGGCCAGCTTAGGAGGTGTAAGCAATGTGTAGGCCAGCTAACTCATTGTGCCCAGTGGTATACACCTTTAAACAATGCCAACCTTAGGTAAGCAGGTTTGCCTATTGCTTAATCACAACCAACAGCAAAGCCAACAAAATAATCCAAGAAACGACAGTAGATTCAGTTCCACAGTAAAATGTATTACTTGTCTTAGCGCCTCGGCCACAACAGCCTTCAAAGAGTACAAAATTACAAAAAACACATTCCCCTATTTATACATCACCAACAGTCATTTAATTAATTAATTAATTAATTAATCAATTAAACAAATACTTTAAAATTTAAAGCAAACTTCTCCAGTTAACTTCTCTATTCAAGCCTCTTGGTGTTAGTGTATCAAACTTCAATATACATACAGTTTCTTTATACAATAAAACATTTTTAATTAATTTTTCATTCCCCTTCCTAATTACCACTTCTTCCAGAATTTTAGCTTGTAATAAATTAGCATCATTATTATGTTTTTCCCCAAAATTTCTCTCTTTCTTAATATCTCTAATATGTTCCTGCAACCTAATTCTAAATTTCCTCTTAGTTTCCCCAATATAGAAAAGGTTGCAGGGACATCTCAGGCAATAAATTACACCTGTTGTGTCACATGTAAAGTGATTGTGTGCTCTAAATATTTTCCCATTAATCCTAGAGAAACTCGATTTAATATGAGAACATATATTACAATTATTACAGGGTATAGTACCCAAATATACTAGGGAAATAGAAGGACTAACTACTGGTACAATAAAATAAGCTTTAACCAGTTTATCCCCCAAATTCTGTCCTCTCTTATAAGCCACGTAGGGTAAATCAGAAAAAATCCTATGTAGCAATTCATCTTTATGTAAAAATTTCCAATAATGCTTTATTAGTTCCCAAATCCTGGTGCTTAAAATGTTGTAAGTAGTCACAAAAAACATTTTATCTTTCTCAACCGGAGAGTTAATATTGCTAACATTAATGTGTCTTTTTCTACTATTAATATTATATTTATTAAGGTTATGCTGTATTAATTTATCGATAGACCCATGAATTAAGTTCTCACTATATCCTCTCTGTAAGAACATAAATAAGGTTTGACCAATTTGCTTTTGTAAATCTAACTTATTATTACAAAGCCTAGACAATCTAATCATCTCCCCATAAGGTAAAGATTGAATAGTATGAACCGGATGGCAACTAGTACCAAATAAGTACTGGTTGCCATCCTCAAATTTTCGATTAATTGTATTTTCAATAGAACCATCTCTCATTCCAGATAGATGAATATCCAAGAAATTAACCTCTGTGCCACATTGTAAACCATCAAATTTAATATTGTAAACATTACCATTTAATTCCGAAAAAAATATTGGTACTGCATCTAATCCTGCATCACAAACAAAAATCAAATCATCAATGTATCTAAAATAAAATAAAACATGTTGTTGTTCAAATTCATTTATATATATATATATAATCCAGCTCAAACCTAACCATAAAGAGATTCACATAAATGGGGGCAAATGGTGCCCCCATGGCTGTACCTCTTAACTGATGGTAGACAACTTCATTGAAACTAAACTAGTTATGAAGCAAACAGAAGTGAGTTAATTCAATAATGTAATGAGAACTCAGACTATCATCTAAAAAATATTGCAAGGCTGGTATTCCATCACTATGTCTAATATTGGTATATAGACTACATACATCCATGGTTATCCAAAACATGTTCTGATTCCAATGGATGTCCAAAATTTTGTCAATAAAATCAAATGAGTCTTTAATATAAGAATCCAGTCTCTCAACATGAGGTAATAGATAACTATATATCAAAATTCCAATATTGTGTAAAAAATAATTTACAGCAGACATAATAGGACGCCCCGGGGGGGTTAACATTATCTTTATGCAACTTCGGAAGACAGTAAAAAGTAGCTAAATTGCAATTATCTAAATTAAATTTAGTATCCAAGTCCTTCTTAGAAAAATAACCCAAGCATACTCCCTTTTCAATCAGTACAGAAAAATCTTGCATAGCATTCAGATATGTAGTAATCTCACATGTTTCATAAGTTAAACTATTACTTAAATGTTGCATACACATACTATAGTACTGTGATAATGAAGCACCACTATTTTGTTGCCTTTATCAGAAGGCTTAATAATTAAATCATTCCTAGTTGCAAGATTCCTAAGAGCAAGCCATTCATTCTTTGTGAAATTATATTGAAAGGAAGCATGACTATGCTCCTCAACAAGTTCCTGTATAGAAAAGTTGAGCATTTCTGAAAAATGTGTAACAGTACTGTTAACATGAGGGGGTATAAATTTACTTTGGAAATTAATTCCATTAGTATCTAACAAAGCATAAGCATTTGGAGAAATGTTAACATCAAAATCATCAGATATACAAGAAAATAAACTGTCACCTTCACTATCAGTTTCCAAACTATATTCAGGATTAATATTTCTTGACTGTTTATCCCCTTGCACATGAAAAAAACATTTGATATGTAATTTCCTAATCAATTTAAAAACATCTTGTTTAATTAAATATAACCTAGGTACTACAGTCGGTACAAACTTTAAACCAAGACGAAAAACAGCAACCTGTTCATCGGTTAAAACACATCCAGATAAATTCACAACATTTGAAATATTTGAAACATTTGAACCAGTATTTGAAAAAGAGTAGCCTAAAGGAGAAAAATCAGTTCCATCTACCTCATTTGTAAGGCTGTTTAAATTGTCCTTCACTTGCTGCAGGATTGAAGCCAATTCCCTTCTTCTTGTTTCCCCTTTTGGTGCCTTCTCCATTGTGGCGAAAACGCTGCTGATGAGATTCAGGTTCTTGTGCTGCAGGCAATGGGGGAAAATCACGGACATCATTCTCAGAGTCCGTAATATAACCTACCCCATCTGAAGAGGCAAAAGATACAGATAACTGTTTTTTATTACCTGCAGTTTTTGCATATTGTCCAGAACAAGCATTATGTTTGTTTCTCCATAAAAAAGCACGTCCATTTCCGTAATCACGTACATCACGTTTAATTTTATGTAATTTAAGGTGGACCTGCTCATTTTCAAACTTGTTCAATTTTTCTTTTAGGTTTTTAAAGATGTCATTAACTTTTAAATTACCCACTTGGTTCAAAAGTTGTGTGTGCATCACGTCATTCTTCAATTTAGAATGTAATAACTGCTCCCTTTCTACCAAAATGCTTACCCACTCCATAGCACAAGTATGTGCTGCAGCTAACCAGCGATCCTTAAAAGCTGCATCTGTAGTGTCCGCTGGATCAAACGGAGTAGCTGGGCTCTTAAAAGCTCTCAATCCTCAGGGGGGCGATATTCAGTTCCGTATATCTCACTAAGCCTAGTAAATTAAAATTACAGCGTGTTTCACAGAAAATCAATTTTTCAAAGCTGTCAATATCATCTTGCACTTCTTGTGGAAAAGAGGCATTCGACTTATCACCAATACCACCGAAAGGATTGTTATGTCTCTGAATTCTATTCTCCATAAACTTCGACACAAAATTAGAAGGTATTAACTCACCATTATTAGAAAAATGAGCAGTTCCAGAGACACTAGCAACTCCAGCAGCATGAATAGGAGTGGGTAAAGCATTCAGAATAGAACCTGAAGTACCATGGACCACAAAGTTATCCATGGTTTTCTGTAGCACCATACCCGATGTACCCGATGTACCTGAAACTGGTAGGGATGCAGTCAAGTCCTCACGAAACACCCGGGGAATGTTCAGTAAGGAATCTGAATCCATGAGTAAACACCAAAAATCACAGCCAACAGCAAAGCCAGCAAAATAATCCAAGAAATGACAGTAGATTCAGTTCCACAGTAAAATGTATTACTTGTCTTAGCACCTCGGCCACAACAGCCTTCAAAGAGTACAAAATTACAAAAAACACATTCCCCTATTTATACATCACCAACAGTCATTTAATTAATTCATCAATCAATTAAATAAATACTTTAAAATTTAAAGCAAACTTCTCCAGTTAACTTCTCTATTCAAGCCTCTTGGTGTTAGTGTATCAAACTTCAATATAAATACAGTTTCTTTATACAATAAAACATTTTTAATTAATCTTTCACCCCCATTCCTAATGAACACTTCTTCCAGAATTGTAGCTTGTAATAAATTAGCATCATTATTATGATTTTCCCCTAAATGAGATGCTATAGGGCTTTCCAGTCTCCCTTTCTTAATATCTCTAATATGTTCCTGCAACCTAATTCTAAATTTCCTCTTAGTTTCTCCAATATAGAAAATTCCAGTCGTGTGTAAGCATCCCCCCAGTATGTGTGTAATAATTGCCAGCTCAGGTAGATCACGGACAGGTATGGCTAAATATTCCTCTTATGTCCACCACAGCTGCAATGGAGCAGGCCGCGAACTAGGAGGCCCACATCAGTTGCCTGGCGAGATAGCTATGTGAGGCAGGTCAGTAATACTCACACATTTACTGTCGTAGAACATAAAAATAAAAGTAGTATTATTTATTTATTTATTTTTATTTTATTTTACATTTGTTGACTGGGCTAGTCTAGCTGGATACATGTCCATTTTCAGTAGAGGCACAGGGAGAAAAGCTCCACAAAAAGACAGTAATATAGAACACTTATACAAAAGGAAATATTTTACAATTGGAAAGTAGTATATAACTATTTCATAAGTAGTATATAACTATTTCATAAGTAGTATATAATTATTTCATAAGCATAATCAAGAAAATCCAATAGGTGCCTTTTTTTGTCTATCTCAGTGGAATTGATAAATAGAGAATAGAAAAACAAAAGTACTTTAGTAACCTAGTAAAGATTAGAAAGTCTAGGAAAAGGTAGAGGAGAAAAAAAATTTAGTCAGGGTTAGTACAAGGGCAGAGCCATTGGGAATTAAGCAAAGTTTTTAGATGCTTCTTGAAAGTAGGTGAAGAGGTAATTGCAGTACGTTTACTTGGAAGCTTGTTCCAGATAGGTGCAGTACAGTTGGAGAACAGACTGTCCCCAGCTGTGTTGTTGGATTTATAGGAGGCAGCTAGAAGCTTGGTGGCAGAGCGTAAGGAAGAGATGTTTTTATAAGGAGTATTAAGGGAACTAAGTATAGTGGTATTAGAAGGCTGATTTTGTGGGTGATGGTTAGTTGCTGTAGTCGTATTTGATTTTCTAGTTCTAGCCAGCCTAGTTGTTTAAGATTTGAGCAATGATGGGTACGAAAAGGGGCTCCTGTTGCAAATCTGGCTATATTGTTATATGATGTTGCTAGTTTATTGAAGTTAGATTTAGATAAGTTTGTATAAATCGGTGAGGCATAAAGAAGGGTAGAGAGTAGGTGTGTTTGTGCTATAGTACTTCTGGCTAAGATTGTAAGGTAGGATTTAAGCCTATAGAGAGATCCAAGTTTTCTATTGACTGACTTGATGGTTAAGTTAATGTGGGAATCAAAGTTGAGATTGTGGTCTATTGTGACACCAAGATGTTTGGTAGTAGGGTCAGGGGATATTATAGTGCCATTGTTAGAGGTTATATTGGAGGTAAAAGAAGATGACTTTTGTGAAGGTGTGAAAAGTAATAATTTAGTGTTTTTGGGATTCAGTAAGAGGCAATATTGGTGGAACCAGTTTTCGGCTGCTGTGAAGACTTTTTGTATAGTAGTCTGAAGCTCAACTGGGGAGGATGCTGAACATATCAGTGTTGAGTCGTCGGCATATTGAATACAGATGGATTGTGGAAGGGACTCATTTAGGTTGTTAATAAAAATAGAAAAGAGGAGAGGACCCAGTGTTGAGCCTTGTGGTACTCCTATTTTGATAGGAAGAAGAGATGATAAGTGATTTTCCCATAGCACTGCTTGTCTATTTTCTAAGTAGGAATTAAACCACTGGATAGCCTGAGAGTCCAAATCAAAAGATTTAAGAATGTTTAGTAAGAGAGTATGGTTGACCATATCAAAGGCCTTAGAGATGTCTAAGAATAGAGCTGAGGACAGCAAGTTGTTATTCCGATTTTTATTAATATGGTCAGTGAATGACAAGAGAGCAGTAGTAGTGCTGTGATAAGGTCTAAAACCGTGTTGGCAATCTGCTAGGAGATTGTTTTGGAGGAGATGGTCAAGTAATTGCCTATGTACACATCTTTCCATGATTTTAGCTAATGGAGAAAGTAAAGCTATGGGACGGAAGTTGGAGAGCTCATTTGAGTTAACACCCTTATGTAGTGGAATGATATGAGAGACCTTCCAGAGGGTTGGGATAATGCCTTCAGTTATGGTTCGATTAATTAAAATGGAGACAGGAAAGGCAAGTGCTTTGGCTGCAATTTGTAGGTACTCAGCTGGGATGAGGTCAGCTGAGGGGGTACAAGGTTTAAGTTTCGTAAGTAAGGTATAGATGAGATCTGTCGAGACTGGTTGCAGATTGAAAGAGGGGGGGATTATTGTTTAGGGAGTGAGGTGCTTGAGTAGACTGAGGAGATAAGGTTGATGCTAGGGAAGTAACAGTGTCCGAGAAAAATGAATTGAAAGTATCAGCGATTAGATTGGGTGTAGTCTGAGTGAGGTTAGAAGGAGTAGGTGTTTTGGACTTGCCTGGGTGTAGTAGTTTGTTGATACCAGCCCAGAATTTCTGAGGTTTTTGACATTGTGTGTGTTGGAATTTCCAGAAGTAATTTTTTTTTTATCTAGGAATATTAGTTTCTTTGTTTCGTTTCTAAGTTGTTTAAAGGTCTGGTGGTCAGCTGGGTTTTTGGTAGATCGCCATTTGTCCCAAGTCCTATTTCTAAGTAGCATTTTTTGTTTGGTTTCTTTGGTTAGGCAAGGAGCAGGCTTTGCTTTGGTTTTTATTAATCTCGTGGGGGCATGGTGGTTGAGGATTTAGAGGAATTTGTTGTTAAAGTATTAAACAGACTCATCAAGAGGTAAGTATTTTAGGGGAGACCAATTGCAAGCTTTGAGTTCTAATTGGAAGTTGGCTTGCTTGAAATTAGTTTCGTTCCTGGTAGATCTGAGTTGTGTATTATTGGAGATAGGGCTTTTTTGTCTGTTGATGAAAGTGATTTGATGGTCACTAATATTATCAGGTAGTGTTCCTGTGATATAAGTCATAGGGTTGCTATTAACTAGAATCCAGTCCAGGGTGCTCTGTTTGGAGCTGGTTTTGTTTATTCGTGTAGGGACGGTAATGGTTTGATTAAAGCCATAGAGGTTTATGTGTGAAGTGGGTATTTGGGAAATACAACAATTCCAATCAATATTAAAGTCTCCTAGTAGTATAGTTTCCTGAGGGAAGGAGGTTGAGAGCCAGCTCAGTAAGTTTTCAAGGGAATTAATATTGTTACCTGGTGGGATGTAACAGCAAATGATATAAATGGATTTATTTGTATTAATTTGTAGTTTGGTGATTAAGATTTCACTATTACTTTGTGAGGGTGGTTTGGTATCTAGTAGGGTAACCAGTAGTTCAGTCTTGTAAAGTATAGCTACACCTCCACCCTTTTTGATGTGACGGTCAAGTCTAATGATGTTATATCCTGGTGGTAATATGTCATTATCCTTGGTGTCTGCCTTTAGCCAGGTTTCAGTTAGGCATAGGGTATCAAATGAATATAAGTCAAGAAGGGCATGCAGTTGGGTTATTTTATTATTCAGGCTGTGAATATTAAGGTGGGCTATCTGGAGAGAATTGGGACTGGTGGTAGGATTTATATAAGTAGCTTGGTTTATTGATGGGATAGTGGGGTGGTAGGGGTTTGGGCCTGGATTAGGATGAATGTCGCCATAAAGGAATAATAGCTGTTGGTGACTATGTGTGTGTTTGGAAAGTTTGGAACATATTGAAAAAGGTTTCTTATTTTGGAGAAACTTGGTATGTGTTGTTCTATGGTAGTGAGGTATGAGGTATGGAGATGGTGAAGTTATGTTGCTGTGTGGTTGTGGGGTGTATTCAAAGTGGGTAGTAGTCTGTTTTACTGTTAGATGGGGTACAGTTAACTTTCTGTTTTCGAAGAAAGTGAGGGAGTAGGAAATGAGAAGAGTGTTTAGGAGTAGGAAGGAGGAGAGAAGGATGTTATATTTAGAAATGCTTGGGTTATACATAATAATTAAAGCGTGTTCTAAGAAGCAGGTAAAAGATAGGTTTGAAGATAGAGAGTAAACAGGGTGGAGTTACTTTACTTTACTTTCTTATTGGTGGATGAAGTCGTGGGTTGGGTTAGTAGTAAATTAATTGCTTGTATAAAACCTGTATTGTTCAAGGCAAGTACTGCATACACTAGAGAATATGGCAGGAAGAGTCTCATATTGTTTGTAAGTCAATACAATTGTAATAGCCTGACAAAACAGGTATAACTGCTGGACTGCATGTGTATATCCTGGTATCATATGGTAATGTAGATATGCAATCATGTAATAGTACTGTAGTATTAAGCACTGTTACCCACACTGTGCACCATAAATTGAATGTGTAGGAATGCCTGTATATGACAGGTGTAATCCCCAGAGGCCATTTAGTACAACTGAGAGACACATAGACAGTAAACACGGAAAATGCAGACAAGAAAAACCACGTAGCACATGCAACTGAGATGTGAACTGCTGTTTTTTTAGCACACACAGCCACTGTTTGAATCCTGCCAGCGGTAGTAGTCTGCTTACAGAATCATAACCCACAACTGTACAGATATGTCCGGAATGTCTATTAAAGTTGCTCATATCTGTTGCCTAACAACCTGTCCCCCTGGGAAATCAGTTGGATGATCCCAGACATATAGGCAGCAAACAGGAAATATGACTGATTGACACACAGCTATGAGAACAAAGCTGGCACACTAGCAACTCCCCAATACCTTATGTGACTAAGAAGCCACGTATGTCCCATTTACACCCCAGCTTGTCAAGCTGTGGTCAGAGTGTGTACAGTAACAGAGTGAGATGCATGTGCATAATAGTAATGTGGAATCTGGCACTGTGTGTGGGAACATTCAAGTAGTGCTAATAAACAATCCTCCCTCAGGTCTATCAGATACCAACACTGTGCCCAGAAATACAAGAATGATATGCAGTTGTTCTGAATAATGAGGTATTACACATCACTGTCACCCACACTGTCCTACAACATATAACTGTCTAGGAAATCTGTATATGAGTGTTGTAATACAAGGTCAGAATGCATGCAAAAGCACATGGGGATTAATAAGACAGAAAGCAGATAGGTGATATACAGCAATATCTATATAGCAGACACAACTGTGATGGATAGCGTTTAAGTTGTAGCAGACACAGCCATGGTCTGACTCCTGGGAGTGGAATTAGGCCGCATACAGATTCATACCCCACAACTGTACAGATGAGGCCAAAATGTTCAGTATATGTGCCCAAATCTGCTGCCTGTCCCCCTGGTAAGTCTGTGGGATGACCCCAGATGTTTAGCCAGCAAACAGTGAATACAAGTGAATGTCAAACATCATGAGAACACACCTTGTCACTGTAGCAACCCCCGAAACTGTTAGGAGAATAATATTTCAAGTATGTCCTATCTACACTCTCATGTTGTCAAGCTGTGACCAGAGTGTCTACAGTAACAGAGTGAGATGTATGTGCATAATACTAATGTGTAATCTGGAAATTTTTGTGGCAACAGCCAGGTAGTGCTAACAAACATTGCTCCCACAGGTACATTGGATGCGAACACTGTGCTGAGAAATACAGACCATTATAACCTGTACTGGTACTGTTCACTCTGGTATTGTAGGGAATTGTGAGTGTTGCAGTTTCTCTGAATCACTGATCACTGTCACCCACACTGTACTACATAATATAACTGTGTAGCAAAGCATGTATATGTGTGTGTCAGGTCACTAAAGGTTGAAGAGGGCAATATTCTAGATACGTCCCAGCACAAAAGCATGTGGTCAACACATGGCCAGAGTCTGTGCAGAAAGAGTTGGATAGCTATGTGCAAAACAGCAACCTGGAATCTGGGAGTATGTGTAGAAACAGTTAGTGTTAACAAACGTTCCCTCCACAGGTATACCAGGTAAGAGGTGTATACTGCAGGTAAAACCGGTTCATGTGTAACGATGACGACAGCCATATCACTGTCCAAACTAAGGCTATAGGGTAGTGTAGTAAGACTTGTAAGGCACAGATAACAGCACTGAATAGGAAAGTAATGTGGACTACAGGAATATACTAGTTGTTAATTGACATCTTTCTCTCCCCCCACCATATCTCCAACAATAATCAACATACCCACCCCGACTGGTATGTAATGACTCTGATAATGTCCGATTGATAAATATTTTAATGGTTCCCATGCATGTGCTATATTGAATTATCTCAACATTGGTGGCATGGTACCTGCATGCTGTTTGTATTACTACTGTAGTCCCATATATGCATGTGTTCTGTTTGCTATGCAACTGTTCCATATCTTGTGTCTGGGTTAATGGGAATATCTATGCATGCTGTTATACCTAACCATGGAATGTGTTGACTATTACTAACCCATATATGATTAAATCTAAACATTATAGCATGCTTGGGAGGGCCGGTCCCAGCAGACCCACCTGTCTCACTTCAGCTGGCTGTGGCACTGGGCACCAGCATATCTGGGGCCCAACCCCGGACCTCCCTGTCCATTGGTCCTGCACCACCTTTGGGTGGAACTGCCTCAGGGGATGGGGCTTTCCCCCCTGGGAGTGGGCATGGACAAGCACCTGTCACCCATTGCCAGGTCAAGGCTATGGTGTGTAGAGAGATCGACCAGCAGGTTGGTGATCTTCTACGCCAGCTCGAGGGCCACGTGTCACGATTAGTCTGCCTGGCTCTGCAACACAGCCCCCAGCACAGCCACCTTCGGGGCTGTGAAGGTGCAGTGGTGACTGCCCTGGGTGGGGACCTCAGTCTCACTGTTACCACTAGGGAGCTTGTGGGCTTCTGATATCCCAGCACCCTTCCCCATCAAGGTGTTTACCCCCACATGTGTCATATACTGCCCCTGTATGCATCTTGTTTGTCTTGTCTGTTAACCTACCCAACCTACCTCCCCAAATATACCTACTACCCCTCCCCAGCATCCCACTCTCACCTGAAAAAAAAAGGGCAATCTGTTCCCCCCAAAAAATCTCACCCCATACATAGCTGTCCATTTCACACATGTTTCCACTGGACACATGTAATCTGGTCTAACTGGCATCATGACTTATTGTTGTCCTCACCCCTTTCCCATGGGTTTGAGTGTCTAAATCTACCTCCAAATTCAGTGTATATGCACAGCTGTTGCTGTAGAAAAAATGGGCAGCTATGGACCTTCCCTACACCCTTCCTGGCTATTTTTCCTACTGTCTTTCCCTCTTTGTGCCCCTTTTTCCACCACTTTCCTATCAACCCCTTTTTCATTTCTTTTAAAGAAATTAGTGTGGGGGTAAGCAGGAGTAAGCACTTTTAATCAGCAGTAAGCGGGTTTAACCTTGTTTGTGCAGGAGTAAGCAATGCCTACACAGGTTAAGCAATACAGAAGCTAACAGAGTATAAACAAACTGTAACCGGAAGTTAGCAGTGCTTGCCTCCACGCAAACCCTCTTACAACTGCCTTAATCACTCTGTATCCAATGGCCCATGTTCTGCCCAGCAACACAATAATCAGCCACTGCAAGGCTCAAACTCAAGACCATGCACACCATAGACAAAGTGATTTACCACTAAACCATGCCAGATTCACATAACCCTTGTGTTTTCAATAACATATCATCCAGCCCAGTCATTAAACAGTACAGAGAATGTATTCCAACATTTAGATGTATGTGTGTGTACATATATTATCTAAACAGATACAACATATCTATATATGTAAATATATATATATATATATATATATATATATATATATATATATATATATATATATTAATATATACATATATATAAATATATATGAACATATATACATGCAAATTCCTACAGCCATAGAGATGTATGTGTCTGGATATATATGGCAGGTTATATATATGTCAGCAGATATATATATGTGTGTATATATATATATATATATACATATATATATATATATATATATATATATATATATATATATATATATATATATACACACACACACATCTGTAGATAACAATGGGAAAATAAAAACATATATGTTCACATGCAACGTCAATGGGGTTGGGGGAGTATAAACACTATACGTCTTGTACGAATAGATAGACCCCCCACAGCCAAACATGTCTCCCCTGTGGTACACTACCAAGTGTTGCAGATCCCATAACCAGGACCAGACATGACATGGGCATCCCTAGGATACATATACACAGACACATATATGCAGATACAGATATATGTATATGCATATATATATATATATATATATATATATATATATATATATATATATGTAACTACACATACACACGCAGAGGCATGCACATGAAGTTACATATGTAGTACATGCACACAATATGGAACAACCACTATTCCTACAGTTACCACCTCACCAACTGGAGACTGTATGAGCCACCCATACAAATAACATGCATTGCCTGCAACATATACCCACAGAGATATCAAAGGCTATAACACCACACACAGGTGTGCATAAATGGGAAACCATTAATTGTGTACTATTACAGTTGGAAATTCCATGCCATATAGCTGTTTAGACACAGACATCCATATCAACTGAATAATGCAACTGTGAAATAGGTATACTAATACAGTAGTCTGGAAATGTTAACAAATGTTGCTGTCCAGGCCAAGGCCATCAAGTAGTACAATAGTAAAGACAGACTGGGCTACAGGATACCAAACAATCAACGGTAAATAATGCAGGTATATAGTTCAGCCGCCTCTATCTACACTCTGTAGACAATCCCTAGGGGGTAAAGACCTCAGTTGATACACTGGGATGTAACTATTACTTAACAAGGCACAACTGACACCATCACAGGCACACTGACAAACAGTATGGTCTGTATGGCATAGCAGGCTGTACAGGCATACCACATCACAAAGTAACATACACCTGTGTGTAAGTGCATCACCACAACCAATGTGAACACAGCCGCAGCTACATGTGGCATGCTAGCGTATTATTACAGTATATGGACTATCTGTTCAACACCAACCTCATATGTGCCACCCACACATTAACCCTGCATATACTGGGCCGCTACACAGTGTGGTCTGCTGCCTGTCTGTGGTATGGGACTTGTGCGTGTATGGCCCTATAAACATGTAAGCTGATAGGGTAACAGACAGTGGAGCAGCATGTAACATCAGATAGAACAGGACCAAGAACAATGACATCTACCACAGTCTGTACACAGGCCAAGGTACATATTAACAGTACACACACTGCCGGCAATTACCATAACTACACAGACCTCAGTACTGTACACACAACCACAGAATTTCCAGGTTATGTCATCAAATATAACCCCTACTATACATTACATGTGTAGCAGTCTGATATCTCACTGGCTTGTTACCAGATATGATGTCACTAATTATGGTGTACAGTACATATGCACCCCTTACTGCATGACATATGTACAAAGGTTGTCAGGTTTGTGGCTGGAGGCACATACACAGGGCCAATAGTGACATGTTGCTGTGATAACCTCATACAGTTACTGTTGTAACGGGGTGTGTTGTACCATATGTCCTATGAGGAATATGAAGTCATTAACTCTCACAGCTGTCACCAGCTACAGACTGCAATCCTCACACTAACTTCTGCAGTTCACAGATAGGTGCTCAGTGGATAACACCTGAAACAAAAGACAGTACACACTGGCCAGTCTGCAGATGGCCCTACAGATGGGTGTTCCCTCATTAACATAGCACTAACATGGCAGGTATGTAAGCATGTAGGACAGCCATATCCACACACACCCTGTTAAACCAACACTACTCCAAATGCAGTATAGCAGCACTTACAGTCTGTAGTCAGGTCAGGCACATCCCTCTCATGTGTGTTGGCCTGCTTCCACAGCGTATGTTGTTAGAGGTACTCCCCAATCCATCTGAGATGCTGTTTGCCAAACAACAGATCGAGTTCCTGCTCACAGTGACTGAAAGGCCCAACAGCAGCATGATGTTCCCAGATATTGGTGTGTGTTTCCATGCAACTGTCTATGGGAATGTTACCACAGCTGTTCCACATGCAATCAGCTAGAGGAGGGCTGCAATTCATGCAGAGACCATCAGCTGATTCTGCACATCACTTCAAATACACATGCTGTTGCCTAAGCAAAGCAGGTGTAGGTCTCCATATCCACCAGAGAGGGGGTAAGAGGGGCAGACAGAGGCATAGAAAAGCCAAGGAGGGGTGGGAGAGAAAAACTTATGCATGTCTGTGTCACACACCTACCAGTACAGGGTATCAAACCCCCAACAACTATGCAGTGCTACCACATATCCCTGCAATTATTGGATGCACCACATAGGTTACATGATGGGGAGCCCCAGAACGTATATGTGATGGTGAGTGACATCTGCAACAGGGTTTTGGTAACTATGTTGTAAGTGTAGTACCCATGCCTGTCTGCATGAACTGGTGTCAGCGTCAACACAGCCACAGTCTCACAGGGATGCACACACATTGCCACACTTGGCAGGGCCAGGAATACAACTCATCAGTAGTGAGATTGCCACAACACATTACTGTGCAGGTATTACATGCACCACAGAGATCATATGGAGGTTATATGGGCAAAGGGTATGGGGAGGTGTCAGACATCAGACAGCATGCTTCAGTATGCCAATGGGGGTTGTAGTGAGTGTGAATGTGATCATACGCATCATACAACACACACACACACACATACACACACACACACACACACACACACACACACACACACGCACACACACACACACGCACACACACACACACACACACACACACACACACACACACACACACACACACACACACACACACACACACACACACAGTGCCAGTACTGACATGCAGGGTGCATTGATTCATGGGTGTGTAGTGGTTAACTGTGCCAGATGGCTACACATGGCTAGGTGATGGCTATACATTGGCAGCAGTGCACATGACAATGGTCTGCATTGTGGCTCAGGGGTGTAGTTTCTGGAGGTGGCCACACAGGTGTGTATTGTAATCACCATCCAGTCACCTGGGTGACTATTGCTTGTGGCCAATGTTGTGCATTGCTTGCCATGTATACCTTCATTCATGACATGGACAGTGTCTGTGATGTGCACACCTCCCACATGCATGTACAGTGACATGTGGAACTGTTCCTGGGGTGTCTGGCCCATATTGTGTACACAGATTATCATCAGATGTGTCAGTCCTGGCCTCATGTGTCGGGAAGTGGTAATGGACAGCAGGTTTACCCTACACCTACATTGATAGCATGCTAACGGCATTCCCTGCTGTCAGTATCTGTCCATACAGGGCACGTTTTCAGGCATGGTATGTCCTTTGTAGTTCACATTTGATAGCACCACAGGTGTTGCAGGTGTCCAGTGGGGAACATGGGGAAGGTGCACTGTCTGCATGTACGTGCCTATTGGACAGATGAACAGGGTACCATGCCCTTTGTAGCCCACTGCAATCACTCCATAGTTACTATCAGTGGGCAATATGCAGTGTACTATCAGCATAGTGGCTGTTGCCTAGGCAAGTGTGTGTGTATGCGACATGGGCCGGGAGTATTTTCAGGGTAATACTAGGGGTGCTAACTTTGTTGGCCTGGCCTTGATATCACATGTATGGGTTTCTATTTGAACCCCAGCCTCTCAGCTATTTCACATCTGTTATCCCTGTACGGTGGACGTTGTGATATATACTAGGGCCACCATATAAGAAATTTGCAAAACCCACTCCACATTGGGCCCAGATGTTACACACTCACAACCACCTCCACACAGGATTCGTGTTACACACACACACACACATGTCATGTCTGGGATAAGAACTCCTAGCTAAATAGCTTATAACATTACTGCACTACACAGTTATAGGATGCACCGCAGAGATTACTGGAGTACTCCTTCCCCAAAGGTGTATTTCACATTGGATGACATCAGCATGATTGCTAAAGCAGGGCATTGGAATTGTAGTGAGTGTGGCTAGACTAAAATGCATTGCTCCCTACACAGACACCGAAACACACACAAAACATCCACAACCGACATGTGTTGGCATAGAACCCTTGACAGAGGACTATATCACACTACAGCATGAAGCTGTTACAGGGTGCACCACAGGGATTACTGGAGAGCCCTTTCCCCAAAGGTGTATTTCACAATGAATGACATCAGCAGGATTGCCAAAGTAGGGCATTGGAATTGTAGTGAGTGTGGCTAGGCTAAAATGCATTGCTCCCTACACAGACATTGAAATGCACACGAAACATCCACAACCGACATGTGTGGGTATAGAACCCCTAACAGGGGTCTATATCACGCTACATCAGTATGCAGTTATGGCATGCGCTACAGAGATTACTGGGCTGCAATCTTCCTAGAGGTGTATTTCTAGGTGGATGACATCAGCAGCCTTACCAAAGTACAGAACTTGAATTGTAGGGAGTGTGACTACCCTAAAAAGCATTGCTCTCTACACAGATAGACAGACACACACAGGTGCCAAGTCTGGGATTAGAACTCCTACCTAACTAATTTATCACACTACAGCAATACGCAGTTATGGAACATGCTACGGAGATTACTGGGCTAAAGTCTTCCCAGAAGGTGTATTTCTAGGTGGATGACATCAGAAGCCTTGCCAAATGTGCAGTCATGTTGGACGGCTAGCACGTGCACCACATAGTCTGTAATGCTGACAGATACCGGTGGCTAGAATCTGCAGTGAGTGACATCTGACCCTCATGTGGTTGTGGCCCTTTGGCTGTCTACTGGGTGGGACAGGCCTGTATGGCTCCTTGTCACAGTCACCCTCTTCCACACATCTATGTACATCTACCTTTGGCTTATTATAGTGTGTTGTCCTTACATATATGCTTGTATTGCTATCCACTGTGTGTGCAAAGCATGAGTGGTGCATACTGAGAAGTGTCTGCACTAACATGTGCGACTGCCAGATATGTCTGGTCCACTGGTGTTTGCAGACATGGCCTTCATGTGTTTAAGTGTGTGAGCATGCCCAATATGCCTGTCTGTATTGACTGTGTGGATTCAGTCCAGGTAGTTTGTATTGCAGTGCTGACCTTTGTGTTGTACACCTACAAGTAGTATGCTGTCTCTGCAGGGTATCTGTCATTCATTTGGCATTGACTGTTACTACATTTCTGCATAGGATGGGGGGGACACACCTGACAAATTTCTACATTTCTACACGTGTTTGGGGGGGGCAAACCCGACTTATTACATTACTACGTAGGATGAGGGGGGGGCAATCCTGACTGTTTCTACATTTCTACACAGGATTGGGGGGCACACCTGACTGTTACTACATTTCTACGTAGGATGGGGAGCACACCTATTTCTACATTTCTACACAGGATTGGGGGGCTCACCTGACTGTCAATACATTACTACATAGGATGGGGGGGCACACCTGACTATTTCTACATTTCTACACAGGACTAGGTGGGCACACCTGTCTGTTACTACATTTCTACGTAGGATGGGAGGGCACACCTGACTATTTCTACATTTCTACACGGGATTGGGGGAGGCACACCTGACTGTTACTACATTACTACGTAGGATGGGGGGCACACCTGACACTTGTACACATTTGCTAGGACTGTACTGGTATGTCAGGTACTCCATTTTATTCTGTAGTCTTACCTATCATGCTGACTAGAGGCATACCAGTGTACTACAGATCTTAGCTTTTATTTACCTACATATTAGTTTCTGACTTTCTACCCTTCAGAACTGACATCCCACTGCCTGACCTGCTGTAGTCTGTCTGTATAGGCCTGGGGTGGTGGTTACCCACAGGCTTCATTCAGAGGCCATAGCACAGCCTTTGCTTGTGTTTGCCTACACCTGTCCTGCTGGCTGTGACTGTTGTTGGGTATGTGAACCCCCCCTGACTGGCATGTGCAAGTCACTTACCTGGTGGGTGTCCCAGTATTGAAGATGGTGCTGCAGGGCTGCCCATGTCAGATGCACATAGTACACTCCCTACACATGGCTGAGCACAGATAGTGTAATCTTTGGCATCCTTTTTACTGTATGTGAGAGTCAGGAAGAGGTGTTATTACCAGGGCCCGTCCTGTGTCAATGTATGTGCTATGTGTTGCCTCTTTGCCAAGGCCAGGGCATACTGGGCATGCCTCCTTCTGCCTACTGGGGCAGGCTCAGGTTGTTCCTCCAAGTCACTCTGTGCCTGTGCAGGCCTTGGCAATGGTGGGGGGGGGGATGTGTGGCCCTGCCCCATGCTGTTCCTGCTGCAGCTGTTTCCCCAGGATCATATTGTGTAGCATGGCACATACAAGGACAATTTGGGTACATGTAGCTGGTGAGTACTGCAAGGCTCCACCGAATGTGTCCAGGCACCGGTACCATGACTTGAGCATCTCAGACACATGCTCTACTATAATTCTGGTATGTGCGTGTGCCTCATTATTTAGTTTTTGTTCAGGTGTGTGTGAATTTCTGATGGGTGTCAACAGCCACGGCTTCAGTGTGTATCCAGCATCCCCCACTAGGTGACCGTCAGGGATTTCCCCATTGGCAAATCTCTGCTACAGCTGCATCAGATGCCAGATGTTGAATCATGATAGCTTCCAGTGCAGCCAGCACACACATTCATTATTATGCCCTGGGCATCACACGCAACCTGGAAGTTGATGGAGGGGAAGCCCTTGCGGTTGATGTAGACCCTACCCCACTCACCGGGTGGTGCTTTGATTCATATGTGTATGCAATCTATAGCACCCACTACCTCACGGTATTCTGCTATTTGGTGGAACAGTTGCATATTGCTGGCCAATGCCTCACGGGTGTTGGGGAAATATACATGCTCACCGACATGTGCTTTCATGGCATCCAGGAACTGGTGGAGTACCCTGGATGCTGATGCCTGTGAAATCCCCATCATATCCCCAGTTGGCCTTTGGAAGGTACCTGAAGCTAGCATTCTTAGGCCTACACATACCTTGGTATCCACTGGGATGGGTTCCCCTCTGTTAGTTCTGTGTGTCAGGCATGGCTGGCACAGCTCAACAATTTGCTGTAGGAGGTCCCTGTCCACCCTATAGCATTTCACTATCTCCAGCTCATGTAGCCCCTGGTAGGTTACTCTGGGTCTGTACACTCTTTTCCGTCTCTTCACTGTGGGTTGGTTAAAAGCATTCACATACTCACCACCCTCAAGTTGTTGTATGATAGCTATTGCAGCCCCTATCATTTTGCTGTTGTGAGTGTTTAAAGTTCCATGCTTGTTTACACCGGTGGTGTAGAGTGTGGGAAAAACCAGAGGGGAAGGTGTTTGCATAGTTTATAGTAGTGTTTTGGGCTGGGCTGGTCTGCTGCCTTTGTAATTGGCTGATTCCGATACATTTCACATGCCAGCTATGCTAGTTCTCCTTGATTACCTTCCTACTGCTGTTTTCCCTTCCCATTGCCTTCCTGTTTAAGCCCAATTTGCACGCCGCACAAACAGAGTGCTCAAATGTGGACAGTGCTGTGCTAAGCTAAGAGGAAACCTGAGCCAAAGGGTTCCAATCTGTTTACAGTATGCCTGACCCCCTCATGATGTCACCTAACTCCTAGGCTTGCACCAAGCTATTCCTACTCTTACACTGTTGGGACCTGACTAGCATGCTGGGGAAAACTGGGGTTCACTATCATTCCCCTCATTTTCATAGGATTGCCTGCTAATGCATAGTTACATGTCTCACACTGAGCCTCCCCCATTAGCAACCTCTACTCACTGGCCATGTTGTCTTCTGCCTGCCATTGACTTGCATGGCAGAATACTGATTTTAGTTAGAATGCTTAATTTAGGTTTAATTTGTTATTTTCCCCCTGATCCCGTTTGCGAGCCGCTGCCCTACACTTAAATAGCCGAGATCGGCTGAAAAAAAATAAAAGTTGATTTTTGTATTTTTTTCACTGTTTGCAATGCATGGCCTTATACATGGCCTTTGGCAATCTTACTACATGATATGCAGCCTTTATTTGGAGCTGTCACAGCTCCATTTTGCATTTTGCAGAAATGTACTCTGTTACTAACCGAGTACATTTCTACAGATTGCACTAGTCCTGCACGGCCGGTTGCAAGCTTCCTGGATTGCAAAATCACCTCATTTACATAGATTTCTCCTGCAAATGGGGTGATTTGCATATAGGGGCTTAGTCCATCCAGGATTAGTGCAGCAGCGCTCGTGCACACCCCTACAGGCTGTTCCTGAATCGCACAGCAGACATATTTCCTGCTAGAGCTTCTGCACCAATCTTGCACGCCGTGCAAGGTATAGAGAATCTGGGGGCTTGTTACCCCACCACTGACCCACTAGAAAAAATACACTTTGGTATTAAGTCAAATTATACTATTACTGAAGAATTAAAAGACATACATCATTAGTAGTTATTTAAAAGGGAAAAGTATGTAAAGTACTTAAAATGGGTAAAAGAGAGAAAAGGAACATTAGTAACAAAAAAGAATAGGAAGAAAGAAGAGAGAAAGAGAGAGAGAGAGAAATAGAACATTATTTAAATACTTGGTACTATATGTAATTAGAAGAAGTAGATATAGAAAGGAAAAGAGAAAGTTAATAATAAAAATGATTCACATTACCTTACAGCATAGAGACTTTCCAGAATCAAATATATTATGATTCATAAAACAAAGCATTTAAAATTAGAAGGAATTTAGTCATTTGTCCTTTAGTTTCTTTGTTTTGTTTGCTCCTTCCTTCACAGACCATCCATTTTTTGTTGCCTGTCTCTTAAAACTCTGGGATGATAATTCCATTTCTTCTAAGTCAGACAGTATTTTCTTCTTTTGGACAAATTCTACTGCTTCTTGTAGTGAATCAAAGATTTTCACTCCTTCTGGCAAGGTGATTTTTATTCTTGCAAGAAAAAGAATGTATTTGAGCTTTAATATTGACTTTTTTCAAGGACTTAATTAGAGGAACACACTCCTTTCTTCTGGATATGACAGTAGAGGTGTAGTCATTGTCAAAACAAATAACTTTTTCACCTATCTTGATAGGGGAATTATTCCAAGCTGGTTTCAGCACTAAGTCCTTGTCTTGCGAAGAAAGAAATCTAACTAGTATAGACCTGGGGTTAGATGAACTCAGAGATGAAGCTGGATTTGCCAGGGACTGATGAGCCCTCTCAATTCTAAAAGATAAGGATTCAGGCATGTTTAGTGCTGATGAAAGCCACTTATTGAGGAACTGAATCATGTTAGCACCATCTTCTTTCTCAGGAATTCCATATATTCTTATGTTATTCCTCCTTGATCTACTTTCAAGGTCTTCCACTTTCTCAATCGGCGTGGTGTTTTGTTTCTGAAGAAATTCATTGTGATGTTCATTTTCTGTCACTCTAGTATCTAGGTCAGTTACTGTTTCCTCTAAGGCAAGAATCTGTTCAGATTTTTTTTACTATTCCATTTAGAAGTTCCAGTTGTTTACTGCATTCTTGTTTGATAATATCCATTTTGTTTTTGAATTTGTCAATGTTTATTGACAGTTCTTGGATGTTTGTTATTATAAGATGTAGTTCTTCCTTCACTGCACTCTCCTGGTGTGGGGTCTTCGAGTTGCTCATCTTGAGATCTCCAGTAGAAAATGTCTTGACAGGAATAACTAAAACACTCTCTTGACTATGTATTAATTTTTAGAAAATAATAAAGAGTCTATGTTAATCTAACTTTTAGTATACTTTTAGTTAGACTTTTTTCTAAAAATTAAAGTATATTTCCTGTCAGGATATTAAAATCTAAGCAGAGCTATGGATTCCTGCTGCTATCAGACTGGCATCTTGGCCAAGCCCCCACCCATATCATCATTTTGACTGGCAATCAGCACAGAGGACTAAGGCTATGAGCTGTTAATGAACTATGTCCTGTGATATTGAGTTTCAGTTGCTCAGCTGTTGTTTGCCTATTGTGCAACCTTGAGCAACTCACTTAACTAGAAAGTGCTTTGGGGTAATTGGAAATTTGGACTAGGGCCTTAATGGTCTCCTGGACTGCATGCCTAATAGCTACCTATGATATACATGGCAGTGGAAGAATCACTAACATAGCCTTTATGTATTGCATTAATATGTGTAGTAAGATGACCATGCAGTTTATTATGAACCTCAGGTGCTCCTGGTGTCTTCATTTAAACTTCCATATCACAAGAACACCTTGGGGCATATATAACAGCTTTCTGTAATCACATATTTGCAAATAATTCATTGGTCACAGGGGGTAGTTTTCCTTTATGAAGGCATAGGGCCTACTTCTAACAGTGACTATAGTAGGTTGAGTAAACCTTCTGCACACCAAACAGTCTGAGATCTTTTTCCTCTTTTTTTAAAGAAAAAACTGGGGAAGTTGCAACCAAATTATTTAAAGTAATAAGTTCCAAAAGTAGGTGCTAAGCTTTATGAATAACCACTTTCAGTGGATTTGTTAGCAAGTCATATTGTAAGACATAAACCATTCTATCAAAAATATCTCTAATCGCATTCACAAATCAGTCATTAGACTAATAATTTGCAGTTTAATAGTAGTTTGGTTCATTGCAGATACCAATACCTTCCAGTAAGCCTTGTAAAAAACATTGTAACTATCTTAATTGTCTTATTCTGATAATCTTCTAACTGGGACACAAATGTGTAGATCTACACACATCTGTAAAATGGAGAGATTTCATAATGCAAACTGAGCAATGAGTGTTACTATGTAAAAAAGAGACAGAAAGCCAGCCTTTTCAAAGTAACTTTGCATAAATATGATGTATTGTTCTACCACATAAAGCAATATCAAGAAAATCAGTGTCTTCTCTACTTGTCTGATAAACAAATTTCAAAAAAAATCTGTTAGGATGTATATTCGAAACAGGATTCAGTACTGTGTTAGGTTAGAATAAACATTTGTTTTTATTCCTGCTCTTCAACATTTATTATTATTTAGGTATGGCCAGTTATTTTATTGAATATGAATTTTTAATGCTTTACTGACAATAAAAAAGTTCTGTATATACATAGCATATGCCATAAGCAGCATGGAAAAATGCTAACAACAAACAAAAGGATGATCTGTGTAGCAGGAAAAAATAGTTATACAAGAAATAGAGTGAGTTATTCAGAAAATATGAATGAGGTAGTTGTATAAAAAGGTCTGTAGAGGCATCTAAACAGGGCACCCATAATTGTTTTAAATGTAATGTGTGTGCTTATGGTCAGACTCCTGCTTGCTTTTTGCATCCTGAAATCAGTTGGGGATCCCACTACCTTACCCACTTGAACATTTAAATCTTGCGAGTGTGCATCATCTTGGAAACATGTTTCCTCTTCCTGAGGATGTCTGATATCAGAATAATATTTAACTGACAGAGTATAGGGGAAGTGAATGACACATTGTCTTTCTTTTTTTTTTTGTTGTGTCTTTCTGCTTTTCCCGGTTAGGGGTCGCCACAGCAGAACTCCGGTCCGCTAATGATTGGTAGTTTATTTTTATGTGCCGAGTTACCAGCCCTGATGCACAACCTTCAACGAAGGTACTCCCATTCACACATGTCTACATGCAGAAGACACCCTAGCTGAGAATCGAACCGGACAAATTGCCTCTCTACAAAATATAAATCAATGTTCAGCTTTGTATTGCTTTTCCAGAGTTTTGATCATATGCCTGTTTGATCTTAATTTTCATTCTTCTCAGCTATGTTATAAAGATCTTCAGCACTGAAAATATAATTTTTTTGTCATCTGAATTTTACCATGACCTAATAAAAATATTCTGTTCCTTGTTGTGATTTTATAACTCTTGGCATCAGGTTGGCGTTTTATCCTTCTTTTCACAAGCATAATAAAAATGTAATTTCTTAACCTGCTTTAGAAAAATAGTCTTGTACTATTAACGATTTCCTTTTGGTACCAGCTCTGAAAAATGATCTCATTTTATCAATTTATTCAAACCAAAAATACTGTTGTATGGTCTAATTAATATGTTCCTTTTAAAAGGTTTAGGTGCGTTGTCATATATATTAAAGCTTGGATCAGTCATTAGACGATCATACTATCATTCTTTATACATAAGTTTCCTTTTCTTGTGCACTATGACTTAAACTGATATATATATATATATATATATATATATATATATATATATATATATATAGCTCCCCTTCACAAAGTCAAACGTTCAGAAACTCGAAATGCATATGGCCGAAGCCATATGCTCGAATTTTTGAAGCTCGACTTCATGAAAGGGAGCTGAAAAACAGAAAAAAACGTAACACAACATAGTGTTTCTGCAGGGGGGCAAGCCCACCTGCCCCCCCCACACCCCCACTACTTATTTATTCCAAATCCGAGAGCGCACTACAGCGCAGAAAGGGAAATCTGCCGTTCTGTGCTGTATGCCGTTCCCCATTCACAGAGTCGCGCTTCCACAATTTCGAGCATATGGTCTCGACCATATGACTTTCGAGATTGTGGCGTCATTTCTGAAGGGAACCATATATATATATATATATATATATATATATATATATATATATATATATGGGCCTACTTCATTTGATTGAAAGACCATTTGACCTAAACCCATTTGATCGAAATTTCATTTGATCGAAAACCAGCATTCAGGGCATAAAACTGGGATTTGTCCCCCTCCCCAAAGTTGTGCAACCCTGGAGTTGGTATATATAGTTAGGGGGTGTGTGGGGGCACAGCCCCCCACATTGGGGGGTGTGGGGGGTGAATCCCCCCACCTAATTACCTTAAAAAGAAGAAAATAAAACAAAAAGTACAGATTTTAAACAAAAATAGGTGGGGGGTTAGCTCCCCACACTCCCCAATGTGGGGGGCTGCACCCCACACCCCCCTAACTATATATACCAACTCCAGGGTTGCACAACATTGGGGAGGGGGACAAATCCCAGTTTTATGCCTTGAATACTGGTTTTCGATCAAATGAAATTTCGATCAAATGGGTTTAGTTCAAATGGTCTTTCGATCAAATGAAGTAGACCCATAGATATATATATATATATATATATATATATATATATATATATATATATATATATATATTGATATATATATATATATTGTAACACACACATGAACACATAGTATGAAATGGAAGTGAATGAACATATAGGGAGCCCATTCATGTTGAATAATGGTCTGCATTAACAAATAGGTGGTTTTCTGCACTTTAATTTATAAATGGACATAGTGGAGGTAATCTCTTAACTGAGGAAGCAGAAAATTCCACAAGATATAAGACATTTTTTGGAAAAAAATTTTATATTGACAGATATTAGTCATATCTTGGATGTGGCGTGATTCCCAGGTATTTGTTAGGTTTTCAAGATGTCTTTCTGGTAATCAGGCATCAGATCATGGAGAGCAGAATAAGTCATCATTAGCAATTTATAGGAGATGTGATGCCCGTGCACTGGCCCAGTAATCAAGGAGCCTCAATCCTCATCACTAGCACCAGTGAGGGGTGTGCACATTGGGAAGGATAATAGGTACACACACAGTAAAATACCATTTCCCTTAAGAGCACACAGAGGTGACAGTCAGTCTGGGGCTGGTTTCTCCCTTTCTCTCCAGATCCCCAATAAGATTCCCCACTGGCACAGCTATAGAGTGGAGTCTTTAACCAGGGTTCCAAGCCAAATCCTCCAAGCACTTCCTCTGTCCAACCAGTGCTTTGTGTCCCTGTCCAAGTAGCTGACACACACACACACACACACACACACACACACACACACACACACACACACACACACACACACACACACACACACACACACACACACACACACACACACACACACTCACACTTTGAGATATGATTTATATACAAACACGCAGACACTCCTGGGGAAGGCTGGCACAGGTTCTCTAGGTATGCCCCTTCTGCCCAGGCTATAAGGTAGTAATCTACTGCCACTAGAACCCCTACTTATCAGCTACTATAAGGCCTTTCCCAAATGGTGACCAATTTCTCTGTGTAATAATACTGTTATCCAATTAGTAAGTATGACCAGAACCTTTAAGGCTATTGGAATGGCTTGTACAGTATCACTAAATACATGCAAGTACTCTAGAGCTTAAATTATCTCTGCACAAAACAGCCACAGTTGAAAGGGTTAAAATATTTAATAATAAATAATAAAACCACAAGACAAATCTCTTCCATTCAACACAGTGCTAGTCAAGCGTTCAGACACAGAAATTTTAAAACAATGCGGTAGGATAGTCTGACATAAATATAGAAAACAGCTAGTCTAATCTTACTATTTTCTATCAATTTCTAAGAGAAATACTAAACTCTAAGATCCTACTTACATATAGATCAAAGAAAGTGCTGGTAATATTGTCAGTTCTGAACACAAATGCAAAATGCTATCTTTTTCTCTCTGAGTTCTCTTAAATTGATAATACACCACTGCTGACCCAGTTTAGATTACATCATTCTTGACACTTCTCTGGTTCCCAGGCTACCAGGAACTCTACATTTACATTTCTTAGTAGGCTTACACCTGGTCAGGAAGCCACAGCAATAAAAGACATTATACATGTAAAATGTAGCAATTAACTCTGGTCTCAAAACAATAGAAGGAATTCCTTCATCCAGACATCCTGTATCAGAGCTTTGAGATCAAACAGTCATAAAATGCTTTACTTTATCAGCTTTCTCCAGCAGGGTGCATTGTGGTTGCATTTTTGAAGTTCAGAACATATAACACAGTTTTTCTTACATTTAGCTTTCTTACATTTGTAAAACAGCCTGTGGATTATATTAATATTTACAATGACATAGAATTATCTACAAAATTCTATCTAGCTGGGCTAGTAGCCTTTCAGTTTTTTTACAGGAGATTGTATAACTCACTTTAAATCAATGTGATAATATCAATAGGTTTGATATGGCACCCATATGGTATCTTAGTTACTGCATTTTGCACAAGTTGTTATTTACAGTATCTACCAGTAGCAGCCTCAGACAGTGTACATTGCAATAATTCAAACAGTAAAACTAGAATATGTGTCATCATTATCATAAAGCTGAGCTAAGGAATAAGATGTCTTATACTGTGTTTACTGGTGTCCCTACAACAAAAAAAATCTGAGTTTAAAATAATACCATGTCACAAAATATGGTTGTGCAGATACATAGCTTAAATTCAGAAGGCACCACATTATAATATGATTCCTGTCCAGATTTATATTGGTCTCTATCAAACTGCATTTTTCTAACTTGGAGAAGACAATTACTGTTTTGTACAGCATATGATTTGAGCTGTCCATGACACAGTTTCAGAAAGTTGTAAAGGTTTAAGGCTTACAGATTCTGATATCATTGTTTTGTCAACAGAGATTTTTTTTAATGTTTTTAATGTTTAGCATTTGCTGGGTGGAGCTGTTTATTAGTAGGCATGTAACACATTAGGAAGTGTAGGAAAGATGGAACTGAAAACACATCGCTTACTTGAAAATTACATTGGAGATCTACACAGCTGGCTATAACACAATTCTTGATTCTCTGAAGTTTTATTTATTATTGTTCTTATAGTGTTCTGCCACCATTTTTGAACTAGCTGCTGTTATGAATAACACAGAAAAGATTATATGGGCCTACGTTGTTTCTTGGTGAGACATTGCTTAGAGAAATGTATGTTGATAGAAACTTAGCAGCATTATTTATTTATTTTTTTTGGCATTTGCTTTAGTCTAGTGGTAAGCTTTATTGTTTTGCAGAAGTCATAGAGTAACCCCCAAGAGTCTGATGATTTCACAGAGCACTTCTTAACTGGAAATATTTGAATCTGTAACAAATTAAAATATATTATTCCAAGTGAACTTATTAAATGCAGAAGGTTCTAAAAACAGTATTGCAAGACTGCTCTTCTGCAGTTCTATTTTATTTTGGAGGCACGGCTGGGCTTTGCTGATTTGGGGTATGGTTTTCTTATACATTGCATGATTTGTGCTGTCACACAAATGTCATCCACAATTTCAGAATTTAATCCAACATATCTAAATGGAAAAAGTCAAGATGTGCTGAATTTGGAAATGTTGGATTAAATTCTGGAATTGTGAGTGTTGTCTGCATGAATTTACAAGGTGAAATAAACTGAAGTTAGTAGAAAAGGTGTTGATTTCTCATATTCTGCTTATTTCTTTTTTTTTTCCAACTTATATTTTATCGCATTTTCAGATTTAAATGTTAACAACAATGACAAAAAAAAAACAGTATACAATGAAAGAAAATGAAAAACATTATACAGACATTTAACATAAATCGCCTATATCATCCTGTCATGACAGAAGAAAAAAGAACTGGTTATCTACTGTATAGTAAATGACATTAACCAACACAATATGACATTTATCTAAATAAACTGAGGTAATATAGACTTAATATTAGGAAACAAAAGGTGACCAGTAGATAATATAAGAAGTAAATTAAACCTTTGAACGCAACTATTTACAACTGTACAAATAGTGCCACTAATAGTTGAGAGATAAACTTTTACTAATCATATGTTATTTTACAATGAATTATGCTGCTTAGAGATTTTATTTCAAAGTTATTAGAGAGAGGGTCTTCCATACCAAATAATGCGGGTAATTACATAGTTATAACATAGATATTTATTATTCTAATATATGGTCTAAGATATTTTTCCATATTTTTAGGAATTGTATTCATTTCTTTTTATCATTAATCATGAGTTTGTGTGAGATTATGTAAGCATGGGCCATATAATATATAATTTGACTAGTTCAAATATGGGGATCAGAATTCTTAAATTTGATGTGGGTACGTGAAGTGAGTTAACATGTAGAATCGCAAATTCCCAGGATAATGTAGGTTTCCCATAACCCATTTTGTTGAGTTTAATTCTTAATGAGTCCCAAAGGTTATGTGCACATTTGCAGTACCAGAAGATATGTAATAAGTCTGCTATTTTTGATGGACCGAAGGGGCAGAAAGGTGAGTTATTCGGGAAAAACGTATTTAGTCGTTCTGGCGAGTAATAGGCATCATTTATTGATCATTAACTGGGTGTAAGTCAGTTTCATGTAGAGAGAGTATTTGTTTGTATTAAGCCATGCTTGTGAGATCAGAGCATTAGTTATTTCTGGATTCTTGTCTTTCCAGTATTGAGCAGATGTAAAGGTGGACTGGTATTTTATAGAGGTGCTTAACTTGTATGCAGCTGACAGCATTTTTTTTTGGAAGTTTTAAGAACTTGACTAAGGCCTGTGTGTTTGTTATTACATTTTCTATTTCTTGTGGGATGTCTCTGAAGATAGATATTTTTTCCACCAATTGTCTCAGTATTATTGTGTATTTGTTATTAAGGTTGAGATGATGTTTGATATATTTTAATGACCTGTTTTTAAGTCTATATCGATCCCAGACTATAAGATCTTTGATTTGTGGATATTGATCTAGGGTGATCATTTCATTTCCTATTTTTAAATTTGGGTTCAAGTGTATTGGCTGTAATAGGGTTAAAGCACTTTTTAGTTGTAGGTCTGACAGAAGCGATTGAAAGGTTTTGATTTTGTGTTTAATGGAGGCATGAAGTTTTATATCTTTTAGATATAGTCTGCTTATTTCTGCTTATATGTTACACAGACATTTGACATATTACCATGCCAATAAAAGATTAGTGGAAAAATTAAGTAAGTTAGTGGCAGGTCTTAGAGTAATACCATGGGAAAAATATTGACTAGGCAATAACACCAAGGGGATTATAATGAACAGAGTTCCCTGAGAGGAGCAGACCGAAATTACTGGCATATCGTGGTGCTTAGTCTTGTAGGCGGTCTATTTCAATGTCTTTTTAAGAGACCTTATGAAAAGTCTTATAAAGGCTTGAAAGGAAAAAAATGTATGTTTCTACTAATGACATAATTTTATGTGATTGGGCTGATACAAAATAAAATGCAGTAAAGACAACAGAAGAATTGACAAGACGAAAATCTGGTCTAAAACATGGCAGCTTAAACTCAGTGTACTATAGTGCAAAATAATGCACGTAAGAATCAGAAGAAGGAAAGGAGTATACACTGGTGTAGGAAGTAACAACAATCACAAAACAGGAAAGTGGGCTGAGAGTAGGTATATCTGACTGACTAACAGTAAGTAAGCAATGGGAGGAATATTGGGATTTATTAGAGAGACCTACATGGCATAAAACATACACAAAATAGGGGCAGTTCAGAGGAATCCAAAATAATCCATGGTCTGTTTCAACAAATAGAGATTGAAAGGTCTAGATGTATATACCTTAAGAAAAAAAAAAAGCAGAAGTGGACATAACAGAATATTTCAAGGGGATATATCAAGGGGATCCATATAGTCAAAATAGGCATCATTCTTCCAAAACCATTTGCATTAGAACCAGAGAATATAATTTGAATTTATAATGTGAGTGGCTGTAGTGGATATATACAAACATTGTTTCATGCAAATGATAGTGGATGATTGGAAAATTTTCCAGAAGTAATTGGGTCAGCACACGTGACTGAAATCAAGAATGTATAGGGCATGCATACTGTTATCCTTATGAGGACTGAGGTACATGGGAAAGATTAACATTAGTTAAAGATGACCTATGATGTATTGAATAAAAAGGGAAAGGAGACTGAGAGACAAGGCAGGCCATAAAGTCTACCTGTTGTCAAATGATTATGTTAAAATTATGACTGTGGTCACAGAACTAAAATTTGCAGTATCCACTGTAATTGTTTAGGGAATGCACAGAGTTGACACAGTTTTGTTTATAGTTTGGATCATTACAATTTCTTTTGTACTGAGATTTTGTTTTGGCCAGATATCTACAGACCACTCAAAGATATCTGCTAATCATTGTTGTACAGCTGAGCAGAGTTGGTCTTAGGCCAATTGGATGTACTTGGACAAATAGGGCCCTGCTCCTTCGGGGGCCCCTACACTAGGATATAACAGGATCATTATACCTTACACGATCCAGACATTTGCCTGAGAGACATTACAGCTAAGTGTGAGGTATTTTCTTACTTTTCCCATAATAGTAGCAAGTCTCATTAGTGGATGGACAACTTTTCCAATCATGTGGTGCATTAGTGGGTATTAGGCTGACAGTGTCAGCTGCTCACACCCTCACAGTCATTGGTTGTCATTGCTGAATGTTCAACAAGGTTGTCAACTCCAAATTGGTTGAATAAACCATCTGTTTTTTGTGCCTGTCCATTTACTGTCTTGGAAGATAAGACCAGGTTTAATTTGAAGACTGATGATGGGTCCTGTTTTCTTTTGCTTCTGCTGCTGACTTTGGGTTTACGATTGGTTGCTAACAGTACAAATACAAGAACTAGCTGTGGAAAAGTCAGTCTAAGGTGTATGAGATCAAGCACTAGTAAGCATAACAAATAATAACAGATACTGCCGGTTTAATTTCTTCAAGTCTTTTTGTGTTTTAATAGCATGATGGGAATGGACCCCATTTCTAAGTCAAAGTGTGATTAAAGTTTGTGAAATTAGCATTGTTTCAATCTTTGATGTTAGCCAAAAGTGCTATTTCCAGCACAAGTGATATGTCCAGAACTGACTCCTGCAATCCATATGGAGTTACATGAATCAGTAGCATAGCTAAATACAATTGTGCAGTAACTTCTGATGACCAAGACTTTTGATAGAACGTTAGCAGTTCAATACTATACTAGTGAAATGCTTGCTGCAGTCACACACAAGTAATCCCAGGGAAGTGAAACATAGTGTGTGTGTGTGTGTGTGTGTGTGTGTGTGTGTGTGTGTGTGTGTGTGTGTGTGTGTGTTCAGTGGTGGGAGGCAGTGTTGGATAGAAAAACATATCTGTTTAGCTTAAAGTAGAAAAACCTCAGGAGTATCATTCTTTGAGTCATACACAAAATAAGCTGGCAAGCAGAAACTTAAAGTTACAAAATAGTCGGCCTGGAGTGAGGAGCAGTTTTGGGATGGGAATTGTTTTATTACAAGCTGAACAATCTGTGGGGCTTTACATGCTCTCCCTATATCTATGTGGGTTTCCTTAAGGCATTCTGATTTTTTACCATCTGTCAAAACACGATGCTCAGTGACAACCTTTGCCCTTGTGACCTGGGTTATTGCTGGAGAAGTTGGCAAGTTGTCATGTATTAGTCCACTTATCTAGCTTTTGTTAGTGTCAGTGACTCCAAAGGAAGCACACTTGCCTTTGATGTTGGAAGATCAGAAGGCTGTGGGTTCTATTCCAATTTCATGTGAGTGGATTAATTTCCCAGTGCTGCCACTGCAATGCAACATGGGGGGGGGGTGCTGTAATATTGTGTGTGCTGTTCTTTAGATGAGACATTAAACCAAAGTCCCATCTGCCTAAGATGATGTTAGATCATGTGATGTAATAGATCCCATTGTACTTATCAAAAAGAATAGGAAAAGTTTCCTGGTTCCTTTCCCAAATTTCACCTAGTTAGTATAAATACCACCTTGGGTCTCCCCTGAAAAGCAGCTACTAGACTAGTGAAACTACCCTTGTCAACAAAGGATAAACAAATAAATTAAATAAAAAATAAATTAAAAATAAAAAACGCACTTTCAGAAATAATTAAGTGCCCCCTTTATCACCATGATTCAGGCATATGTGCAGAAGAGCAGAAGGCAATCTGGTGAAGAATATTTGGGACAGACAGGAAGAAGGCAAGAGGAAACAAGGGCATCCAGTAAAAAGGTAGATGGATTTTTTGAGAGAAGACTTGTGACAGTCAAGCATGACTGTTGAAGAAGGTAGAAGAATGGCACTGAATTGAGATAGATGATGAAAGGTGACATGACACCCTGACTACATGTAGAAAATGGGAAAAAGGGGGCTGATGATGATGATGATGAGCATTGTGCAGAAGTTCCCCAATTTTATGTGGTTTGTGGAAAATTGTTGACAGTTACAAGGAATGAAGATTATATAGGGAAGAAAATTTAACCATACAAAGCAGGGATGATGAAAGAAATGGGTAGTATGAAGTGAGAATGTTCAATGGAGGTTAGAAATTAGTCATGATCTTTCTGGCCACCAGTCTTCCCACAGCCATTAAATGCAATTCCAGTGACTAATCTGTTCAGCCTTCCTGGCATCATAGGACATTGGGCATGGGAGATGAGAGCTGGGGACTGTAAAGAGTTAAAAATTTTAACAGATTTCATGTTTCAAAATGAACCTGCTTTTTAGTAGCACAGTGTGCTTGGTGTTATCTGCAGCACCACCCAAAGACACTGGAGTATGTAAGGCACTTAACTTACAAAGATACTACTCTTTTAATTAATTTATTTAGAGTTTATTAACCAAGTGCACTAATCATCCTAGACTATTTGAAGGCTCAGCATCACAGAAAAATAACCAAAAAAACAATAAACTTTAATCAATATCTCTGCAATAGTTCATATGTTGGTACTAGGCTATCGGCCCTAGGGCCTATACAAGCCTCACCATAACAATTCCCTGGATATTTCTTCCCACAATATTTACTTCCCTGGACCCTGTCTAGCAGGGTGACTGATGTGATCCCCAGGGTGAATTTCTTATCTCCCATCCAATCATCAAGGTTCCTTTTGAAGAGGGCCGAGGAGGCGCTCTGCTTGACATGTATGGGCAGTCTATTCCAGAGTCTGGGGAGTCTCTGGGTCAGGAACCTATCCCTCTAGCATGTTTTGTTCATTGTGATGACAAGGTTTAGATTCATGGAGCATGTGGCTCTGAGGGATTGGGATTTCTTTAAGTGGAGCATGTCCAACAGCTCAGGGTTTGACATGGCTTTGTATGTTAAGCAAAGATCGCCTCTGAGTAGACGATATGTCACAGAGTATAGCTGGAGTTTTTTAGACGGTCAGCATAGGGCATCTGCTTTTGGCCTGTGATTCTTTTAGTGAGGTATTTCTGTGGCCTCTCCAGCTGTTGCAGATGTCTTGTGAGGTACATACCAAACAGGGTGTTGTACTCTATAATGGGTCTAATGAGGGATGAGTACAGTGGGACAGTGACTTCCTTTTTTCTGGATGAAAAGCCCTTACTGATGAAGTGTGCCACATAGAAGGATTTCCTGACTGTTGTGGTGATGTGGTTATCGAAGGTGAGACCACTGTCCACCTGTGTCCCTAAGTCTCTCATCACACTTTCAGTGGTTAGTGTACTGCCACCTATGTGGTAATTCATGGGTACATTTTTTTTCCCCAAAGGGGATAACTATACATTTCTTGGCATTAAGTTTGAGCCCACGGCTCTGGCACCAAGCATCTGTTTCTGTAAGGCCCTTTTGTAGAATGTCCACATAATTTGGGGATTCAATAATGGCTCCCAGTTTGCAGTGGAACAGTAAAAGCAAGCATGCAGAGAGGTAATATGTAGCATAAATGGACACAGTCATAAATAAATGTGATTACAAGAATTCAGTCAACAAAATAGTAAGCAATGTACCTATATGCTATCATAACATCATATAGAAAAATGTTTCTATGGAGAAAATAATATACAAATAGCAAAGTATTTACAGTATGTAATATTACTGGACATGGGACGTGAGAGACAGAGAGAGTGAGGCATGAGTCAAACTAGGGGAAAGGAAAGAGGTATAAAAGAGAGAAAAAAATAAAAAAAAATAGAAGTCTGGGGTTGGGAGACAAGGCAGAATTCTGCAGCTGTCTCCTATCCCTGTTTCAGGAGATCCAGGCCAGGCAGTACTACAGGAGTTTGGGAACATGTTTACTGGTAACCCACCTGATGAAACATTCTGTAAATGCACACGGCCTCAATATCCTATCAAACAGACCCTTAAAGTGGTCCTGAGCTAGCTAAGCAAACTCTGCGAGAGCAAGTACAGGAACTGCTGGATCTGTGAGTAATCCAGGAGTTCAGGCTTTGCTTCTGTTTTAATCTGTATTACAAAAATATAAGCTAACAAATGTATTGTTTTATTTATAATTTGCAATAACAGCATGTGTTCCTGATACCTAATCTAAAACTCTCTTAAGTCTGGGAAGCCAGCAATCCCACCAAGGGTTGGGGTAGTAGATGGAGGCATCAGGTGAGGGGTCCTACACAATGGTCCAAACTGGACCCACAATTGTTAAGTCCAGTCCTGAGTTGAGACTGACTTTTATGAAGAGGTGATTTTTCTTACCTTTAATAATGGTCTGAAATATTAAATAGACTTCATTAGTGGACTTCGTATATCAAAGCATCTCCAGCTGTATCTGACACTTGCTCCTCCTTCTATAAGATTGCAATGCTTTAGTTAACATCTCTACAAATGAAACTTTCTTTTTCAGACATTCTTTAGAAAATCCATAAAACAGACTGTATCATCTTTCCCCTCAGTACTGCATTTACTTTTTTCCACTTTGATGAATGTACATCAGGTAGGTCCACTGTACCTTTTAATATTTATATATGTACACACACACACACACACACACACACACACACACACACACACACACACACACACACACACACACACACATATACATATATATATATATATATATGTGTGTGTGTGTGTGTGTGTGTGTGTGTGCATATATATATATATATATATATATATATGTATGTGTGTTTCTGTATGTATATATATATATATATATATATATATATATATATATATATATATATATAGTAATCATGTCAAGGCTAGCCACCTTCATTGATTCTAAATGATTGCCACTGACAATATGACAACCTGACTCCATGTGCAGAAATGGGAAAAAGAGGTTGTGGATGGGTGGAAAGTCTAAAGAGAGACTCGCATGAGTGTTATTTGCAAAGCTGTGATAACATAACCCAGATCATCTCATGTTTTCTTCTGAAAATAGCAGATAGACGGAATTGACGTGAATGAACTTTGATGCATCTCATATGTCAGGATAAACTTGTAAGAGGTGTGTTGCTCCTTAAGGAAAGACATATAGATAAAAAGCAAACCAGTTTACATCTGCAGCTGCCTGCCCTCGGCAGGTTCTTAGGCATTCCATCAGCTTAGTAAGTTACTATTGGAACTTAATCAGGTGATAGTTCTGTAGATAACAGTTCTTAGTTTTTTTGCACCTCACTATGAGGGTATAATCCACATCTTTTACAGAAATTTTGCAGGAACATTTTACAGAATTTTGCCTGAACTTTCAGAAATGTATACTGTAAGGGATCCCGAAAATGATATGCCTTAATGCATGCATCTCTCTAGCTGGTGCACCAAAACTTTCTCCATTTTTTTCGATAAGAAAGATTATTAATATAAATTGTAATCTTCTCTGATCACTGCTTTTTAAGAGATTTTTTTATGGGAGACACCAAACCTCTTTCAATTATCAAAACAAAGAAAAAATGTTGTAGTTCGCAAAATGAGCTTACAAATAATAAATTCTGTAACCTTAATCAGTTTTAGGGAGACTTTTCTAAATTATGATCTGGCAAAGTAAATGCATCTTTTCAGTAATAATAATAATAATATAAAATAGCAGATTTACAGTGCAGTGCCTCTTGCGGTGGGCACCAGGGCACCATAGTGGCAAAATTAGCCAAAACGCATTGCAGTGAGGTACAAAAGTGCCTTGCAGTCTGATAAGCAGGCTGAACAGCATATCATACTGACAGTGCAAAAAACAAGTCAATGACAGGTATGCTTTTGAGGAGTTTCATTTCAAATATTTTATATCTATGAGTTTCACTGCAGTGTGTCAGATTAAATGAGTTGGTAGAATAATTTTCATTTTTTTTCTCTTTTCTCCACTGTGTGTGACTGTGGAGATGGTAAATTTAGTTTAATGGGGTGCAAGGGGAGCTTGCCACTTATAAAAGAAATGATGTTTTTTGACTCACTGTTATTTTCATATACGTTTTGGAAAGCAGTGAGGTGAAAGATAATACTGCGAAATTTCATAGAGAAACCAAAAAGATGAGTGGATTGATTTGATACTGCAAACATCTTCAGTAACAGAAAGACTGTATATTAAATTAAGGGTTCTGAACTATACAGATTATAGCATACTAACAATGTAAACCTGTCATTTTAACAAAAGTCATAACTTCCAGCAATTTCCCAGCCGGCATCTTGTGTCCTTAGGTAACTGAAAGACTGGCAAACCATTTTGGATAAAACCTGCCCTATTTGGAACACACCTGAATGGCAACTAACCTGACTAAGTGACCAGCTAGTGATTATTACTGGGTGCCAAAAGAACTTCTGGTCTGCCACCATCCAAAGAACTGAAGTCCATCTCAGTCCAATGATGGCCTCAGTTGTGTAGGAGTTAGTTCTTTTATGTTATAATGCTGCATAAGGTGAGCTTCTCAGGAGGCTATAGTGTGTGGAATCCAAGAGTAATGATAACCAGGAACTGGTTAGGCAATTGTAGTGGTTACATCACCATTGACAGTATACTGAAATGGGTAGTGCTGAGTTGCTAAAAAGTATTGCCTATAAATAAACAATTTTGGTCTTAATATAATGCTGCAATGTACACTAGATGGAGCCTTGAATACATGTCCTGCATGATACGGGTACAATAAGTGTGTGTGTGTGTGTGTGTGTGTGTGTGTGTGTGTGTGTGTGTGTGTGTGTGTGTGTGTGTGTGTGTGTGTGTGTGAGTTTGGGCACATGTTCATGGCTGGGTATATGTTGGCATGGATCTAGAAGTGACTTCTTATATAACAAATGATTCTGGACTTAAAATTCCCAGTTTGTTACTTTGCCAAGGACACCACTACAGGTATGGTTAGTTGCAGCATGTGTTATTACAGGTCATGTTTTGATGATCAGCACTGTTGCTTGACAGCTGTATAAGCTATGACATCAGCATATATAATGTACAGAATGTCAATGGTCACAGTAAGATGTTCATTCGTTGTTTATTTCCTCTGATTATGAAAAGATATCAGTTGTCAGATAAAATATGTAATGGGTTAACTGATCTTCACATTTTTGCAAGATGTTTCTAACAGATTTTATGTAGCCAGCTGTAGCAAATTACAGTGGTAAAGGTAAATTATTCATTAAATATAATTTGTAAGGGAAGTTTGACCTTGAAGTGGCTAAAACAAAATATTAAATTCTTTTCATATAGGTACCCTCTGAAAAAAGTAAGCAAGATTTTGTATTTTTTATTTGAAATGCCACTTGCATGAGGTTATTAGGTAAAAAAAAAAATGACACTTGCACGTAATTACAAATAAAATTTGATGTTTGCAAGGAAACAGTCTTCATAGTACTGCCCCTGTTATACCTGAATTATACAGAGCAGCTGGAGGCTGGGAATTATGAAAGTTGTTAGATTAGCAGGCATCTTGGACACTCTGAACTGCACTGTTTCCTGAAGTTCAAACAGGATGAAACGATCAAGACATTCGTGCTGTATCTTATATGAATAAGACCCTCAAAACTAAAAGCTCTACGTGACTGTCACATGTTTATCAGCTATTATTGCTATCAGGTTCGCACCCTGCAGGAGATAATGGAATCTGACATCTCCTAGACTTGGTTGAGTCACCTTAATGCATGACAACTTGAAAGAACCAGTGTCCTATGCATTCTGTCAAATCACAGCAGTATGAGCTCTTAAAATCTCTTTGCTGACATTTCTTAAGTGCTCACAGATAACAGATCATCAGTGCTTTAAAAAGAATCTTTTTATGTGTTTTGTTCTTAAGCCAGAAGAAACTAAGCCTTGTCAAGGTCAAATTTAGTGCAAGATGAAGGCATACTGTGACTCATCTCTTTCGTTCCTCCTGCCATTAGATGTTATTTTTTAGAATAAATATCGCATTACTACCCAGCTCTGCTCGTTTCTGACATGCGGTTACATGACTGTTGGGGTAGGCTTAATGTCTGCAGCTTTACAGCACTGCGGTTCTGTGACTTACAGGAAAGCCTTTACATTTCACAGGTTGGAACAACATTTCTTGACAAAACATCCTCTCCTTGGTGAATTATTGTCAAGTCATGTACATTAATTAAAATGTAAACAGAAATTTAATAAAATATGGCACATTTGATACTGTGATCGCCAGAAATGTTCACATACATGAGGCATTTGATTGATGCCCAACTCCCTATCAAAAAGGTGTATGTACCTAACATAAAAACGTTGAAAGAATTATTTATGTTAAACTTCTACATGCATTTTAGCTATTACTTCTTATTTAAAGTGGTTAATGCAGCAACTTAAGAGTGCTGATTTACCAGTTATGAAAACTCATATTATCAAAAATGCTCTCCAGGGGTTTGGGGAGGAGAACAGATGTACGTTGTACAAGAATGCCCCAGATTATTAAGGAGCTGCTGTTTTTGTTTCCTTCCCTTTCCCCAGGTTTCTCACTTACAGGGATATGATTCTCTGTTCTGGTTATTAATACTTGCTACAACTCACAGAGCTGATTTGCAAGGCATCTACCTTCAACTAGTCATTACATGCAATGGTACATGTTTTCCACACATCTCTCTGACAATACCTTTTAAAACATCTGAAGAGAAAACCCTTTTGCTACATCTACTGAAGGTCCTCTTCAGCTCTTACATGCAGCTGCTATTTCCTCACATCTTGGGCTATCCAAATAATTCCAGCTGGCCCAAGCCCTTTTTAGTATAATGCTTCAGTTTACACTGGATGGAGCCTGTGATGACAGGAGAACACAAGTGGTTTAACTAGTCCTTCCACCTATCTACATCTGTACTTAGCTGATATTTCCTCACACCTGGGGTTATTCCAAACCATAGCAGCTGGCCTATGTCCTCTTGAATGCCCCCCCTTAGATTCACAACCTAAAACACACTCTGGTAGTCCATTGTAAGGGCCCAAAAACATCTGATGACCTCTCCTTCTCCGTCCTCATTTCTTGTACTTCATTTCTATCACTTCAATATCCATTACTTCACATCCTTTGAAATCATATCATATATACCCCACTCAAGCATAGCAGAAAAAGTAAATAAACTTGGAAAAAAAACACCAATGTCATCCACTAGATTGCCAACTGGCTCACAGATGGGATGCAGGAAATCAAAATAGGGGAACTTACTTTCACAAAGCGACCAGTCACCAATGGAGTCTCCCAAAGTTCTGTGCTGGGAACTCTCCTGTTTGGCATCTACTTTTCTGAAGTAAAAACAATGCCAAAGGTCTCTGGCTGACTAAGTTTGAAGATGACTGCAAGCTAAGAACAGTCATTGAATCCCCAAATGACTTAATCATCTTGCAGGAAGGTTTGTCCTAGATAAATAACTGGTACCAAATTCATGGACTGAAACTAAATGCCAAAAAATGCATTATTTTATCCTTTGGAAAGTCATCTATTCCAGGGAACTATCATACTGACAATATGCCCATAAGAGTTGGCCCAGTTGTTTGGGATTTGGGAACTTATGAGGTGAGTGACCTAACTTTTGACCAACATGTGTCCATTGTCAAAGTCCTTCTATATTGCACAGCTTATAAACAAATGGACTGTGTCAAGATCTAGGAATATCATTGTCCCCCTTTACTCAGCCCTCATTAGGCCAATCATTGAGTATAATGCCCCATTTGGCATGTATCTGTCCAGACATTTGTAATAACTGGAATGCCCATAGACATGCTTTGCTAAAAGGATACAAAGCCTAAATAACATTTCCTACATGGATCAATCAACTCAAAGCCCTGTTACTATATTGGTATCCTATACACACTGCTAAGAGGTGACATGTGTTTGGGCATCCTCCAACCCAATACTGATGGATTTATTGCACATCAGCAAGTCAAATGGCATCAGAAGTACTCTGTTTAGGGATCTCAACCTCTTCTGCATCATAAACAAAATGGTTTGGAGGGACAATTATATCTTGCAGGAGATACCACTGCTCTGGAACAGATTCCCCATCCATATAAAACAAATCTCATCCCTGTCTACATTCAAGCAAAATTTGTCCCAGAACTGCCCCTGTACAACTAATGGACAGAGGCAGTTTCTGAAGACTTTATCTCATGCATGGGTCCCCTCAAATTATCTGTGGTATGATCCCCCTTATTATCATTATGGGTGATACATAATTATCGACCATGGGATGGATAAGGCCAATCTATAACCAAATGGGATAGGTTAATTTGAGCATAAAAAAGGACATTTGCTAGGCTTAAAATACTTGCAAAGGCAGCTAGCCTACTACTTACCTATGAACCTATATATATCCATTCTCGCATATCGACAAAGGAATACAAATTCAGCAATTCCAAATGTTGTCCCTACTTCTTTTGTCTCATCTCCTGATGACACTCTTGGCCTTCTTCTGAATACCTTCATCTGGTTTTCCATGCCTTTTTCCACAACTGCACACAGCTTTCTCACCAGCTTATGTTAGTGGAACTATAACTTCCCTATATTTGATAGTCTACGCCAGGGAAAATACAGCCCATCACGTTGTTTGCTACTCTCGTTGTCCTTGGTTGTGCCTGATGAAGCCAGAGACAGATTACTGATCACTTCTAGGAGATTTTCATTCTCTCTTTCTTCTGCACTCACTTACATATACTTGATCTTAGGTGACTGTGTCCAAAGTACAGAACCTTGCAGTTATTTTGCACTGAATCTTAGCTGCTGCCTCTATAAGTATAGATGATTTCTTGTTCCTTTTTCAAGCTTTCCCAATCCAGGATCATTGACCTTGTTTGTTTTCTGTGTCATTCTGAAATTAGGTTTAGTTTCTAGGAGAACCCATTATATATTAAACATAAGTATGTTGAATAGTGAAGGACCCATTACTAGCCAATTTTGCACTGCACTTCCCTTGATCTTTGGCAATTTCCCCTAATCATTACCATCTGAATTCTTCCTTTCAGGCATATCTCCACCCATTTCATAATTCTTTGCTGTAATTGTAGCCTTTTCAACTTTCTGAGTGGTCTTCATCAACATACTGAGATAAAGTCCTTACTGAAGACCAGACAGACCACATCTACTGATCATTTAATTCTCCTGATATCTGTCACAGAATTGCAGAAGTTTTGCCATGAAGGGCAGCCATTCTTGGTTTAAATCTTGAAGCATTAAATACCTTACAAAGACCTGAACCCTTTGTCTCAGGAGATTCTTCATAACAACTCTGTCACCAGTGTCAGGCTAACTAGCCTTTAGCTGATCATGATATTTGCACGGAACAGAGGGGAAATGAAAATATTTTCTACTGATATGGCACTTCTCCACTGGGCAGAGCTTTATCAGAGTGGTCTTACCACAGTATTTTCTAGCATTTTGAAGAATGTGACCAGTATCCTCTGTGGGCCTTGTGTTATGTGCTCTTTTAAGCTAATCAGTTCCTTCCCTATCCTTTCCCTCTCTACTAGCCCAGCCATCCATCTCTCATGCCTTTCTGTCTTCTTTCAGTCTCAACACGATAAACTTCCATTCTTTTATTTACTGAATCTCATTCAATACTTCAACAATGTTGTTGTTCCTAACCTCCCTTTCATCTTGTTTCATTTAGGATAACTATCCCCTTTCTTCCTGTTTAAAATTGACTTGCAAAATTATTTCCCTCCCCAATTTTCCATCTACAGTAGCCCCTCCCATTCCAGTGTTGCCATTCCTCATCTTTTTGGCACTTCTATCCTTGCTTTGATATAGGTCTGCTTCTGTTTATCTGATCCTACTACTTTCCATTATTTTAATGCTTTTTCCTTATTTCAAACACCAAATTTGACCTCTCTTTGCAAATTATTTGAATCTCATTTAGTGCGTCTTGTTCTTTCGTTATGGCTAACACTCAGCTGTCCCTGAATCCTATCCAAAGGTTGTTTACCCATGCACTTCTCAGCATTCTTATAACTCCTTCCAGACATTTACTCCCAGCTTGTTAGTAGTTCAGATCTCTGCAGTCCTGCTCTGCTCTATTTGTCCATTGGATCTTTATTACTCTGCAATAAGTGAATCATTCTGCCGCATTGTCAGTGATGACTGGTACAGATTTCCTCTCTACATCATAAACTTCACCCAACCTGATGAGGATTACATGTGAAACATTGTTTTGGCTTCTGTGGCAATTTTCTGCAGCAATCAAACAGATTTTTATTGATCCCAAACTATCAGGATTCTTTCCCTTTATCACATGGGGACTAACCAGTTGGCACACCAGAAACTAATACCGTGTCAACACTACTGACAATTTTCTACCCTCCTGATTCTGCCAACCAACTGACTACCTCATCCACTGATGTGTCTGGAGAGTGATAAATGGTGTTGATTTACGAACTTTCCCTGTATTCTACCTGCAGTCTGACTGCCACTCTGCTTACCTTCTTCACCACTTCCATTCTGTCCACTCCCTTGGATACTGTTCTTCAAAGGATGGTGCTTGAATCTGCCCCACGCTCCTGGTTTCTCTTCTTCCACTGTCAAATCACAGACTAAACCACATCTTACATAAGACAACCCTCTCCACCTTGGTTATTTTCCCTCCTTTTACTTATAAGGATATGACACCATGAAACAATCGTATCCCATTCCCTTTTCTATTGTGCACATCTCTGTAATATGGCAACATCCAGTTTACCATATTCTAAGATGGATTGCCATTCTCCTAACTTTGCCCCGGGTTCCTCTTATAATGAAATATCACAGTCCACAACCATTTTCTTTATCATTTCTCTCTTCTTTCTTTTCCCAACCTTTTTTCTTAGCATCCTTCATGTTCACTATATACTTTCTATTTTCGTCCCTGCTAATATAATGTCATCCTACATGCTCCACTTAAGACGTTTGTTTTTACTTTTTTTCTCCCTACCTTCCACCTCATTTTAAAGATACAGTTACACCTACACATCTCTGAATCCTGTCTTTCAGCAATGCAGTCCCTCGTCTACAAAGATGGAGCAAATCCTCCATAGTCAATGCCTGCTCTGATTTTCTCACATACCCATTTTTCCTTTCCCCTTGTTAACTGCTGCAGTCTTGCATTGGAATCCCTGATTCTAAGCTTCCTTTATGTTCTGTTTCTCTCTGTAGGATCTCTGAGAAAACCACTGTGAACTAAGACATTGATCTTTTTGGGCTAGCTGTTTTGGACTTGTGGCTACTTCCTGCACTGTCCATAGTGCCAGGCCATAGATCCTGATCCAGAACATGACACTGGGCCTGGCTCTGCCCTTTCCCTCTTTATTAATTGTCTCTTCAACTGTCCTGTCCAAGGCCAGTTCTAGCATCATCTTGTTTGTGAGCAGACCTATTGTATTCCCCATGCCTCAGTGCACTGATCCCCTTGGTGATGAAAACACAGATTATCCATCCTAGATGTGCATTACCTTTTCAAACTGTTTGTCTCACAATAGTGTTTCTTGGTTTCTTAACATCCCTTCAGTACCACTGTAAACCATGTATATAATGTTTTTGAAACTTTTTATGTTTTTATTTTATTTTTATGAGTATGTAACTTGAATGTATTTTAAGTTTCTGTATCTGATCTATAATTTTATCTCACTGTGGAGCTTTCCTCCCCGGGTCTCCGCTGAAAATGAGCCACTAGCTCAGTTGGACCAACCCAGTCAACAGATGTAAAATAAAATAAATAAATAAATAAAATAAAAATTAGTACCTTAAATACACCCCAAATGGTCACTTTTGGTCTGGTCTAACCCCTAGCCTCCACTGCCCTTTCCTCCCTTAGGGCATTACAAAAAATCCTCAGCAACACGATGCTGTCTGAGATGCCTCAATCTCCTCACCTGCCCTGAGCATAGGTAGGAGAAAATTGGTTTATGAGATCACATCTGTAGTGCCTGCAGTTCAGAAGACATCTTCTTCATAAAGGTGCAGACAATGAGGATGTTTAAAGAAGGTAGTCTAATTGACAGAGGGTCTGGGAAAAAAACATATAAGCAGAAATGATGACCTGCTTTAATATGTATACACTTGATGAAGGTGAAGAAAATCTTGGTAGAATATTTCTGAAGTAATATCAAGGAACACTCAGACTACAAGCTGGTACATTTTTCTAGAAAAAAAACAGATAGGCAAAACTTGAGTTATGGGACAGATGTCCAAGTTTATAGGAAATTGGCCGAAAACCTCAGTGATAATTTAAAGAAGTATTATTTTTCTTCAGAATGGTTTGTGAATTCACAAATCAGTCTTTTGAGGAAACTGCAACCAGAAAAGGAAGAATTTAACCTTGAATGCAACAGGTATGAAACCATTTATAATAAAGAGTCCAGGGATGTAGACAGTATTGCTTAGTCTAAAAACACAGCTTATCTATTACATATGGAAACTGACAGACTACAGGGGGCAAATCATTTCTACTTGTTTTTCAGGCTCTGTAACAACATTCAGAAAATCCCAGTGTTTACATAAAATGCTAATTAGTCAATAACTGTTTTTTTATTTTATTTTACCTGTTGTCACTGCTTCTGAAATACATGTTTTTCCACTTAAGTGCAAAAGTATGTATTCAACGTGAATAACAAGCCACTTTAGTTACATTCCATGACAGCAGATAAAACTAAAGAAGCACCATATTGTGATAATTAAATCTTCACATAAACATTAAGCTTTTCTGAACACTCCCTTATGTCTCTGTGTTAAAAGTTACTGGAAATTATCAAAGCCAGTGAAGGAGCACTGTAGCAGAAACCAGTAATTTCTGGCCGCATCTTATTATCAGCATATGCAATGCTTTTTCCTGAACTGTGCAACTTCTAGAATGTCACAAAGTGTAAGCACCAATTTCAGTGGTCTCCAACCTTTTTTGCACTACAGACCAGTTTCATGTAAAACAATTTTCCATGGACCGGCCATCGCACATGCATAATAAGCAAACAATAGTGCCCGACAGTACAACCCAACAATTTTACAGAGACATTCTCTAAGCGCAATATGTCCTCCATGGTGTGCGTTAATATGCAATGAATGCCCACCTACACCCTGGAAGGGCGTTAATTACACATTAACACACACCCTGGATGATATTATTGCACCTACTACTCATACTCAGTGAGTTCATACATTTTGCCTGCATGACTTTTACAATTATTAAATGGTCTTGTGTTGTGATACACTCAGCTAACTGTTAGGCAGTGTTTTTGTTATACACCATTTTGCTGTTCAATTTTTTTGTTTGTTTTCACATTAAACTGTGTATATTTAATTCTAAAATTATTTTCCTAATTTCTTTAAGTAAAGAATTGTATCATTCTATTTCAAAGTTTATGAATGGCTGCTTATTGATGTATAAAGGGTAACTGCACAAAAATGATGAATTATACCTGTTACCACTTACTTTTTGAAGAAGGAGACTACTTGGTACATTTTAAGAGTGCATACATTGACACTGATGTACCATGTTGATCTAGGCAATGGTATTTTATTAGAACAGGGAGAGGTAATAGGACTGAAAAAGGTAATTATAGGCCCTTCTGAAAAACTGTGTGTGTGTGTGTGTGTGTGTGTGTGTGTGTGTGTGTGTGTGTGTGTGTGTGTGTGTGTGTGTGTGTGTGTGTGTGTGTATGTGTGTGTGTGTGTGTGTGTGTGTGTGTGTGTGTGTGTGTGTGTGTGTGTGTGTTAGAAATTAGTCATGATCTTTCTGGCCACCAGTCTTCCCACAGCCATTAAATGCAATTCCAGTGACTAATCTAATCTGTTCAGCCTTCCTGGCATCATAGGACATTGGGCATGGGAGATGAGAGCTGGGGACTGTAAAGAGTTAAAAATTTTAACAGATTTCATGTTTCAAAATGAACCTGCTTTTTAGTAGTGTGTGTCTCTGTGAATGCAAAGTAGTTTTAACCTAAGTACAGGTAATATTGACACTGGGCTGAGAGTGACGTGGACAGATTCATAGGAAGCCAGTACTCATAACTCATCTCTTCAACTGTTCACTCTGAATCTCATTTCAGCGTCGCTAATGTTGGCTAAAGCTCAGAGCAACAGTGTTTGTTTGCTGTATGGTCAAGAATGAACACCATATATATATATATATATATCTATATACAAATGTGTATTTCTATTTACCTGTCTATCTATCTATCTATCTATCTATCTATCTATCTATCTATCTATCTATCTATCTAACTTATCTATATAAATATAGCTATATATGGATTTATGACATTTCATTGAAATAATTGAACGTAATAGCTCAAAACACAACTCATCGACAAAATAAACAAAACAAAAGCACATCCTTTTTGCAGGGCAGCAAGCCCCCCTTTCCCCAAGATTGTACTACAGTGGGGAAATGGCAAATTCCCCAATCCCCACTCTTTATTTATTTTATTTTTATTTTACATTTGTTTACCGGGATAGTCCGACTGGACACAGGTCCATTTTCAGCGGAGGCCCAGGGAGAAAAGCTCTGTAGTAAGTACCAAAATCAAACAATATGATTAACAATTTTGAAGAGGCAAATAGAAGAAAAAGCAACAACAACAAAAAAAAAAACAATATGAAGAAATACATAAAAAAATATGAAAAAAATGCTGTATAAGCAAATATGGAAAAGCAGGAGATATATACAGAGAATAAAACATAGTTAACCATGGATATTCATGTGATAAGTCTACAATTTCCATAAGCAGTTAGAGTTTTATAAGACTGTAAAAAGTTATACAGTGGTTGAAGTGTACAGTGAGTTTTATGGAGTGAATGAACAAAAGGAATTTTGTGATGCAAGGGCATGACCATTTTTCCACTGTGTGATTTGTAAGTTTTTAAAATGGGTAAGAGTTGAAGCAGAAATCAGAGCAGAAGGGAGGTTATTCCAGGTTCTAGCTATGGTGTGAGAGAACAGAGCTTTTCCTGTGGTATTGTTAGCCTTTGAGATACAGAGTAGAGATTTGTCGGATGAGCGGAGAGGATGATTTGTATTATAGTGGGTGAGGGGTTGGCCTAGTGCTGGGGTTTTTTCAGGATGTCTTACAACACTGTAGGCAATGACTAGCTGGTAGTAATTTAGTAGTTGGGGAAGTTCTAACCATTGTAGTTCCCTCAGAGCATGGCAGTGGTGGGTTCTGAAGGTGGAGTTAGTCACAAATTTGGCAATTTTGTTATAACATGACTCATGTCTGGGAAGGTCAAGCTTTTGACTTGGGTAAGGATAGGAGCGGCATGCATTAGAGTGGACAGTAAGTGAGTTTGGGCAAGAGTAATCCGAGCCTGTCTTGTGAGGGATTTTCTTTGTCTATAAAGTGTTTCCATTTTTTTATGGAACTTTTTGATTGCTTGTGAAATATGGATGTCGAAAAGTTGGCTTTTGTCAATTTCAATGCCCAGGAGTTTGGTGTGGTCAGAGGAAGAGATAATAGTGCCATTTTTGGAGGAGATAGTGAAGGATAGAGGGGTAGGTATGGTTTTGTTGGGGGTGAAAAGTAACAATTTAGTTTTATTAGGGTCTAGGATAAGTTGGATTTGAGTGATCCATGTCTCGACAGAGCTAAAATATTCCAGAGTGAGTTGCTGTAGAGTGGTGATTGATGCTGCTGAACAAATAAGAGTTGAATCATCTGTGTATTGTATAAGTGAAGCATGCTGCTTGGTGGTATGGAAATTATTGGTAAATATATGGAGAAAAGAAGTGGGCCTAATATTGAGCCTTGTGGTACGCCTATCGTAGCTGGGAGTAAGGGGGATAGTACACCTTGCCATTGGACAGATTGTTATCTTTCAGACAGCTAGCTTTTAAACCATGCTATAGTGTATGGGGCAAAGGATAGGGAGGCCAGGGTATTGAGTAGTAAGGAATGTGAGACCATATCAACAGCAGAGCTATTATCTTGTCAGATCAACTGGTCTGCTTCTGGAAGCATTGTAGGGTAAAGCAGCTAAAGAGTACATCCTATCGTCTACAACAAATGATGTTGTGAAGATGTTAAATTCTACTTTAAAACCACGTTCCTAAGCACCCTGGAAACTATTATAGTTCAATCCAACACTCTCATACTAGGTGACTTCAACTACCCCTCCATCAACTGGGAAAACTACTCATGCACCAATACACTGGCCCAATGCTTCCTGGAATTCATCAATTCCAGTGCCTTGGACCAACTCATTCTTAACCCCACCAGAGGAAGCAACATCCTTGACCTGGTTATTACTAACATGGGCAACCATTGCCAAACACCAATAGTCAATTCCTCCCTGGTTAGATCTGACCACAAACTAATCACCATGGAAATCCACATCTCACCTACACCCCCTGCAAAGGTTTGTTTGTGCCTTTCGGCTTTTCCCGGTTAGGGGTCGCCACAGCGGAACTCCGGTCCGCTAATGATTGGTAGTGGATTTTTATGTACCGGGTTACCAGCCCTGACACACAGCCTTCGATGAAGGCACGTCCCATTCATGTATTCCTCCACACAGAAGATGCTCTAGCTGAGAATCGAACGGGACAACATCTTGCTATGAGACAACAACGCTACCGCAGCACCACCACTGCAGCTCCACCCCCTGCAAAGGTAACCACCATAACCACCATGAAAAACTTTTGCAAAGCTGACTTTGGGCTCCTAAAAACAGAAGTGGCTAACTTCACGGCACCCATGTTAATGGAAAATAGATGCATGACTGCTGAATCATACACCAATGCACTGTATGAACACGTACATAAATGCATGGAACTAGCCATATCCAACAAAACCAAGAAGCTCTCCTCCAAAAAAAGGAAGCCAATCTGGTGGTGCCCTGCCATTCATAAACTTTACAACAGAAGGAAGAAACTGCTGCAGAAAAAGGTGAAGTTCCAAGAATGGAAAAACTCCCTTATTAGCCTTAACAAAAAGTTGAGCTCCCTCATCAAAACCTCTAAAGCCAGCTATGAAGGCAGAATTGTGGCAGACACTAAAAACAAACACAAAGCCTTCTATAGCTATATCAAGAATCTGCATGACAATACCCAGGTTTGCGCTGAGTTACTACACAATGACAGACTCAGTGCCAACTTTACCCCTCTCTCCCCCCTAAAGGACCAATCACAATACCAAAGGAATGCCAGGCACCCAGCATTACTGCAGCACAGGTTAAAGCTGCATTGTCCAAGGCCAAGAATATAGCTTCCATGGGACCTGACAATATCCTTGGATGTGTTCTGCATGAGCTACAAAGTGAACTGGCACTACATCTGTGTGCTCTGTTCAATCACAGCCTCATCTCAGGCTTTGTCCCTACTGAATGGAGCACTGCTACAGTCATCCCTCTCCATAAAGGAAGAGTGACTACAGACCCTGAGAATTATCGCCCCATTAGCCTGACGAGTCTGATATGTAAGGCTATGGAGCGCATCATCATGGACCTAATTAACAAGGATATAGGGAATCTCCAAACTCTAGATCCCGCTCAGTTTGGCTTTGTGAAAGGTAAATAATGCCTGCTCAACCTGGTTGACTTCTTTGAGTCAGTCATCAGAGCTGTGGATGAGGGCAAGGCAGTTCATACAGCCTACCTTGATCTGGCCAAGGCCTTTGATACCATTCCCCACTCAGGAATTATTGATAAACTCATCAGACTAGGCATCAATCCCTATATCACTAGGTGGGTTGCAAACTGGCTCACAAATAGAACCCACAGTGTGAAAGCAACATACTCCAAGTAAGACTGCCGACCAGTCACGAGTGGACCCCCACAGGGATCAGTCCTGGGTCCTGTTCTGTTTGGCATCTACTTCTCAGAAGTCCAGACCAACATGGAGGGACTCTGGTTAACCAAGTTCACAGATGACTGCAAGCTGGGAACCATTATTAACTCCCCAAGTGATGTAGACATCCTACAGAAAGGTCTCACTGAGACCAATGATTGGTGTTGAAACCATGGCCTTAAGCTTAATGCCAAAAAATGCGTCGTCATCCCCTTTAGGAAAAACTCAATTCCCACTAATTACCACATCAATGGGAGCCCACTGAACACTGAAGGCATTATAAGAGATCTGGGGACACAGGTTGACAGAAACCTCTCCTTCGACCACCACATTGCCACTGTGGTCAGAAAGTCCTTCTATGTGGCACATCTCATTATTGAGGGTTTTGCATCCAGGAATAAAGAGGTCATCATCTCTCTCTAATCTTTCCTCATTAGGATAATCATTGAGTATAATGTCCCATTTGGCATGTACCTCATTAGACATATGCAACAACTGGAAAGGCCACAAAAGTACCTCACAAAGAGAATCCTAGGCCTTAAATACATGTCCCACATGGACAGACTCAAAAACCTCCAGCTATTCTCTGTCTCATATCATCTACTTAGAGGCAATCTCTGCTTGACTTGCAAAGCCATGTCTGACCTAGCTCTGTTAGAAATGCTACAACTAAAGAAATCCCAATCCCTCTGCACCACATGCTCCAGAGACTTCAACCTCATTACCACAATCAACAGAACGTGCTGGAGGGACAGGTTCATAACCCAGAGACTGCCCATGCTCTGGAATAGACTTCCCATACATGTCAAGCAGAGCACCTCACTGGCCCTCTTCAAGAGAAATCTTGATGAGTGGATTGGAAATAGAAAGTTCATCCCGGGGAATCACTCCAGTGGCTCTACTTGATAGAGGCACTGGGAACTAACGTCATGCGGCATGATGCCAAGGCACTTCTATGGGCTAGGCTTGTAAAAGCTCCAGGGCTGTTAGCTTAGTACACACCTATGAACCTATGAGAATATTCCCAGACCAGTTTAAGTGGGGTTGGGATGAATACCTACTCCATTCCTCTTTGCATATAGAGGTGTACGCCATGAGTCCACAGATTTTTCAGCATCTGAGTAAATTTATGGTTGGTACATGAGAGATCTTTTTGATTTAATTCATGACACATGGGATGGTGAAAGCTTGTCTGAGAAGGAGTCTGTTGTGGAATATCTCATAAATTACAGGACAGGGCTTAGGGATTGTATTGGGATTGCAGAGGTGCAGAACAGCAAGGGACTGGTATGGACAGATAGCTAGATTCTAAGACTGTACAGTTGGACAAAAGGTGATGTTTATTCTTGTTTGACATAAAAAGCTGTAGGCAAAATAGGAGAATCCCCTTCAGTGATATGAAAAAAAATGTAAATTATGTTGACTTTGTAGTGGAGTTCCCAGGTAGGACACAAAAATGCACAGACTCAGCCACATTAGTATGACAGAGCCCTTCCTTGACACAGACACACTGTTACTCACTATCTGCAGTGAACTACAGGAGGAATCAGACAGGTATCTTGTGATAAACCTTCTCAGAGAGTCTCCGTTCTGTACCTTGATGAATGAGGTAGTACTTTTAATGCATACATCTCCTTCCCAGGTTCCAGAAATGTGAGTAGCACTAGAAGGAGTTTAAGGATGTCTTTACTGCTAAGCTAATGTGTAGTCAATGGTGGAGCACCATGTGTACCCAATGGTGGAGCACCCTGTGTAGCCAGTGGTGGAGCACCATGTGTACCCAATAGTGGAGCACCGTGTGTAGCCAGTGGTGGAGCACCATGTGGGCACAGTAATGCAGAGATCAGTTCCAATGGCACCTTCCAGGGTATTTATGGAGAAAGCAAGCCTTCTAGGAGAAAGAGAGGAAACATACTAGGTAAATGATTATGACAACCATAAGATGCCTAGTCATGTAGACTTTAAAGTAGAATGTTTCTTTCCCCTTTTTCAAGCATTTAATAGTTTTTATCTCCAGATTTGAGGGTTGTACATGACAGTCCTCATGTAAAATTGGCCTATCCATCCAGTCAGTAGGACTAACCTTAAAGGTAGTCAAAGTAATATGCTGCTTGACCCGTAATGGTAACTCATTCCACGGACTGGGAATATGTTGAGTTAGGAACCAATCTCTCCAGTCCACCTTGTGTGTTGGAGTAGATTTATGTCCTTAAAGCTACTGGTTTTGCAAAGACACAGGAGGTCAGAAAGGACTGGGTCTTTCATGACTTGAAAAGTGAGACACAGGTCACCTTGGTGTAGCCTGTAGGCTGCTGAGTATAAGGAAAGTTGAGCTAATCTATCAGGATGGTTGCAGGATTTAAAGCCTTTCATTTTCTTGGTAAGGAATCTTTGTGGTATTTCTAGTTAAGTGCTATATTTCAGTTTATACATACCACAGACAGAACTGTATTTAATGATAGGTTTGATAATGGAATAGCACAGGATGATGTCTTTGGATCTTGAAGATGTTCTCTTGGAAATTAACTATGCTAGATAGAAGGATTACCTGATTATGGTGGAAACATGATGCTTGAATAAGGGAGATTTGTCCGCTTAAGTATCCAGGTGTCTTATGACTGTGTCTGTCTGAACAGGAGTACCGCTACCATTTATAGCATATGGGATGTGAACAACTTTTCTGCTGAATGTCACTATGCTGCATTTTTTTTTTGCATTTAACCTTAGACTGTTTTCAGTATACATGGCATGTGCACAAGCCAGCCCTTGCTAGAGCTGTTTAGTATCACAGGATGAGCAGATAGCAGTACCTATCTTGCAGTCATTAGCAAATTTGGTCTGCCACTCGTATGGGATACTGGACTGGATGTCTGCAAAATAAATGCCAAAGAGGAGAGTGCCCAGCACTGATCCCTGTGGGGTTTGCCTTCATATCGTCGATCACATATAATCAGCCGGCCACATCGTCGACCCGTTTCCATGAAACCAGAGCTGCAAAACATTTAAAATGTTGAATATATGTCGAATTTTGACATTTCCGGCTACGCCACACCTCCACACCAGTGCTAACATGGGTCAAAAAGGGGCCGAGATTTTGTCGTTCAGATATGTGGAATTCGATGTTTGGGACATTCGCACTTTGGTATTCGCAAATGCGGGGTCGACCATATTGAGATCGGCGTTATGAAGGTAAACCTCCCTGTGGTACTAAACTAGATACAAATTTATATTCAAAGTGGGTACCAGCAACTTTCACAAATGAGATCAGTTAGATATCTAATTTGCAATCCCATGGCTAACTCAGGAGTTTTCATTAAGTTTGTTTAATTTTCTACCAGTATCAAGGAGAACATCAAAAGCCTTGGCCATAGCAAGATAAGCAGTGTGCAGTGAATGACCACTGTCCACACCCTGTATAACTTTCTTTAAAGAAGCTTACTAGGTACAGGAGACGGGATCTACCCTTCATAAAACCAAACTGTTTGGCATCCAAGTCAGTTAAGTTGTCTATATCTGGAAAAATTACCCCTACTATGATGCATTCCATGGCTTTGTATATAAATCTGGTAAGGGTGAAGGCTCTATTACTGCATGAATCTGTAGAGGGGCCACCCTTGTGTTAGGAAGTCACAGTTGCTGTTTTCCAGGCACCAGTCATGACCCTGTGGATAGGATGAGACTGAGCAGCATATGTGGGGGCTAAGATAGTGCATATTTTTTACTGATGGAAAATGCAGTCCAGTATTTTGTATTCTTTTTAATCTTCAACAGGGGTTTTAAGATTTCTTTTAAAGGTGACATCGAGGGAAACTAAATGTTTAGGGATACTGGGGACAGAAATGTGGGTAGGTTGAGTAAAATTAGAATTACACTTGCCTGCAAATCAGTTAGCTATATCCTTGGGAGTGGAATATATTATATAATTTTGGATGAGCTTAGTGTATTCTTAGAAAATGTTCCTAAATTTCCTAACATAACTGAAGAAAGACTTGCAGTTTCATTTGGTATCTGTGTCACCTTTAAGCTCATACTTTGTTTTACATTTTAATAGCATTCTTAAGTTCTTGTTGGCATGCTTCATTGAGGTGTAAAGATAAGGGGATATGGATTTCTTACAACTTATCATGATCTTCCTTCTTTTGTAATACAGTTTATTAATATGGGTGTTCTACCAGAGATGTTTTTTTCCTGGATACAGAGAGTATAGATTCTATACTGGGCCTACTGTTATTTAGGGTTGGGAGGATGGCCTAATGGTTAAGGTGTTTGCCTTATCAAACACAAGGTGGCGGGTTTGAGTATCACAAGGGATAATTGGCTAGGCTTAAAATGGCCCACAAGGGCAGTTAGTCTAGTACTAATTTATTTCATTTCATTAATGTATTTGTCAATGATCTGCACACCACTTCCAGCTCCCCCCTCAGTTATTCAAAATGCAGATCACTCCGCCCTTGTTTGCAATTCCCCATCCATAAATGAACTGCAAATTAAAACCCAGGAATCATACTCTTCATTCGATCTTTAGCTACAACAAGAAGACCTAGTACTCAATGCTAAAAAGATAAATGTCATGCTCTCCCTACCTATGTTTAGTCCTGTCACACATACTCATATTTCCATTTCCTCTTCCAACAATAATATCTTGGATATTGTCCCAAATGCCAAACTCCTCAGACTTAGCCTGGACAATAAATTAAAAGTTGACATCCATATATCCAGTGTCATAAAAACAATTATTAAAAACTAGGTGCTTCATACAGAATCAAAACAATCCCCAATGATTACCACCTATTGGTTTCTCTATGCTGTCCCAATCTGCACTAAACTTCTTGCTGTTTAAGAACAAAGACTAGAGCAATCCCACAACAGAATAACAAGATTTTCCTCCAATCTCTTACTGTGTTGCTCTACATAAAAACAACTGAATGGAATTTCCCAACTATCTTCAATACATTCAGCTGAAGATAGTCTCTTTCTGTTCTGCACCAACCATCCAAATGTCTTTTTCAAACAAGAGAACTTTGCTCTAAAGACAGACACCTTGCCTGTCATGGCAAGGCCTTAAATGTACATGGTGAAGGCTTGAACTCATATTATGTGATCAAACTCTGGAAGCAGATGCCATCTGGCCAGAGACAACCTCAAACTTTGAATGGTTTTAAGAAAAATATCCACACTCATCTCCTTAATTCTGAATTCTGTCTCCTGCTCTTCCTTTCCTGGTTGATTAGTTGCCCCCTACACAAGCAAGCACACACGCACGCACATGCGCATGCACGCACGTGCACACACACACACACACACACACACACACACACACACACACACACACACACACACACACACACACACACACACACACACTATTCCTTTTCTCAAACCGGTGAAGAGTTTCTGTTCTCATCAGTGACTCTAGAATTTTTCTCTTTTCATAGCAATCAATACAAACCCTTAACCATTAATTTTCTACGAACTTGATCATGCAGATTAACAGTGTAACCCCCATCTACTTTTATAATCAGTCCTCTAGATTTGTATACATTTAGTATTTCTAGATCTCAGTGAACATTTAATTCTTGATCCCTTTCTCTGCTGTGTTTCTGTTCCACTCTTCTATGGCTAGCTTACCCTAACTACTTCCTTCTTCGCTGCAATCCCCTTTTATCTTTTCTTTCTTTGACAGCTGCTATTTGTCTCATGCACCTAGACAACTAGTTTGTATTAGATCTGTAATCATTATACTTCAACTATTGTTTGCACTTACAAAGATTCTGCTCTAATTTCTGTGTATGTTTTCTCTTACTGTATATGTTTTGGCGCTTTCCTCTCCTAGGTCTCTGCTGATAACGTGTCTTGCATTACCCAGTCAGACCTTCTGGTAACCGAATACAAATAAATAAATAATACACAAATTTACCATTATATGTAATATCGACTAGTACTGGAATTTCAGTGCAGCTGTTATGTGCTGTTAAATATCAATGAATGTTACATCTGTCTTAGGTGGGTCCATTTGCAGGGGATTGTTGGGAGATTAGCAGTGGTCTTCTTCAACCTGAAGTAGGTTTGACTTGGTGCAGTCCTTAAAGATGGGCTAAAATGCTGCTGGGGTGGTGCTACTAGACATCAAAGAGAAGTTAATTTACTTGTGGTCAGATTTAGCCAGGGTTGAGCAGATGATGGGTGGGGTACATGCAGGTGCTAGGCTGGTAAGGACCAGGTAAAGAATAATAGAGCCTCGACTGAGTAGTTTTACAACTTGCTGTAGCACATTAGCATTAACAAAGTTTAGGAAATGCTGAACATTTCCAGTTTTAGAAGTATAATTGTGACACTTAATGCTTGGGTAACTGCATTCTCCTAGCAATAAAGTATTTGGTTTGATAATTAACCTCTCAATGATGTAAATGTAATTTCCATGATTGTTGGGGGACATTAATAGGATAGGCTTGCAATAAAGTAATAAATGTATTTGTTAAAAAATTATTTTGAATCTGTAGAATATTCAAACTGGCAAGAGATTATGATACTTTTGACAAATATAGATACTTTCCCACAGTTACTTATGGGCCTGAAGGCATGATATATGTTAAACCCAGGTATAAAGGGAGTGCTGTCTATGTTACTACACCGAAACTATGTATCATTAACTACATACATTTGAATTTGTTGGAGTTGCAAGACATCCTGAAGTTCAGGCATCAACCTGTTCAACTTCCTAGCAGTGACTATTGCCACCGTGATATTCATATCTGAGTTTGAGTTTGCTATGTACGACTGTCCAATAGAGGGACCCTGCCTAAAAAGGCACTATAGGGCAGCGAATGCTTTACTCACTATGTGAAAATCTTGGTATAACGTGTAAGCCATCCCTGGCAAAACAGGAAGTCTTATCTACTATTTCTTTCCTGGCCAATGCATAGTGAATTTCCTTAGAATGGTACCACCTACTTAGCCATTTGCTAAAACCAATTATCTTGCACTGATATCTAGGCATTATTTGTCATGAAGGCAATACACTACTTAAGACTAATTTATTTTCTGTCCCAACACATGTATAATAAGTTTCATTACGTCTCCCTGTATGTCCCTCTTGGTGCACTGACTCAGGTAATTCACTCTCAAATGGGCCACCACAAGGTTAAAATCATATCTGTCTGGTTTAATGTCTCTTATGGCCCTTGTAACATTATGGATCCTGAGAGTGGACAAACAACTTACTGTCATCATGTTGTTGTGTAGTCTGATGAGTGTGGGCTCTGTATACCTAACTATGTAGTCACCTATAATTAAAACTTTTCCCCAGGCAGAATTAGATTTAGTGGACCCTATGGGCTTAGGTCTGCTTTCCTGGTGACAGTTGGATGAGCTTTTTGGATTTGCAGAATGTGTAAGTGGAAAGGAAGTAGGCATTGCCTTTTGTGCTGGAGAGTGCGATAGAGTATGTTCAAGGAAGCTTTAGGAAGGTTTTTCTTTATAGCCTCAGCATAAGTTGTGGGCCTAGTGGTGTAATGTGAATAGTATGGTGTTGTGGATGTATGAGGCTTACCAACAGTGGACTGATGAGAGAGATTTAGCTCCAGGTTTGTTAAATATTTACATCTTTTCTCAACTGGTAGAAGCAGTGAATAGTTGGTAAGCATAAGGCAGTTGCTACACTGCCTTAGAATACTTAATAATGTGAAAAGTCTGGCCTTTGAGGGGTGAGAGCAGACTACTAAGTCATGTCGAGGTCTAGGGCTCATCACAGTACTCAATGGTTGTAGGTAGATTATTGTAGTAGACCCTGAAGATATATGAATGAAGTATTTAGGATGATACTCTAAAGATAAGGTAGATGGTATCTAATCTAGCAATACTTAATGAAAAGTAAGAGTTAGTTCGATTATTGACTGCTACTTGTCTACTTTTGCTGGTCTCACCACAGCTGCATGCAGCTGGGGATCAATGGCACTTTGTCCCTCTACCCAAAGGCAAAACAGAGGCACTAATCACAAGCTCTCTCCTACATAATATTGTTGCTGCTGTCAGTACACTTACTGTCTTCTCTTGGTGGATACCCTGGATAGCATGTGCAGTATCTTATCACAAAGTAAAACAAGCTGAACAAAAGTCCAAAATTAAAACAGAAGAGTCTTCTTCCAGCACATTTTCTGACCAATCAGAAAAGTCTCATATGCACTGCCTAATCAGAGATGATCAGAAATCAGTGTCCCTCTGTTCCCTCTCTCACTAGGAGCACAGGCAGTAGCGGTAATCCCAAGATGGCCCCTAAGAGTCAGTTCCCTAACTTTGCAATGGTTAGTCATCACTAAGAAGGCAAGAAAATTATGTCTGTCTGCTTCTCTCACCAGGAGCAAAACAGAAGTACTAATCCAAAGCTGATTCCTGAGAAGTGATTCAGAGGCTCTCCAGTGATCAGTGATCTTGTACCAGATGTTGCAGATTTTAAAATAAGAGTGAAAAGGAAGTTAATATTCTATTTATTGCAGTGCTCACCAAGTATGTGGGATATACAAATCTCTGTCTTTATAAATGTACCGCTACTCTTCTCTACCTTCCTGTCTCTTTATGTCACCTGCTTCTTTAAAAACCTACCACTATTTTCCTCTGTACTTTCCTGTCTCTTTCTGTCACCTGCTTCCTGTTTTTTTTTCTGTTACCTGCTGTACACCTATCAATCTTTAAAAACTTACCACTATTCTTCTGTGTACCAACCCGTCTCTTTCTGTCACCTGCTTCCTATCTCTTTCTGTCACCTCCTGTTCACCTCTCACTCATTCTGTCCACCTGCTTTACACCCTATAACCATATGCTTCAGCTTGACCCTTACACATTAATATACCTATTCTCATGTTTTTAACTCGGATATTCTGCATCCTTCTTTCCTGTTCACAGCTGACTTTCATACACTTTGCCACTTTTACTATTCACTTTCTCCCATGTGATAGTAACTTCCCATATGACATCATCCTACATACTAATCTATCTCTTTCATTATTTAATTTTTTCTTTCTCTCTCTCTCTCTCATATAGATTAAGACCTTTGTTTGCAATTAATGAAATGATATCACTGTTAAACTTGTGTTTTTATTTGCAACCTTGAATCCTAATTTCTATGTATCAACATTGTATTTAAATCTTTTGTATATATTTTGTATGTTAATTTTAATTTTGTGCAGCTTTTCTCCCCGGGCCTCCACTGACAATGGACTCTTCTAGGCCCAGTGGACTTTCCCGGTCAACAAATGCAATAAATAAATAAAATAAATAACATATGAAAGAGAAAGCAATTCAAGCTTTAATAGTCTTAAGGGGAGGACCTTCCCAGTTTGCAATTTTAGTGTGCAATAGTACGATGAGATGAGATGAGATGCAGAAGTTTCTAAAATCAGATTTACAATAAGGATGGGCAACTCGAGAGCCACTGGATTTAAAAGTACAACAGGAACTGGGTGGGAGATTAGAAAAATCCAGTACAGCCGCTCAGCAGTAGTAGTCATTTCAGAGCACTTGCAACCCCCAATGAATAAACACTTTCCTGTTCAGGGTTAGAGAGGAACTTTGCTTCACATAGATGGAGAGCCTGTTCCAGAGAATGGGAATATAGTGGGAAACATGTCTGCCTCTCCAACATGTCTTATTTATGTTTCACACAAAATTTGGGTCTTTTGATCTAGTAGTTCTGATGCTGTTAGTTTTACAGATGTGTGAAAGATTCATCAAAACAGGGTCCAGGGATGCCTTGTATGCCAGGCAAAGATCACCTCTCGGAAGTCTGTATGATGCTGGGTAAAAAGACAGGGCTTTCAGGTGATCAGCATAGCCCAAACTCAAAGGTAAATTCACCCAAATCTGTCAGTGATTACTGACTGATAACAAACACATAGTCACTCACAAATATCTTAGAAAAAATTGTTTATGACCAGGTACTAGAATATATATGCATCTGTGTGTACATCTCTCTCTCTCTCTCTCTCTATATATATATATATATATATATATATATATATATATATATATATATATGGTTCCCATTCAGAATGTCAGCTTACTGGAACATTGAATCACATAATAGTGAGACGACAACAGTGAATGCTTAAAACAGTGAATTCCCGGAACAGTGAATTTCGCTTCCGGGAAACTAACCACTTAGCCACCACTGACTAACTTTGCCCTTTTCTCCACAGTAGTGCTATCACAGAGTTGGTATATTTAGGTAGGGGAGCACAACACCCCACGTGGGGGAGTGTAGGGGGGGTCAAACCCTCCACTCCAGGGGGTTTTATTTATGTATTATTTAGTTTTTTCCACTCCAGTGGATTTAATTTATGTATTACGTTGTTTTCATCAGTGGTGGCCAAGTGATTAGCTTCCTGGAAAATAGCATAATACGTAATTTAAACCACAGTAGTGGGTAAAACAATAAAATACATAAATAAAACGTAGCAGAGTGGTGGGCTTCCCCCCACCCCCCTACCTAAATATACCAACTCTGAGACTGCACTTTAGTGGAGAATAGGAGAAGGGTTGCTATGGAGCCAAGTGGTTAGTTTACCGGAGGTGAAATTCGCTGTTCCAGGAGTTCGCTGTTTTAAGCATTTGATGTTGTCGTCTCGCTGTTATGTGAGTCGATGTTCTGGTAAGTCAATGTTCTGAATAGGAACTATATATATATATGGATATATACATACATACAGATCTATCTATATGTATATATATATATATATATATATATATAGGTTTATGTCAGATTATCAAGCTTATGGAAACTCGAACTTCATATGTTCAAAACCATATGTTCAACTTTCAGAAAACTGGAATGAAACAAAACAACTAAAATCTAAATTTTTCAGAGGAGACCCTTGCACCTTCCCCCACCCCCTCCAAATTATATATACCAACTCTGATATCGCACTACAGTATGGAAAAGGGTAACTTCCCTAATCCCCACTGTACTGCAATCACCTTACAAATGCTTCTAGTTTTCAGAAAATCAAATATGTGATCTCAACCATATGCAATTCGAGTTTCCGAAAACTTGATAATATGACATAAACCCATATCTAGCCATCTATCTATATCTATCTATATATATGTATAAATATATATATATATATATATATATATATATATATATATATACACACACAGACACACACACACACACACACACACACACACACACACACACACACACACACACAGGCACACACACACACACTATATATATATATATATATATATATATATATATATATATATATATATATATATATATATATATATATATATATATATATATATATATATATATGGGTCTACTGTATTTGGTCGAATTACATTTGGTCGAAAATGATTTCAGGCAGTTCACTTCACCAAAAATGCATTTCACTGAAAACCCATTTGGTCGAATTCCGTTTGGTCAAAAATGGAATATAGCCCCTGCCCCACTGCAGTGCAACCCTGGAGTGAGAATATAAAGTAAGGGAGGTGTGGGTAGCACAGCCCTCGACATTTGGAGGTGTGGGGGGGGCGGAGCACCCCACATAATTGCAGTGTATTCACTATTATATACATGTGTATCCATTAAAAATACATTGAAACATATAAAGTCAGTAAAACCTAGTTGCAAAATGTGGGCCACACTCCCCCATGTGGGGGGCTGTGCCCCTCACCCCCCAACTTTATATTCTCACTCCAGGGTCGCACTGCAGTGGAGCAGGGGCTATATACCATTTTCGACCAAATGGAATTTGACCAAATGAGTTTTCAATCAAATGAGCTTTCAGTGAATTGGGCTGCCTGAAATCATGTTTGACCAAATGTAATTCGACCAAAAGCAGAAGACCCATATATATATATATATATATATATATATATATATATATATGTGTATGTATATATATCAATGATCCAACAACTCTTTGATGCAGGAACCAACTTCTGGTGCATGGATCAAATATACAGTTAGATCAACATCAGAAAATCCAGCACTCCAGTAATAAATTGACGAAATAGCAATTTATTCAAACATCATCCATAAAAAGCTGTTTAAAGCCAGGGCAACAGCCAAGCTAAAGCAGACTGGTTTTGCCCACTGATGTCATCAGTGCAATACCAGGCACATTCCTCTCAGAAAATTAAATCCCCATCATTTAAAGCAACAGTATCAATTTAATCAAATATATTACCAGATATTATATTACATTCATAATAATTAAAACATGTCTTATTAGGACAATCAGCTAATTTATAAACTTTCAACTAAACAACAGTTATTAATATCCAATAATTACATATTTTTAAATCAATTCATACCAAACACTATAACAAAAGCCCTAAATTTTACCAGTGCTCATTAAATCCATGTTTATACATAGCCCCCAGATTGATAATCTGCAATTTCTCCTTCGGATCCAGTATTTTATGTTGAGACATGTCCCCTGCTCCTCCCCCATCCCATGCACATTATATATACCAAATAGGAGATTGCACCATAGTGGGGAAAAGTGTAAATTCCCCACTCCCCACTGTACTGCAGTCACCTTACAAATGCTTCTAGTTTTTGGAAAATTGAACATGTGATCTCAACCATATGAAGTTCGAGTTTCTGAAAACTTGATAATGACATAAACCCATATATACTACCTACATATAGATATAGCTATAAATAGTGATATGATATTCTTTGTGACAAACACCATGGATTCCATCCTATTTGCTATACATGTACAGCACTACACTCTCACCAAACAAATATACAACAGTATGGAAAATGGTGAGTTAACAAGTGCCATTTTTCTTGACTCTAAGTGCATATCTGAAACAGATGATCAACACTCACCACTTGCTTATTTCTTTACTGCACTACACTGATTTTGTTTATGAAGGGGTGCAGTATTTTCTCAAGTTTGTTTCAGACAAAACGTTTACATTATGGGCAAACAACTCTTTTCCTGAAACCAGATTAACCACTAAAGGCATTCCCTAAGTAACAGTTTTCTGCCCTTTATTGTTTTCATTATTCATCAACAACCTACCTTTTGATCTTCCAAATATCAATTACCTTCAATATGCTGACAATTTATTTCTTACTAAGGCACAGAAATCTAGCACTAACTTAAATAAACACCTTCAACATAATTTCTCCCAGATTTGGAACTGACTTGTACATAATAAAATGACATTAATACCACATAATTCTCCATAATGATATATGGTACCCCACAGAGAGACTCACGTTTAAAAGCCCCAGCTATAATTGATCCTTACGTAAAAAAACAACTTTCCTACAGCACTCAGCAAGAAACAATTGGAAAAGTTCTGGCCCAGCTAAAGATGACAACCAAATGTTCCCATAGTCTCAGTACTGATGCTTGCAGAGATATTGCCTAATTGCAAAACATTACCACAATACCAAAACAGAAATCAAGATTTTTGAAAAAAAAATCAAGAATCTGAGATTTATTTATCATTCAAACAGAACAGGATATCACTGTACTACTGTTTTCAAAGCCAAATGGCTTCCACTGGAAGCTAGACCTAAGTTGGTGCTAGTTTCTCTTACTTACATGAATGAAATATACTGTCATCTACAGACTCCATTGTTGATCAGACAGAACTTACATAATTTAAGATGTTAAAATAGCCCAAATTTACAGAGAGCCTCTTATACTCTAGCCACACTATAAAAACATTTTATTAGCTATCATCTGTGTCATGGAATTCTCTTCTTGATATGGTTCAAAATGCAAAGGACCTTAAATCATTCCACTCACACCTAAAAACTTACATCATAGATGAATAAAATCTAAATGTCTCAAAGACCCCTGGTACATTCTACCATCTTTTTTTAATTGCAGTGTTAGGGTTCTATGCAGCATGCATCATATCCAGTTGACCCAGCACTGTTGATGTCTGTATTGCCAGTGTAAATATTATTTATTATAATGCTTGTAATTAGATGTAAAAGTACTGTACATATACCTACTTATTCACATTTTAAAATTTATATTCATGCCTTTGTCAAATTTTACTTTAAGATGTTATTTCATGTATGTATGTTTCTGTATTTTGAACATTACATGTCATCCTGTCTTTCTGGCTTGGGTAGTGGCTAAAAAATGGTCTCAGGACTAGCCCATTTATCAAATTATCAAAATAAATAAATAAATAAATAAATAAATAAATAAATAAATAAATACATACATGAATAAAATTCACAGTGGACACAGATCACAATCCTTTTCTGTGGTCATACAAGATTAATAGGCAAAATAACTTGTTAGATGGAGTTTAGGATTGTATTCCTACCACATGACAATCCAACAGAAGAATGGTGTCAGTGATATTAATGTTGATGGTCTACCAAGACAGGAGACTGGGTGCTGTTAAGAACAGCATGTACTGTTTATGCAAACTACTTTTCTAGGGTTGCCTAAAAAAAAAAAAAAAACTCACTTGTGATCTTGAAAGAGGTAGGGAGAATATTAAAAAAAAAGCCTACAACCTATAAGTGTTTTTGTTTTCCTGTAAAGATGCAGCAAAAATGTAATGTAGCAAACTGTACAGTACAGGTATTTTTTTTTTCTCCTTAGAAATGTAGCAGAGCTTTGTAAAATGAAAATATTTCACATACATGCACATGCACACTCATTTGCATGTGTGCATGTGCATACACACACACACACACACACACACACACACACACACACACACACACACACACACACATACGAATATGCATGCATATTAGCACAACATGGGCTCCTTAGATTTGTCCTTCCTGCCAAAGGCCGTGTTACCTGATTTGGGATTATATAGTTCTATTTATCTAAGATCTTTGCTTTGGAGAAATTATTTGGATTTAAAATGTTGACATTTTTACCTAATGCAGCAATAGAAACTATGTCTAAAAGAACAGTACTAAATTAATATTTCCCAGTGTTGCCTCATTCCAAGACATATTTTTGGAATATTTTTTCAAGTAAATGGACTCTTTCTTTTGAAAATCAGCTCATTTGTTAACCTTTTAGATTGTGCTATCCTCTCAGAATATCTGGTGGAATTTTGGCGAGTCTGGGAGCATGAAGGATATCTTCACATGGTTCCTGTTTTCTCCATTTTCCTTGTTTGGTCAAGGGGTAGTTTCTTTACTCACTAGTGGGAGTAGGGAGTACTGAGCTGCCTGTTTGTCCTTAGAGGAGTGGTTTAAAGCAGTAACTTGTAGTTTATTGGCCATTTTGGGTCATTTCCTGTCTTTTCCAGCCCCCTGCTATAAAGCACGCTTTGGCGGGCTTTTCTTGCTATAGAGAACTCAGCACAGCTCCTCGTGGTGTCCAGCAGAGTTCCTAGAGCAGCAGAGACCAGAAAAGACAAACTTTCCAGATTTTAAGTATTTTTTCTGCATTTTCGACTTTTAAGCCTTTCGATTGCTATTTCTGCCTGTTTTATTCTGCTATTACCTATTTTTACTGTTTTTCATAGCTTGAACTGTTTATTGCACTTGCTTGTTTAAGTTTTGCTTAAAAGTTAAACAACAGGCTAATACACTCAAGTGTACTAGCTTTTGATAGCATTTAGTCGAAAAACACAGCATTTATTGTATTTTCTGCCTTTCTGAAAACTTGAAAAAAAAAAAAATACTCTTGTTTTTCATATTTTTCTAATAGTTTGTTCCAGTGATCAGATTTTGCTGATCCCTGGGCTTTGTCTTAGTTCCTGTTTTCTCCATTTTCCTTGTTTGGTCAAGGGGTAGTTTCTTTACTCACTAGTGGGAGTAGGGAGTACTGAGCTGCCTGTTTGTCCTTAGAGGAGTGGTTTAAAGCAGTAACTTGTAGTTTATTGGCCATTTTGGGTCATTTCCTGTCTTTTCCAGCCCCTGCTATAAAGCACGCTTTAGCATTTAGCACGGAGTTGCCACTGTTGCACACTAGGGCAGCTCGGTTAAGCAGGTTTAAACTATTCGGCTACCTAAAGTCCACTCTTCAAGTTTTCCCTTAAAACTACCTTCCTCGAACTATACTACTGATCAAATCAGCGCATCCTTTAACTAAAAGATCATCTCTACTTGACTCCTAGTAGACTATTCTCTATCTGTTAAACCTAGCACTTGCTCCTACAGTACTTATTACCTTGATACGGCACTCTTGTCATAGATAGTACCCCTAAAGGCAACCCCCATTCTCGGTCACCCACATCCCCGGAATCTTTTTTAAAGTTTTTTGTCTATCCGTCTAGCATGTCGAGGGATCAGTTGCTAGTGTCCTCTCCTGCTCAGCTGGTGAACCTGGGAATATTGAGGCAATGTTACAATTGCCTCATGTACACAGACAACCCTCTCCTCCTCCCACAAAACACAAATACATGCGAGATGCAACTATACGGCCAAACTGGAGGCTGAGCTCTCTCAACATAGGACTGGCAAGACCAGTCAGGAGGAGAAGGTTACCACACACACTATAGACCCAGTCTCACATAGTGCCATTACAACCTCAAATCATACACATAAACACACAAAGACATACTCGGAGGCTCTGATCAAAAATCTACCAAAACAGCAGAGGCCACCAAAGCAGACACCCAAACAACCACCACCTCAGAACACAACACCTGCAACACATAGACCTCACAGTCAGAGTGTCAAACAGTCACAGCCCTTAAGGCCAAACACAATGCCTGACACACTAGTCATTGGTGACTCCATAGTCAGACACACTGACGTCACCCTCTCCAGCCTGAGTAACGAGAAGGTCACAGTAAGCTGTCTGTCGGCGCTAGAATCCGCCACATAACGCAAGCACTCAGGTCTCTCAACAGCAGGTACAAATATGACTCAGTCATTGTCCACGCTGGTGTAAACGACCTGAGACGTACCTCCTTGGACTACATGAAAAGAGACATTGAGGAGCTCTCTGATTATGTAGCCCAGGCAGGTATGACCCTGACCTTGAGCAGTATCCTACCTTCACCAAGAATGATGCCACAATACAGAGATAAGATGATCAGCTTTAACAATTGGCTTAAACACTGGTGTCATTCAAAGGGGATCCAGTATCTGTCTGCCTGGGATGACATGCTGGACAAGCCACGCTGCGCTTGCACCTGTCACCCTGGGATTCCGGATATTGGCAAAGGCTCTTGCCACCCCATAGTGCCTTTTTAGGCAAGGCTCAAATTCTAAACCTACCACCCTAGAACACAAAAAGGAAAAAACTAAGGGTAATGCTGCTCAATGCCAGAAGTCTAAATCTCAAAATGCACGCACTGAGGCCCTTCTCAGTATGGAGAACATCGATGTCTGTGCTGTGACAGAAACCTGGTTCAAGGCTCCTGAGAGCACCCCAGCGATATCAGGTTTTACCTCATATCATGCCCCCAAAATCCGGACAATACCAAGAAAGGAGGGGGTATCCATATTCATCAAGGACACCCACACCTCAAGACTGGTGGCAACGCATGATGCATCGGAGACCATCCAGGTGCAATTAACCATAGGCAAGACTGCTCTGCAAATTGTAGCATGTTACAGGCCACCCTCACAAACTCAGGAACCTCACATGGCCTTCCTGAAAACACTAGAGGGGATAAATGTATCACCAAACACCATCATACTAGGTGACTTCAATTACCCTAATATAGACTGGGAACACTACTCAAGCCCAAACACCCTAGCCCAAAAGTTCCTGGAATTCATAAACTCAAATGCCATGAAACAACTAGTCACCATCCCCACAAGAGGAGATAACATACTTGATCTCATCATCACGAACATGGGAGCACAATGTTCAACACCGGAAGTATACCCCTCACTGGTGAGATCAGATCACAAACTAATCTCGCTGGAGGTCTTCATCCCACCCCCACCTGAAATAAAAAAGACCACAGTAAAGAACTTCTCAAAAGCCGACTTCACACTTCTAAAGACTAGTGTGGTCTCCTTTAAGGCCCCGAAAACAGTACTCAAGCCACTGAATCACTTACAAATGCCTTCTACCAGCACCTGCAGGACTGCATGGATAAGGCAATCCCAAGCAAAACAAAGACTCTTTGTACCAAAGGCAAGCGTCCAGTCTGGTGGACCCCAGCCATAAATAAACTCTACAACAAAAGGAGGAAGCTACTACAAGATAGAGCAAAATCCTTAAAAGGTAAGACACCCTTGATCACTATAAGTAAAAAACTAAGAGCTCTCATAAAATCATCCAAAGCAAATTTCGAGAGAAAAATAGCTAAAGACTCAAAAGACAATCATAAGGCCTTCTTTAGCTATGTTAGAAACCTAGGAGGAAACTCCCAGATATGCACAGAACTAGTTCAAAATGATGTGAAGATTACTGATCCTACAGACATTGCCAACATACTGGCTGACAGGTTCAGTGCAAACTTCTCCCCTCCCCAAAAGGAGAGATATCTATACCAAACGATTTCAGCCCCCAAACATCTCCAGCGCCCAAGTGAGAACTGCTCTCTCCAAAGCAAAAACACAGCATCCATGGGACCTGATGGTGTCCCCGGCTGTGTGCTCCACGAACTCAATGAGGAATTAAACCCACAGCTAGGACAGCTGTTTAATCAAAGTCTTACCTCTGGATGGAGTGGCGCACTGCAACTGTGGTCCCACTTCACAAAGGCGGTGCCTCCACCGACCCTGGAAATTACCGCCCATTAGCTTGACAAGCCTTATCTGCAAAGCCATGGAGAGGATCATAATGGACCTCATAAATAAAGACATAGGGAATTTGCAGACTTTGGATCCAACCCAGTTTGGCTTTGTCAAAGGCAGATCATGCCTTTTAAACTTGGTTGACTTTTTGAAACAGTCACCAAAGCCATTGATGAGGGAAGGCAGTCCATACAGCCTACCTCGATCTGGCTAAGGCCTTCGATACAATACCCCACTCAGGTATCATTGAAAAACTCATCAGCTTAAATGTTAACCCATACATCACAAGATGGGTTGCAAACTGGCTGAGTGACAGAACCCACAGGGTCAGAGTTGCTGGCACCATGTCAGACTCAAAGCCTGTCACAAGTGGTGTCCCACAGGGCTCAGTCCTGGGCCCACTCTTGTTTGGCATCTACTTTTCCAGTAAAAGCAAACACAGGAGGGTTATGGCTGACAAAGTTTGCAGATGACTGCAAACTGGGCCATAGTAGAAAACACATCTGACACAGATATCCTTCAGAAGGGTCTCACAGAAACGGATAACTGGTGCCAGAGCCACGGCCTAAAGTTAAATGCCAAAAATGCATAGTCATACCCTTCGGGAAAAACAAGGTTACCCCTAGCTACCAAATAGGTGGCAATCCACTGAGCACAGAAGAAGTTATCAGGGACCTGGGGACCCAGGTTGATAGTAGTCTGTCATTCGACACCCATGTAGCTAAAGTAGTTAGGAAGACCTTCTACATTGCCCACCTTATCATGAAGGGATTCTCATCTAGATCAAGGGAGGTCATAGTCTCCCTTTACTCATCACTCATCAGACCAATGATTGAGTACAATGCCCCATTCGGAATGTATCTGACCCGACACTTGCAGCAGCTGGAGAGGCCACAAAAGTTCCTCACCAAAGGATAAAGGGTCTCAAAAATATGTCCTATGCTGCCCGACTGAAAGAACTCCAGCTCTATTCAGTCTTGCTCAGAGGTGACCTTTGCCTAACATACAAGGCCATGTCAAACCCAGATTTGATGAATATGCTTCACCTCAAAAATCTAGATCCATCAGAGCCACAAGGGCGGAGACTTAAACCTCGACACGGCTATTAATAGGACATGCTGGAGGGATAGATTCATCACCCAAAGACTCCCTATGCTGTGGAACAAAATCCCGGTACATGTGAGGCAGAGCACCTCGCTGGCCTTGTTCAAGAGAAATCTTGACCAATGGATGGGAGATCGCAGATATACCCCAGGGATTACCTCAGTGTCACTGCTCGACAGAGGCACAGCAAAATAATGGGTATAGTTCCCCATACTAAAGGGGTGGCGTAAGCCACAAAACGATGGGCTAGGCTTGTAAATGCCCTTGGGCAGATAGCCTAGTATGAACCTATGAACCTATGTAGATGAGAAGACAGAGGCAGCCTGATATCCAGAGTCAATGAGCTCATGTCTAGAAGTATTTTCATTTTGACTTTTACAATGGCTAAATGAGCTTGAAAGTCAGGTGTAGAGATAGTACAATTATACAACACCCCCCCATTAATATTCCAAAACGTGCACGCTGATTGGTCAGTGTGCACATTGTAAATCAGACTTATAATGATTGAAAAAGGTCCGGTTGCCCAGACTTTTTCCATTAGTATAAGTCTTTTTTTTTTTCTACAGCAACGGAGAACGCAAGATCTCTGTTGCTTTTTAGAAGCTGTCTTGCTATGGTAAAGGAGTTTAACATAGCGAGACAGCTTTAAAAAAAGCAACGGAGATCTTCCTTTCTCCATTGCTTTTTTTAGCAACAGAGAAAGGAAGATCTCCGTTGCTTTTTTTAAAGCTGTCTCACTATGTTAAACTCCTTTAAAATAGCGAGACACATTGTAAAAAGCAGCAGAGATCTTGCTTTCTCAGTTGCTTCCACCCACAGCTCTGATGTACTACGTAAGAATATGCATGCGCAGTACATCAGAACTGCCGCAGAATACCAGACAGCTGCAGAAGGGCAGCACAGAGGCATTATACAATGCCATTATTTAAGAAAAGTAAGTATTTTTTTTCTTAAATAATGTCATTGTATAATAGCAATAACCCACTTCTGGGTGTGGGTAATGCTGGATTTACCCACGGTTGTCTTTGTTTGGCCACTCGGGCTTTTCCCTCATGACCAAACCACACCAACCGTGGGTAAATCCAGCATTACCCACACCCAGGCGTGGGTTATTGCTTAAATATCTACTGTTAGTGGTAATATTAGAACCATCTAACTGGTGGTAATCAGTCTGTTAATATTTTATGTTTGCATTTCTTTGAGCAAGTTCATATTTAATTCTGAAACTGTGTTGCCTAATTTATTTATGTAAATATTTGCCTTATTCTGTCCTAAAAGCTCATGACTGTTTGCTTACTGCTATATATAATGACAGCTGTACACAACTGGTAAGTTATAACTGTTTGTATCCATATTTTGGAAAGAGAGAGAGAGAGAGAGACTGCTTCGCTATTGTTGGCATTTTAGAACTTCTTTATAAGTATTCTAATGCCATTGCTTCCAAGACGCTGACTAATGGAATTCCTTACTATATATTAACCATACTGTCCAGCACACCTTGGAATTATTTCTCCTTGTTTAAATGTGCAATCAAATTCCGAAGAAGTTGTGGTTAGACTCGATGAAAGTGCTTAATATTGGTGTTCTACAATGAAGTTTTCCTGTGTATTTTACTGGTGGTCTCTGGGATCTGGTTTTTAACTTTTGTTTTTTTTTTCACCAACTTTTGCCAGGCAAGCAGTGTCACACATTTCTCTGGATTTTGGTTCATTTATTATAGTCATGCTCCTACCAGTACCAGCCTCAAAATTTGCAGGCTTGCTTTTTTCTTCATTTAAACCAAGAAAACTTTTTTTTCTTTTTGCATATTCAAGCTGAGCACACTAAGCAAATGCAATGGACGTTCTGCATTTCATCCCCAGCAAGAACATTATGTGAGTAATCAAAGCTAAATTTTCCTTTCTTTTGCTACTGGTTTTCTGACTTTGTTTCTTTTTCTTATTTTTACAGACTGTTACTGTGTTCTACATTCTTCTTCGGATGCTACTTTTATTTTGTTTAAATTTGCAGAGAGAAGTTGTGTGTTGTGTTTGTTTACCAATACATTAATAATATGCATTAGCTTTCCTGCAGTATATACTTTCAGGACCACACCTTTTGGAGTTTTGTTCCCGTGTTACATGCTATTTCCAACAGTCCAAGATGAAACTCTTGTGCATTTTTATTAACTGCTTCTATTGGTAAGACACTATTTAAGATGTTTTTAAATGTCAAGTTATTTTCTAATATGGAGGATTATAACTACCCCACCAACTCATTCTCATGCAACTCTCTACCGCCCACCAAATGTACTATAAACCCGATAAAACACCAGCTCTACAAGGCCTCCTTAATCCCCATATAAGTACACGTTCACTAAGATCCACTAATAAAGCAATAATTGAAGCAACCAGGAGTAAAAATAGCTCAGGTGACTCTCTATACTCCTACTACATTGCTAAACTGTGGAATGCCTTACCTCTTGAAATTAGAACTATAACTAGCTTAAAAAACTTCAAGCATCATATTAAAGCCCACCGCACCAATTCCTGGACTTGTACATGTACTGGGCATGGGTAGGCCAAACCATGGAACTAGCTGATTTTAAACTTTTAATTGCATATGTAATGAGCATTGAATTTAAGCCATATGACTGCCTTACGTTGTTTTTTTCTTTCTCACTTTCCCACAAAATCTATCAGATTTTAAGTCTTCAGTTTGCTATGCCACCTGTATATAAGACTAAGTATTGTAACTGCACTCTTATTGTATACAGTGGCACTACCTGCTACTACTACTGTAAGAACCGTCTTCTAGAAGCATTGTTATACAAGATTATTGGTCTTGTCTCCCACATGATTCAGTTGTTAGGATCGGGTATCATATTAAGCAATTAAATCTGCCAGTACTAACTAGCAAATGACAACTGTCTGTGCTGTTAATGAGTCTCTGACTTTTTCTAACATAACAGAATGCCTTACACTGCCTTTCTGACAGCTCTTGCTAAGTACATTCCAGCTTTGAAAGCCAGAAAAACACTTAGCATTTTATTTAATCTGTAACTAGTAGTTCATGGAGCAAATAAAGGTTGGGAGGGTGGTCTAATGGTTAAGGTGTTTGCCTTACAAACACAAGGTGCAGGGTTTGAGTCTCAGAAGGGATAATTGGCTAGGCTTACAATGGCTTGCAAGGGCAGTTAGCCTAGTACTAACCTATGACCAATTTATTCTATTCTAGTCTTTTTACCGTTATGAATGTATGTTACTATTTTTACTTTATTGTATTATACAATTTTCTTTCTACTAACAAAATAGTTCACTAACAATGGAGCTTTTCTCCCCGGCCCTCCGCTGAAAAAGGGTTATACACCCAGTCGGACTCTCCCGGTAAACAAATGTAAAATAAATAAATAATAAATAAATAAATAGGTCTCCAACTTGTAGTGTATGGAATGTGGTGATTATATTACAATATCAGGAAAAAGACAAACCAGTTAAGCACTTCTATGGTGCAACATCTGATCTTAACAATTGTTAAGCACTCACTGATTCAGTTGTTAGGATCGGGTATCATACTAAGCAGTTAAATCTGCCAGTACTAACTAGCAAATGACAACTGTCTGTGCTGTTAATGAGTCTCTGACTTTTTCTAACATAACAGAATGCCTTACACTGCCTTTCTGACAGCTCTTGCTAAGTACATTCCATCTTTGAAAGCCAGAAAAACACTTAGCATTTTATTTAATCTGTAACTAGTAGTTCATGGAGCAAATAAAGCTCCATGCTCTACAAACAATTATGATCAGGTCTCCAATCATAACCCATTATTATGTGTTCTTAACATGGATGCCAAATTCACCTCAAGAGTGAAATTTCATGGCATCCATGTATCTAACATATAATAAGCAGGTTATGATTAGCAACCCAATCATAATCCTCTATGTTATTTGCACTGATATCTGAATGTCAATAAATGCACTGCCAGAGCAGACTGAAATGAAGCTTGAGAAGTGAATCTTGACCTCCATGTGCATTTTATAATCAGAGAGACCCAATCATGATTTTTTTTCAGTTTATGAAGCTTTATCCATTCCATATCCTACCATCTAGAGGAAATAGTGTAGGAGTGTAAAGTGTTTTCTAGCATTTAAAGCATTAAAGCACAGAGCTACTACATAGATAGTGGGAAGATGTATTCTGCTGATAAGTGAAACTGGTGTATAACAGTTTTTAAGCTTTGAAAATGCTTTTGATGTTATTTAATGTGCTCCAGTGTAAGACAAGACATTAACAGATTTAAGTGAAATGAGGACCTGATCAAACAAAGCATCCTATTCCCATTTCAATGAAACCTTAATCAACACACACACGTGCACACACACACACACACACACACACACACACACACACACACACACACACACACACAAATATATTTGTATACTTGCCTATTTGTATGCATGTATACATAGATGCGCACATAGACACAGACATGCAAACACACTAAATCACACACATGTATTTCCATATAAATTTATCTGTGCAAATATTTTTCCTTCTGCTATTACTTGGAACAATTTGTATTTGTGATTGAATATGAAGATGGGCTGAAAGCTGTATATCCTTTAGGATTCTGTACATTATGTAAAATGTAGGCTAATGATTTGTTACTGTCCATATACTATAACTGAATGTTAATGACTTTGGGCAACTGTGTTCTGTGATAAAAATATATGAAAAAGCAGCAAATGCGCAGATTTCAGACAAAAAATATTTCCTAAGCTTTCTGTTATAGTCACATAAAATCATTCTGTATCTGAAATATCTTTATATTGTATAAAGCACCAAAAATAACAAAAACCCAAACAGCTGAATGGACTCCAATAAATATAGATAATAAACAGAAAGCAAAAGGTGAACCAACCACCATAAAATAGAATAAAAATGAATTTAATGCACAAAGCTTTTGAGCATCAAGCTCCTCCTCAGCATAATAAAATGCATAGACTAAAATTCATATATATATATATATCCATATATGGATTCGTATCACTTCACTGAAAGACCATTTCAATGACACCCATTTCACTGACACCAAATCACCTAAAGTTTATTTCACCTAAAACTCATTTCACTGACAAGTAGTACTCTAAGACAAGTCAAAGGTATATGTCCTTTTCCCCACTGTAGTGCAATCCTAGTGTTAGTATATCTAGTTAGGTGGGGTGTGGGGGCACAGCTCCCCACATTGGGGGGTGTAGGGGCATAGTCCCCCACCTAGTTGGGTTTTACCAAATAATGTAAAACAAAACCAGACAACAGAAAACCAAATTAAGTGGGGGGCTATGCCCCCCACACCCTCCAATGTGGGAGGCTGTGCCCATCCCCCCAACTATATATACTAACACCAGGATAGCACTACAGTGGGGAAAAGGACATATACCTTTTACTTGCCTTAGAGTACTACTTGTCAGTGAAATGAGTTTTAGGTGAAATGGACTTTCAGTGAAATGAACTTTAGGTGATTTGGTCTCAGTGAAATGGGTGCCAGTAAAATGGTCTTTCAGTGAAGTGATACAAATCCATATATATATATATATATATATATATATATATATATATATATATATATATATATATATATAACACTACATAAATAATCACCAGTAAAATCAATTAACTAATTAAAACAATTATCTAGATAATCATTGAAGATTCACAGTTCATCAATTATTTAAAGATACATGACCCGGAGAGTTACTTAAAGGAGCATTTGCTTCATCTTTAAAACTGGTTTAACACCGCTAATAGTAATAAGACCTGGTTCACAGTCAGCTCTAAAATAATTAATCCATTTATATTCATTATACTCGATTAGTGCAACTATATCACCCCCACACTCATTCTTATATATCCTTTGTATAACTCTAAATTTTGAATGCGTCCCCCTCATTATTCACTACAATATGCTTATACAGAGCATTAGTGCCAATATTTCTCATTTCAGATAATATGGACATATCCTATCCTTTAATCTACAGTTTGTCTTACCTACATAAAACATGCACATTATGTTATGTGCCTTTAGATAATGGCCTCCGAAAGGCATGCGTGAATGGGTGTGCCTTCGCTGATGGCTGGGCATCGGGCTGGCAACTCGGCACCATAAAAATCTACTGCCAATCATTAGCGGACCAGAGTTCCGTTGTGGCGACCCCTAACCGGGAAAAGCCGAAAAGACAAACAACAACAACTAAATTCTCTATATTACATGTAGCCACGTCTTTAAATATAAACTCCTTTAAAAAAAATGGACATATAAATTTAATATCAGTATTAATATATGTGCAAAAATGACAATTATAACAGGGTTGTGTTGCATATTTAACATTTATTATCCTGTTTTCATGGGGAATATGATCTTTATAACATAATTTTTGTTGTAAGTTCTTCTCCTTTTTGTAAGCAAAATTAGGTTTAATTCCTATGATATAGTTGCACTAACAGAGTATACAGAATATAACTGGATTAATTATTTTAGAGCTGCCGGTGAACCAGGTCTTAATGCTACTGAAAAGGGTCTTGTACCCATCCTCAAACTCAGATGACAAACATCAAATAAAAAATAATATAAAAAATAAATACAATTATTCCAATCCCCATTTTTACCCCAGTGCTAGTCTCATGGATTTTTATTCCGTAGTTCAAACCTACCCTGACTTGCTGTGCTCAGGATTTGGTATTTTGGCATTTTACTTTGTTAAATATTAGCTGCTGTCTGTTAGACCACACCTCCAATTTCCCCAAATTCCTTCTCATAATAGTCCTATCTGGCATTGTATGTCTTAGACTGGTATCATCCCCATATGGTTTCATCCTGTCCTGCAACCTCTTATACTGTTAAATGTACAGACACTGAATACTGAGGGCCCACAGAACTGACTCCCGAGGTGCACTGTTATTACTTCAAGCTCCTTAGACAATCACTTCCCCCAGACTTCCCTCTCTGTCCTTGTTTGATATCAAAACCCCCCAAAAAACAATAAATGTGGTGCTGAAGATAACGAGAAGGATCCGTTTTAATATGATGAAAGTAAATATACAAACACTCAAAATATGAGCAGAGATTAGCACTTTTGTCCATTAAAGTAATTGACTTCATCAGATAATTGCTAATAATTAGTTAAAAACATAAATGTTTTTCAGAGGTTTGTGTTCTTTTTTCATTTTTTTGGGAGTTGTTTGATATCAAATTTTATCTAGCTTACCAATTGTTTGCCATCACCACTCATGTAAGTTTCCACATCACACTGTTATTGTCCCTGTCTCTCTCTCTCTCTCTGACCTGACACCATTTGACAGAATTAGATCACATTAGTCAGATATAATGTTCAAACCATAACATTTATTCTCTCTTCAGGCCATTATCCTCTATGAAACATTCAGAACTTTTCCTGAGATTGTTTTCTATAGTTTCTCCTCGTATGAGGCTGGACATATAAATCAGTAGCTCCTGCTTTTTTTGAGGCACATCAGTTGTACTGTGACATCACTTTTGTTTTGGTATCAGTCTTTTGTACAAGGTTCATATTCAAATTTAACTTTATTTAGGATGTTTAATACCCAAACAACAATACAACAAAAGGCATAAATATAAAATAAATAAAAAAAAACAATAACAAAGAAATGCAAACACAGAAACAATGAGTTGGAAGGCTGTTATGATACTTGAAATACTTGTTGAAATAGTTATGGTTTGAGGAGATGTTTAAAGCCAGTTAGTATTCAGGATATCCACAAACATCCTGATAAAAAGTTGCAGAGGTACAGCTTTAACAAATGAAAGAACCATCAGCTGAAATGACAGCTGTACCTTTGGAGTCTCCATCAGCATTAAGGCAGGTGAGGTGGGGGGAGGACCCATGCCTTGTATGGCTAAATAAACAAAGACCAGAACCTTCTAAATGGTGTAAGGCTCAGGTAACAGCCAATGCAGACTTTGCAAACTTGGCATGATGTTATGGCATCAGGATACTTTTGTTGGTAGTGAAGCTTCAGACTTCTGCATGGAGTGCAGATGGTTAAATGATGAGTCTGGAATACATAAGTAATTGGCACTACAATGGTCTATCCTGGAGAAAACCAAGACAGTTGCCTCTAGTAGAAGATTAACAGATGGAGTAACGTTTTTTTGTGAGGCAGTATTCCTAAGGTAAATGCAGGTAGACTTGATGACAGTCAACAACTGGTTCTTAACAGTGAGCTTGTCATGCACAGTTATATTTAAAGTCCTCACTACTGACATGAATTCCAACTTGTCATCACTATAGATAAAGTTATGGGAAAACACTGGTGCAGATGCATTCTCAACATCCTGGAAGTGCTGAGTTCCACTCACCTATTGACTATTCAATTACAAATGTATTCTGAGTCTGCTTTTAGTTTGCTTATGACCAATGAGGGAAAGAGAGATACAGCTGTGTCTTTAGCATTGCAATAGCATTGGAATATGTTCAAAGGAAACATGTAAACAAAGCAAACAAGGATGGATCAAACATGGAACCATGTGACACCCCACCATTCAGACAGGAAGGAGAAGAGAAAGTGATCACCCTCTGAGTTCATCTAATAATGCACAAGGCAAATCAATCCAGCAGCAACTGAATGTGCAAAAAAACAAAAGAAAGAATATAAGGTGAAGGACCAGATGAGAAGGCAAAACATGTGGAAAATGCATAAATATAGTTGCAAGTATAGAAAATTTCTGGAAGAACCTTGTGTTGATCAGGAATGAATGCAGGAATGGTTAAGGAGAGGCAAATTCAAACCAAGAGATGAAAGGTTGATATTGGTGGCCCAAGATAGTGGGCTACGTACACATTGGTTTATGAACATGCTGGAGAAACAGATAAATGCAGGTTTTGTAAAACCGAATTGGAAACAGTCACACACCTCATTGCTGGTTGTGACATACTAATGGCAGAAAGACTGTATACTGAAAGGCATAATAATAATATGGCAATAGTGTCACACTGGGGATTGTGCAAACATTTGCTGAAATGGCTGAAAAACACTGGAAACATGAGCCACAAAGCATCATAGAAAATGATGATGTTTATATCACATGGAATCCCCCATTACCAACAGTTTAAATGATAGATGCTAAAAACAGATATAGTGGTCCAGGAAAAGAAGACAAAAGTAGCATTGATCATTGAAATTGTCACATCCAGTGACTACAGAGTCTTGTCTACAAAGAGACACAAAGTCACAAAATATCAGGATCTGCAGGCAGAAACGAGAGCAATGTGGAAGAAAGATACCCAGACAGTTCCAATAGCAGTAGGAGCAATGGATCTTATAAAAAAGAATCTACAATCATATTTAGATATGTTATCAATACATGTAATCCCATACAAATTGCAAAAGGAGTCATTACTGGGCACATACAGCACTTTTGGCTGACATCAAAGATTGAAACAATACTAATTTCATGAACTTTAATCGTACTTTAACTTAGGAATGGGGTCCATTCCCATCATGGTATTAGAAACCCAAAAGATGTGGAGAAATTAAAAAAAGGGACAAACCAATCCAGCATGACACCTGTGATGCAACAATACTAAAAATGGTCTGGAAGGATCACAAAGCTAACTGTTAAATGACAATATTTGTTTATTTAAATTTGCTTACCGGTAGAGATCTAAAAGGATTGAGACTCAACAGCAGTGTTGATTAATCTCTCCATAAGGATCATTTAAGACCCTGATAATGCCATCTACAGACTGTGTCTACACTAAAAACAGACTGGAATAGATCAAAGATACTACAGTCTTTCACATTTATATCCATCTGTGTGTGTGTGTGTATATATATATATATATATATATATATATATATATATATATATATATGTGGTTGTCTTTCGGCTTTTCCCGGTTAGGGCTCACCACAGCCAACTCCAGTCTGCTAATGATTGGCAGTAGATTTTCACGAACCCCGAGGTGCCAGCTTGACCTTCAACAAAGGCACATCCATTTACGCATGTCTTTCGAACACCCACCCAACCACGGGGAGGACATGCAGACTCCACACAGAAGGTATTCCCCACACTCCAGCCGAGAATCGAACGGGAGAACCTCTTGCTGTGAGGCAACAACGCTACCACTGCACCACCACGGAATATCCTATATATATATATATATATATATATATATATATATAGATCTACCTGAGAAAGCCAAAAGCTGAGAACATCGACAATGAAATACCCGACACTAGAACATCGACAGTACAGAAACCCGACAATTCACAATCCCGACAAACCATAACCCTGACAAAACACAACACCAGCATATAAAGACATCTGCAGTCACTCCGGATTCAAAACACAGCAACTAACTAAAAAAAAAAGAAAATGAACTTACTTTCACAAAGCTAGCAGAGGGGCTCCACCCCCCCTGCACCCGCTGTGGAGGCACCACCACCCCACCCCCTGTAACTTTAATATACTAACTCCGAGATTAGACTATAGTGCGGAAATGCTTGTCTTGCTTGTCGTTGTTTTGTGTGTTGGGGTTTCCAGTTGTCGGCTATTTCAACTGTCGTCCTTCTGGTGTCGGTCATCTCGTTGTTAGTCTTCTGGGTTGTCGGCCTTCTCAGGTAGACATATATATATATATATATATATATATATATATATATATATATATATATATATATATATATATATATATATATATATATATATATATATATATAAATCTATTCAAGAAACATATTGAGAAAAGGGAGGCTGGAAATAAGGTTTACAATTTTCCAAATGATTTGCATCTAAACTAGTAATCTTAAAGAAAAGAGAAACCAAGACCTCCATTAAAATTGATGGCAAGACTAAGAGGGACACAATAATCTGGGAAAGAACAAGATCCAGCACTTCCAGACAATATGCTGAATGGATAGTAGGACAAGGATCCAATCCACAATTAGTAATGTGTATCAGAGCAGTAGCTAGGTAAATTGGTGCCATGGACTCTTTGGTACCACCTCAAAACTCAAAGAGAAAAAAAATAATGTTCTGGTCTTAGAAGTCAGAAAATCAATTAAGTCAATTCATTCATTCATTTAAACAATCACAGAACAGTTACTGTTTGAATTAATCAGCATCAGTGCTGAACTGCATTACTAAATGAATGTTCAAAATATGTACATTTCTGGTACTCCAGTTTTGCCAGATCAAGATCACACCCCTAACAACTTGCTCCCAAGGCAGTTGCCCTCTTTGTCCCACCCTAGCAACAGCTCTGGTGTATACTCTGGAAGGAAAAGTAAAAAAAAAAAAAAATCATCATAAGGGGGAACAGCAAATTCAGACCAATTCCTAAGTAATACTAATTCAGTGGGGCCACACAATGTAAAAAAAAAACAAAAAAAAAACAGGTACACCAGCAAAGATGGAAAAATGACCACCAGCTCCAAAAAGGAAGTAAAAGATCCCAAAGCAGTCGCTGTGCCAAGACAAAAATAATTAATTTTCCAAGCACAATTAAGAGTTAAAGCACCAAAATATCAAAAATGGCTTTTAATTCTGCAGCATAGCAAACAGTGACTCAGAACCGAATCACAGCTTTAGTCAGCCACTATAAATACCACTTCCCCAGTCACATGTCTAATTACACATTAATCACACACAGCAATTAAACAATCAACATTTGGAAGAAATATAGTAAAAGTATTTGAAAACTAAAAAAAAACTTCTGTAATAACAATCTAAAATGAAAAATAAAAAATAAAAACCTTTTTGACTAAATACATAATTAACATATATATAAACATGTAGCATATTATCAATCTGTTTACATATAATTAATCAGTTTCCAAAGAAAGAAGTCTAAAACAATAATAGATGATAAATGTGCCACTAAAGGGAATCATTACACTTAATCTATAATCTAGCCACTCTTAGCTTCAGAATTGGCATTAAGGAAAGATGGTCATTCAAACCCAGGGCAGTTGGCATCAAGTTTAATTATCATTTATTATTGTTCTAGTCTTGTTTCTTTGGAACCACATCAAATCTGTAAATGCCACAGGCTACCCCATATGAGAAATTGTATACCACTGGTACAGAACCAGTTTCAGATCTTGTATGTCTCTTATGCCAGAAGTGAAGGGCAACACCTCCATTTTGTGCTCTTTAAGAATACCTAGCCCACTGCAGGCATGAAACGTGTATATATATATATATATATATATATATATATATATATATATATATATATATCTATGACTTTTGAACGAAAGTTCAAAATCCTGAATCCATTACCACCGAACACACTTTAACGAAAACGCTTTCATCGAAAAAGCGCTTTCGTTAAAGTATGTTAAAAAAAAAAAAAAAACCCACAAAATTTACTTGAATGCAGGGGGGCAAGCCCCCACACCCTTCCTACTTTAATATTCTCACTCTGAGATCGCACTACAGTGGAGAAAAGGGAATTTTCCCTTACAGCACCATATTATGACCGGAACAACAAGCATACTTACGTGAAAGTGCTGCTTCGGTGAATAGCACTTTCGTGCAAGTATGCTCACCAAATTGGGATTCGGTGAAAGATGCAGTCAAGCATCTGTACGGATCCCATATCTATCTATGTATATATATATATATATATATATATATATATATATATATATATATATATATATATATATATTTATATATATACACACACATACACACGTGCACACACACACATACACACATATATATATATATATATATATATATATATATATATATATATATATATATAAAGAGAGAAAGAGAGACAAATATATGCTTATATAGATATATAAAACTGGTTAAGTGAACTGGTCATGAGAGCATTTTCTGCTACAACCCAAGTGGCAAACAGAACAGTATATTCAGATGGATCTAGGACTTTTGATCGAAAGATCAAAAGTCTAAATCCATAATTACCGAACATACTTTACCGAAAGTGCTTTCACCGAAAAAGCGCTTAAGGTAAAGTATGTTTAAAAAAAATAAATAAAACATTAAACCTACTTCTATGCAGGGGGGCAAGCCCCACTGCACCCCCCCATGTGAGAGGTCGTGCCCCCACACCCCCCTACTTTAATATTCTCACTCCGAGGTCGTACTACAGTGGGGAAAAGGGAATTTTCCCTTATCCGCACCGTAGTATAACCGGCACAAAGAGCATACTTATCCGACAGTGCTGCTTTGGTGAACAGCACTTTTGGTTAAGTATGCTCGGTGATTTCTGCTTTGGTGGAAAGTGTATTCAGGGATCTGTATGGATCCCATTCACATATAGTATAGCTACAAACATGAATTCACATTAACATTCAGTTACGGTATATGGACAATAACAAGTCATTAGCCTACATTTTATATAATGTAGTACAGAATCCTAAAGGATATACAGATTTTATCCCATGTTCATATTCAATCATGAATACAACTTGTTCAAAATAATAGCAGAAGGAAAAATATTTGCCCAGATAATTTATGTTGAATTATGTATGTCTGATTTTGTGTGCACGTGTGTGTGAGTGTCTATGTGCATATGTGTACACATGTATACAAATATATGTTTGTATGTGTATCTTTGTATGTGTGTATGTATATGTTTGTGTGTGTCTTTATATGTGTGTAGGTATATGCATGTGTATCTTTATATATGTTTATGTGTATGTGTGTGTCTTTATATGTGTGTATGTATATGTTTGTGTGTGTGGCTTTATATGTGTGTATGTATATGTTTGTATGTGTATCTTTATATATGTGTATGCGTATGTTTGTGTGTGTGTTTTGATTAAGGTTTCATTGAAATGAGAATTGGATGCTGTGTCTGATCAGTTCCTCATTTCACTGGAACAGCATGATTGCAGAATGGATGGGACAGGGAAGTTTCTGCCTCCCACACTGCCAAGCAGCCTTCAAGTTAGTATATTTAAAAATACTGAGGTGATATGCAGGGGCCTGAATTTTAGTACCTTTGATGGTACAGCATGTGAATTTGATAGTTGCTTTTGTTAGAATTAGTTTTGACAAAACCATTCAATAATGTTTACTCATATACAACTATGTGTATAAGTTTAACTGAGAAACAGAGAGAGAGAGAGAGACAGCCTGCTTGTGTTGTAGAAATAGCTTGTATAAGGATAGTTTTCACTGCGTTACCTTTGTAGTTCTGATGGCTTCATTAGCTACTAGCTATGCTGCCATAGAAGGACAGTGTCTTCAGTCCTGTTAAGAAACCTTGTTAGCTATGTTGTGAATGAGTTTCAGGTAATAATAGCTGTGGTAGGAAATGTCTGTGATTTATTAGTGCTGTCACTCATTACCTGTAGCTCATCTGCATATGTAGGGCACAACAGCTGTCTGCTTCTCACACGGTGTATTGTTTCGATTGTGATTGTTTTCATTGCACTACATATTCCTGTAATGTGGCCTGAATGTTGTGGATATCATTTTTGTGGGACTGTACTGAAATGACTGTTAGTAATTGTAAATAATTAGTAATAATAATAATAATAGTAATAATAAATAAACATTGCATCTATATCTTTGCTCTGACGCCAATCACATTTTAACATTTCTTCTGTATTTTTCTGTGTACTAGCATTATAATACATTCCATATCTATGAATTTACCTCTGATTATGTTCTGCTTTATCAATGATCCTTGAATGAAGAGGTTGAGACTTTTGAGTCTCAGAGATGCAATTTTAATATAATTAATCACTGTTGTTTAGTTGAAAACAAAAACATATTTTTTATCTTACTTACAGCCTACTTATGTCACAACAACAATAAGAACATATTCAGTACCTTCAAATTCAAAATAGTAATGTAAAATGTTATGTATTGCTGTAAAGTGTTTCCTTATGAGGCATTAGAATTTGGGTTTGTAAAAGATACTGAGCTAATTGCCTTGATGCTTTTTAACAAACACTTCTGCATTACATATTTTTTATCAGACTTAGAATAGTGCATGTCCATAATAATTCACATAAACTAAACTGCATTTAATAAACTTTTGGTTTTAACATGGTAAATTTGCATTCCATTCTACTTCATTTATGAAAAATATTAAAGGACATAGAAATCTGTATGACTTCTATTTATTTTGCCATACCTTAAAAAGCTTTAAAGGTACCACAATAACCTACAAACTTCTTTTATAATCCTTCATTTTCTTTAGAATTTATTGCATCTATTTTATAAACACTGATCTATGTATATTACCTTAAAACTTTTTTGTGCATGATGGTTGCATTTGGCAGTGAAGGAAGTGTTGACATTCTGTTTTAAAATGTTGGAATAATTCAGATATTTCAGCCGAGTTAGCTTTATCGAAGGCATGTTTATTGTTTCGGGACACTACTCCCCTATCACTGTAAAATGTAAGTATCATAACACACTGCTATTGACAGATGACATCCCTTAGGCATTTCTGTTAAGTCTTGTATGTTTTCTATCAGTGAAGAATGAGTGAAAGCGGCATTGTTTTGCTGACTGTATAGTTTCACAGATGGGAGAGTTTATTACTCCCTTCTAATTTTCTGACCATTTTCTTTATAAATCATGTATCCCCTATAGCTGCTCACCTGACAAGTGATGGGTCTAAAAGAGAACAATTTCTAGACAGATCTTCCTTTCCTCTTCTGCTACAGTACCAATAAAACAGTGATGCCTTTAGTTGATCTCAGAACTATGAAATATGTTTTTCCACCTCCATACTCTTTGATGTTAGACTTTGCTTTACCCTACAAAAATATAATAACTTTGAAAGCAAAATCTGTAGCTTTACACTGCCTGTTTTGGATAAGACACACTGTTCTGAGTTAGGAGAAAGATCTCAGTGATGTCACTGACAAAGGATACTTTTCATGGATCTGAGACATTGTAGAGTTTTCGGATATATTATTAAATTGATAAGGATCTTCCTATTACGTGTCTAGACTCTTGCCCTACAGATATTTTCAGTATCAGGTTGAACATGCTGATCTGGTTAGCATGTTTAATGAACAGAATGTAACTAGAAATATCAGGCTTATGTACCAAGATGTGAGACTGCAACCCCTATCTAGCCACTCTGTGTGATGTATATATAATGTGCATTATTATACCATAAATCTTTAATTAAGTTGTTGATAAAATTGCAAAATATGACACTTTGGTTACAGCTGTACTAATTTCCTTTTTATTTTGTTTGCATTTTTTTGTTTCTTCATAAATAATCTTGTTTTGATTAATTAACTTTTACTTGCTTTATTAAATTGTGTTAAATTCATTATCATGCACATTATATTATCAATTATTATTTTATTAAATAATTGTATGTTTTTTATTATACAATATGAATTATTTGGTTACATTATGTATACATTGTCGTTCTGTTTCTGATATGCTATGTATCATAAATGTTGCCAGAAATGGATATTCTGTACCCAAACCTCTTGTAGTATACAGAGCACTGTGATTACACTCCAATAACAGAAAACTCTACCACAAGAC
>NC_056727.1:638360740-638418240 GCF_019279795.1 Protopterus annectens
AGGGGCCAAAGTGTGTGTCTGTGTCTATCTTGTGTAGGAGTACTGTTAGCAAAAGGGTGTTTAGTGCCCTAAAATGTATAGTTGGGGTTAGAGGCAGAGGTGGGTAGAGTGAAGGTTAAACACACATGACTAAGGTGATGATTTGTAAGAAGTGTGCCTTTAAAACAACTAATCAGTTTAACTGGGTATATATAGAGGACATAAAGATGAATTATGTAAATGCAAGTACAACCAGCACAGTGCTCCCATAGCCAGTTGAATGATTATGCAAAAAGGCTGTGATTTGTTAAAAAAGCTACACTGGTTTTGCACAGGTATAATCAATGACTGCATTACTGACCTAATCAGAAAAGGTAGTCTAATAATTAGGAATTGGGGAAGATAAATGAGAGTGTCATTATGCTGTGTTTGTGTCATGGACATAATAAAAGCTTGCATTCTAGAATCACTATCCAATTTTATGTCCCCTTTTTGGCTCCTCAAAAATTACCAGAAGCTACTGCTAGTTCTTCTGCTCATTCAGCAGTCTGATTGACTGGGCTTAGCCTTCCTTGAGCCAAGCTTGCTCCATGTCAGGGGGTTAATGAAGTGATTGAGGAACTGGGGAGAATTTCACACTGCTGTAAGAGAGTGTTTGTGCCTGTTTTCTTTTGTCACCTCTGTATGTGCCCAGTAACACCCTGAGTGGGGAAGTGCAGTGAATGACAGCACCATACCTCTCACCCCCTTAGAGCAAGAAATCTGGAAAAAGCCATAAATAAAAATGGGACAAAGACCCAGAAATAGAGACAATGTTTAAATATTGCTCTTACAAACACAGAAAGTTGACAGAATAACAGGTCGGGCATTAACATGAATTTTCTGAAGGGTATGAAGTCTGAAACTCAAATGTCTGTCAACTTCAATCTTTAATGATTTGCCACTAATTTGCCAGAAAACCACAATTTTATGAAAAATGGACCAAAAATATGAGGCAAAAATCTGGACATTCCGCAAAAATCTGTACAGTTGAAAGGTATGGTCAGCACTGAATCACTCCCACTTCTACAAGAGGATGACATCAACAGGAAGCCCTGCCTACTCTCATATAGCACCTCACAGATGTTTACATGGTCTTTACCAGGGAAATCAAACTGCAACAGTGTAACCATAATGCATGCACCTCCTTTCTCCACCTCCAGGATGAGCAGGCCCATCGTCCTCTGCCAATACCTCAGATATCTGAGCCATTAATTGAACCTGGCTTGACTGGGCCATAGACAAGGCTTTATCCCTCCACACTATGGTGCTGGCACAAGCCACTTTGCAGATCTAGCAATAGATCCTTGACCAGCACTGTATAGGTTCTATTATGCTGCATGTTATCTGTAACATGACATGTGCACATTGCACCAAGTAGACTGTAGAACTGACCAATCATTCTTGACACAAAGACTGGTAATGTCCTCTGCATCCTAGTAGGAGGGACATTGAAGTGGTTTAAAGGCAATCCACTAGGTATAGTCCAGTTATCTTGTCCAAGGACAATGGTCAGTAACCCCACTTTCTTGTTGTGGGGGAAACATCCCATTGTCCAGTATCCTGTGAATGATGCAGCATCTCTAGACTTATTACATGGTGCCAAATCTGCCAGTAATACTCAGTGCAGAAGACTTTATCCATATGGCCATTCATGTTCCACCAGGTAACGAAGAGATGGCTTGTGGGAATAGGAAGGGGATGTTACTCCATCACCAGGTAATTAGTATGTATTTTTTGTAGTATTACCATCAGTTTCTCCTGCATGTACCCTGAGACTGCCCATAATGTTTATAAATACAAGACAAGCAGCCTGCTATGGCATTCACGTGTGAGTATATGGAGGTGCTTAGTTCCAAGGAGGTTGTACAACATTACATATGATCTGCACTCCATCTTTTATAAACATGGAAGACAAGGATGTCACCATGCCACCACTGGATTAATTAAAAAAGGTGGCTGACAGTAATGAATGCATGTTAGCTTTGTCAACTGAGACTGAAACTATGAGAAACATTGAAGTATAAAAGCCACCCAGTAATGGTGTGGAAGAATGGAGTTTTTTCATACCAGAAATCTGCATATTAGATGGCCTGAAAAAAACACTAGTAAGTACTATATTTCTAATTTCTATCAAAATAAATTATGAAAAATGTCTAAGTAGCAGCTATATCATTTTTCAAGAGTGGCTGACACTATATCTGTAAATAACTGCAGTCAGAATCTCCGATTGCAGTATTAGGACATTCCCAACCGACATTTGAAAAAAGAAATAGGATTAGGGGTCCTGCGTTATGAGAAAAAAAACAGGAGTGAATGAACTAGGCAAGTAAAGACTTAAGGGTAAGATAAGATAGTTTTGTTTTTGTGTAAGATGTCCATTACGTGTCAGAATGCACATATGTAGTTTCATTGCTGTTATGCTGTTAATAAACATATAAATAGAAAAAAACAAGTACAGATAGTAGTGCATGAACATGCTGATAACTGATGACCACATTATACTTTTTTGCTTTGCTGCTTTTCAAAATTATCCATCTAAAAAGCCTTACTAATTTGAAGAGACAACATGGCTACTGTCTATGAATCCTGCCTGTATGTAACGACTTTCAAGCTGTTGGTACAGGACCATTGATTTTTTTTTAATTAAATGTCAGTTAGTCAGGTGAGTAGTAAGCTTTAATCAAACTGTCGTAAGACATGTAAAAGCTCACCATAAGAGTGCTGACATAGAATACCGACTGAACTTTTATTTTGTTTTTTTCTGCTAGGACTTGTTTTTATTTTGTTCAGATGCAAGACAATACTATGTCAATGCTTGTTTGCATGAGATAACTAATTATTTGTGTTATTTTAATTTAAATTTACAATCCACAGCAAATGCTAAGTTGTTTGTTTAGGTTCTCCAAGTGGATCATATAGGAAATTGAAAATGCATTGGTCTGGAGTGATGATTTTTTGAAATCCTTATTTCTGATTGTTTTTGCTTCATGCTCTAAAAATGGAGATAAACTAGTTTAATAGCTTGCAATATTTGTTCAGAGATGCTGACTCTTTGTGACATACATTTCACAATATGTAGATGGCTTTAGAGCATGATTAGAATTTATTTTCTTTTTCTTCTTACTTTAAAGGGACGTTTGAATGTAATAGAAAGTAACTAAGAAAATACTGCACTCTTTTCAACCAGAGATGTTAACTATCATTTTGTCAGATACAGAAAACATTTCGGGTACACTTTCTTTAAAGTTTCTAATGCACATTCTGGGGAGAAATTTACATATAAATGGTGTGTGTGTGCGTGTGTGTGTGTGTGTGTGTGTGTGTGTGTGTGTGTGTGTGTGTGTGTGCGTGCGTGCGTGCGTGCGTGTGTGCGTGTGTGTGTGTGTGTGTGTGTGTGTGTGTGTGTGTGTGTGTGTGTGTGTGTGTGTGTGTGTGTGTGTGTGTGTGTCTGTATGCATGTGAGCGCAGGCTCTTGAGTGCATCTGTACATATTTATGTGCATATGGTTATGTCTGTGTGTGTGAATGTATCTCTGCATGTCAGGCTTCATCCACTCATCTAATAGCACCTACTAGCAAACTTAACACGAGATGCCCAGATTATTTTTTGCAACATTTGAAGCCTCCCATTATATCACATGGAGCAATAGTACTATTATTATGTTTCAAACTTTCTGCTCCTTTATACACGAGCATGTTAAAGCTGAAATACTGCTTGTTTTTTATTTTTTTTTTTTTTAGTAGGTTTGCTGGACATGAAATTATATTGATTGCTGTTATCAGATATAGAGCCCTAGTTAGTTCTGAGTCTGATCAAAACATTTTTGTAAAAACATGAGGAAGGTTTAATAAGGTTTAATTCATCTTTATAGATATAATGATAATATCATTGTATCATGCAGATAGAACTGCAAATAACCCTTCAAGAAAAGCAGACTTCTTTTATGGCAGATAAGATTGCAATCACCTTTTATTTTAATATACTGATTGACCAATCTGCCTGCTGTGGGTAGGAATTGCTTCACATACAGTTATATGCTGCATTCCTTCACTGGGAGAGAGGGAATTGCTTCACATACTAGTTATGTGCTGTATTCCTTCACTGGGAGAGAGGGACTTGCTTCACATACTAGTTATGTGCTGCATTCCTTCACTAGGAGAGAGGGAATTGCTTTACATACTAGTTATGTGCTGCAGTCCTTCACTAGGAGAGAGGGAATTGCTTCACATATTAGTTATGTGCTGCATTCCTTCACTAGGAGAGAGGGAATTGCTTCACATACTAGTTATGTGCTGCATTCCTTCACTGGGAGAGAGGGAATTCCTTCACGTACTAGTTATCTGCTGCATTCCTTTACTAGGAGAGAGGGAATTGCTTCATGTACTAGTTATGTGCTGCATTCCTTCACTGGGAGAGAGGGAATTGCTTCACATACTAGTTATGTGCTGCATTCCTTCACTGGGAGAGAGGGAATTGTTTCACATACTAGTTATGTGCTGCATTCCTTCACTGGGAGAGAGGGAATTGCTTCACATACTAGTTATGTGCTGCATTCCTTCACTGGGAGAGAGGAATTGCTTCACATACTAGTTATGTGCTGCATTCCTTCACTGGGAGAGAGGGAATTGCTTCACATACTAGTTATGTGCTGCATTCCTTCACTGGGAGAGAGGGAATTGCTTCACATACTAGTTATGTGCTGCATTCCTTCACTGGGAGAGAGGGAATTCCTTCACGTACTAGTTATCTGCTGCATTCCTTTACTAGGAGAGAGGGAATTGCTTCATGTACTAGTTATGTGCTGCATTCCTTCACTGGGAGAGAGGGAATTGCTTCACATACTAGTTATGTGCTGCATTCCTTCACTGGGAGAGAGGGAATTGCTTTACATACTAGTTATGTGCTGCATTCCTTTACTGGGGAAGAGGGAATTGCTTCACATACTAGTTATGTGCTGTATTCCTTCAATGGGAGAGAGGGAATTGCTTCACGTACTAGTTATGTGCTGCATTCCTTCACTGGGAGAGAGGGAATTGCTTTACATACTAGTTATTTGCTGCATTCCTTCACTGGGAGAGAGGGAATTGCTTCACGTACTAGTTATGTGCTGCATTCCTTCACTGGGAGGGAGGCTATTGCTTCACATACTAGTTATGTGCTGCAGTCCTTCACCGAGAGAGAGGGAATTGATTTACATAGTAGTTATATGCTGCATTCCTTCACCAGGAGAGAGGGAATTGCTTCACATACTTGTTATGTGCTGTATTCCTTCACTGGGAGAGAGGGAATTGCTTCACATACTAGTTATGTGCTGTATTCCTTCACTGGGAGAGAGGGAATTGCTTCACATACTAGTTATGTGCTGCAGTCCTTCACTGGGAAAGAGGGAATTGATTCACATATCAGTCATGTGCTGTATTCCTTCACTGGGAGAGAGGGAATTGCTTCACATACTAGTTATGTGGTGCAATCCTTCACTGGAAGAGAGGGAATTGCTTCACATATCAGTCATGTGCTGTATTCCTTCACTGGGAGAGAGGGAATTGCTTCACATACTAGTTATGTGCTGCATTCCTTCACTGGGAGAGAGGGAATTGCTTTACATAGTAGTTATATGCTGCATTCCTTCACTGGGAGAGAGGGAATTGCTTCACATACTTGTTATGTGCTGTATTCCTTCACTGGGAGAGAGGGAATTGCTTCACATACTAGTTATGTGCTGTATTCCTTCACTGGGAGAGAGGGAATTGCTTCACATACTAGTTATGTGCTGCAGTCCTTCACTGGGAAAGAGGGAATTGCTTCACATACTAGTTATGTGGTGCAATCCTTCACTGGGAGAGAGGGAATTGATTCACATATCAGTCATGTGCTGTATTCCTTCACTGGGAGAGAGGGAATTGCTTTACATAGTAGTTATATGCTGCATTCCTTCACTGGGAGAGAGGGAATTGCTTCACATACTAGTTATGTGCTGCATTCCTTCACTGGGAGAGAGGGAATTGCTTCATGTACTAGTTATGTGCTGCATTCCTTCACTGGGAGAGAGGGGATTGCTTTACATACTAGTTATGTGCTTTAGTCCTTCACTGGGAGAGAGGGAATTGCTTCACATACTAGTTATGTGCTGCAGTCCTTCACTGGGAGAGAGGGAACTGCTTTACATAGTAGTTATATGCTGCATTCCTTCACCGGGAGAGAGGGAATTGCTTCACATACTTGTTATGTGCTGTATTCCTTCACTGGGAGAGAGAGAATTGCTTCACATACTAGTTATGTGCTGTATTCCTTCACTGGGAGAGAGGGAATTGCTTCATGTACTAGTTATGTGCTGCATTCCTTCACTGGGAGAGAGGGAATTGCTTCACATACTAGTTATGTGCTGTATTCCTTCACTGGGAGAGAGGGAATTGCTTCACATACTACTTATGTGCTGCAGTCCTTCACAGGGAGAGAGGGAATTGCTTCACATACTAGTTATGTGCTGTATTCCTTCACTGGGAGAGAGGGAATTGCTTCACATACTAGTTATGTGGTGCAGTCCTTCACTGGGAGAGAGGGAATTGCTTCACATACTAGTTATGTGCTGTATTCCTTCACTGGGAGAGAGGGAATTGCTTCACATACTAGTTATGTGCTGTACTCCTTCACTGGGAGAGAGGGAATTGCTTCACATACTAGTTATGTGCTGTATTCCTTCACTGGGAGAGAGGGAATTGCTTCACATACTAGTTATGTGGTGCAGTCCTTCACTGGGAGAGAGGGAATTGCTTCACATATTAGTCATGTGCTGTATTCCTTCACTGGGAGAGAGGGAATTGCTTCACATACTAGTTATGTGCTGCAGTCCTTCACTGGGAGAGAGGGAATTGCTTCACATACTAGTTATGTGCTGCAGTCCTTCACTGGGAGAGAGGGAATTGCTTCACATACAGTTATGTGCTGTATTCCTTCACTGGGAGAGAGGGAATTGCTTCACATACTAGTTATGTGCTTTAGTCCTTCACTGGGAGAGAGGGAATTGCTTCACATACAGTTATGTGCTGTATTCCTTCACTGGGAGAGAGGGAATTGCTTCACATACTAGTTATGTGCTTTAGTCCTTCACTGGGAGAGAGGGAATTGCTTCACATACAGTTATGTGCTGTATTCCTTCACTGGGAATCATGCAGGGATTTTATGCATTAAAGTAGCATCTGCACTTGCCTTAGAGATACCACTTTATCTGGGAACAAAGCAATCAGCTGTTTTTTTAATTTTATTTTAGAGCACACAATAAACAGAAAATTAATGAATATTATTGCTGACAGAAAGTTCAAATAAGCAGAATAACCAGAAACAACATGAAGATGCATTTGTAATTTCATGGTGGAAGAATCTCTGAAATTACAGTGATAAATCAAGCAGCAGCAATGGCATATGTAAGTACACATTAGTTGAAAAACATGCTTGCAGCAGAATGATGTGATGATACAAATAAATATTTGGGGCGAGTAAGTAATGATAAAATAAGAGGTACACATGAGACTTGGACTGCAGCAGCATTTTTATGCCTGTTACAAGGACTATAAACAGCTCAGCTCTGCACGGGAAGCATAATATGATGCAAGTGGAATTGTAGTGTATTATGCTTAGTCTTTATATGGCCATCTGATAATACAATCTATTACTGCTGGTCATCTTAGTCCAGTAGCATGTTTTGCCTTCATCCCCACTTCCATCTGTGTAATGTGTTTCTGCCTCATATTGTCGGCATTCTGATACTCCAGTTCTATTATTGCAAGTCAGCAAGTCTAACAAGCACATTGTCAGATTGTAGTACTCTCATTCAGTCACCTCAGCTTCATTATGAAAAGCATTTGCATAAAGTATGCTTAAAGGATGTAATGTATCATGTGTTGAATATTTGAGTAACTTGTGAATTTTACCTTAAACAGCAGCACTTGTATTTCACCATATATATATATTTTGGGGTAGGGCTTATATCATGACCACCCAGGAAAGCCACGCTAGGCCTAATTCTCTGGTTAGGTCTTATTTACGGAGAAATATGGTTTATATATATATATATATATATATATATATATATATATACACACACACACACACACACACACACACACACACACACACACACACACAGGTAATGCACATTTATAATTTTGTCTGCCACTCGAGAACTTTATTATTCAGGCTAGTTGCCAAATAATTGCATGATTATTCAACATTTCTGAATATAGAAATCTTTATTCAGTCATTTTGTTACATTGTGCATAGACAGGATTTTGTCAGCCAGACAGAGGTACAGCTACAAGACTGTACCACCCTCCCTATTGTAGTCATGACTTTTGATCTCCTTACTCACCACCTGCATTCTGTGTGACACCAGGCAAGTAATTTAAACAGACCAAACCCCTGGGCCATTTATAAAAATGGCATCTGTGTTCAGTGGATTATAACTAGTTACAAAGGAGATTTCCAGTACTAGTTAACTTGCTCAGTGATGACCATGTTACATATGGACTGACCATGGCAGTATCTTCCGTTTCACTGTCTTTATCATACATATTTGCCTGCATATCCTTTATATTTCTGACTGTATAGTACAGATAGGCAAATTATGTGCACTTTATTGTTGTAGCCTGGGTCCAGGGAGCATGTTTTGCAGAATCTCTTTTTACCAAATAATTTTTGAATATGTTAAATGACTGACAAGAATCTGATTAAAGGATAATGGTGGTCAAAAATGTTGAAACCAGGGTATGATGTTTATTCAGAATGAAATAAATGGGCCAGATAAGAAACTGTGCAAATGCATTTTTTTTTTCTTTTTCTTTAATATATGATGAAAAGTTTCAAAGGTCTGAACAATGAAGACCTCTGTAATTTCCACAATGGGATTATGCACCCATGCCAACTTGATATTTAATCTCAATTCGGGGTCTCTCTGCCTTGAGGATAGGGAGAGTTTACAGTTTTCCACATAGCTGACCAACCTTGCCTTTACTGACCTTGGTGAGACAATAGTGAAGCAAAGGATGCGGCAGGGTAAAGTCAACTCTATTCCAGAGTGCAATATTGTCTCTTGCATACCTGAACTGCTATGGTTTGAGGTTTCATTTTCTAGTTTTAATTTGCACTTCATTGATTCCAGCTATATTATTGTGCAAAAATATGTTTAGTTAGTTTCAAACTTTCTGGAAATTATTTTGGAAAAATACAGTTCTAGAAAGTTATCTTTCAGGAATGGAAATAGCACCACATTTTACCCTCCTTCCAGTATTCAATCTAGTGTGAGTTAATTCAGCAGTAGTACTCCTTTCCTTGACAAAAAATATAATCAGACAATTTCTAACAGTCAGAAAGTAGTCTTCCTTTGGATGTAGGCAAGCACCACCCGGTAACAGGCAGGGAGATACCTGAAAGTATACATTTGCAAGGATGGAGGGAAAGCAGGAATATACAGTGTACTAATACAGTGTTTTTAGAATACAAGTTTGACTTAAATGACTTGAACTGAGCATTCCACTCAGACCAGTTTGTAGTCTTTACCTAATTTCTGGTTTGCTGTATTGTTTCTGCAGAAAGCTTGAAGCTACTTAACTGTACACATTGATATAACTGTTGCTTATCATTATGGAGTTTGGATTACTTTGTAAAGCTTATGAATTAATGTTTTCGAAGTTATAATATGCTTTTCAGGCAATCCTATGAATTAATGCAAGTTTAGCATTTCAACAAACCAGGAGGAAGACATGAAAGAGAGCAATGGGAACTATATGTTTCTTGATTGTCTTAGCTGCAAAAATCAAGATGTGGTAAGAATACTGTGCAATATTTGACAATAAGATTAAAATGAAGAAAGAATGAGAAGAACCCTCATAAATGTATGTGGAAATGAAACTTACACTCTTAACAGAAATCATTCTGTCTTCTGAGAAACTAAGTGAAATAGCAAACATGCAATCTGGAAACATATTAAAATAGTTTTAGCCCTAAACCTAGCAAAAGTTAAAGTCCTTTGCAAGAGGTTGTAAACATTTCTGCATATGTATGTAGCCGAGTTAAAAATGAGCCAAGACTGTAATAATGGATGTACATTGCAACAGTTTTTGAGGGACAGTATTATTTAGTGAATTAATAATGAGCGCAAACAAATCAGGTTCTTTCCTAAACTAGTGACACTATAGTATGTCTTAAAGATTAATTTAGTAGTTCAAGTGATGAATAAAAAATGTACACAATCAATAAGTGAAGCACACTAAACTGGAATGTAATATAACACTAGCACTGAATTGCAAAGAAGATTCTCTAAAAAGTAAGAAGGTCAGAAAAGGTAATGCACGTTAGAAGTGCCTTTGAGCAAAGCACACAGCCATTGACTATAAATCAATACAATAAAATGTCATTCATGTGGTATGGACTTTACTATAGCTATTTGGATAATTATCTAATGTATTGCTCATTCCAGTACTTTCATGTTCCAAATATGTGCTTGCATTAAGCAGGTAATTGCAGTACGCTATGGGTGTCTAATTTGTCATTAACTGTCTAATGTATTGCCTTCTTTGAATATTAATATTTTCATATTCCATATGTGGACCTGTACTTAGTAAGTAATAGTGTAACTGAGACATTTGCCTGGCATATCTAATTATTATGCTTGCTCTATCCCTGTTAATGTTCCTGCTGACTGCATCTTTATGTATTCTAGCCATGCTATAATGTTTCTAGACACCTTTGCTGCAAGGTCCAGGTCATGCCTGAAAAGGGTCCCCAAACCAGCATACTTATCCAGTTAACAAATGGCAAATAAACAGATAGATAGGAAAAATAAATAAACAGGCACATAGCCTATGTCTGTAGAACTTTAAAAAAAGGTGTGAACAAATGTGGTGAATGAACTGAAAGGAAGTTTTGTAATGATTATTCATATAATATTGTTTCTGGGGATAAAAAAAATAGACACCGAAGAGCTATTATGTCCTATAAGCAGTAACAATATGCAAAAAGTTAATCCACTCCTCACAGAAACTAATCTAGAATGATATCTGTTCGCTTTGAGCTTGTTACTGAAAGCAGTGAAAATTATTACAGTAACTGAAAAATTAAATTCAAGAGATATAATATTCCAAGATTTTGAGAAATATGAGTGCCTTCCTGTAAAGAGAAGAGGAGAGGGGTGCTGTTACTGTATCATAAAACTTTGGCTTCAACACTTGTCACTGTAGATAATATATTAGAATGTGTGATTGCTGATATACACGGCAGAAGTTTATAAAGAGGGTGGTCTTTTATTATTGTAGCCCTCACATGGGGTATGCAGAGCACTTACATTATCTTAAGAAACTGAGAACACTTCTAGAATCTAGTCAAATTCTTTTACTTGGAGATTGTAATTATCCTGCTGTAGACAGGTACAATCTCACACTGGATAAAATGAATTCTGTTAACAGTCTATCTCACCATAATTTTGAACAACTTATGAACAGGAACATGCACAGTTATAGTAATTTTGATATTGTTGCAAGTAATGATTCTAAACACATAAAAAATATTAATGTTTGGGAATCACTTGGTAAATTTGACCATTGTTGCTAAATATTTGATTAAGAAACAATCCAAATTAAGAAAAATGTATTAAAAGCATTCAGTTATGGAAAAATTTGATAATAACATTATAAATGCAGTTATTAATTCAGTAAATTGGTTAGTTTAATATAATTCTAAGAAGACAATTTATGGGCACTCTAGTCTCAAGAAAATACTTAAATCTGGTGTACAGGCTACTGCCATGTAAAATCCAACATACCTAAAATCAGATTTCCATTTTGGTGGAAGTATGAATTAATATAATTATATAAGAAAGAGAGATGTGCCTTATCTACAGAAAATTCCGACATGAATTAAATTTGAAAACATAAATAGAATTAGTAAATTTACGAAGACTAAAATATGATATGAAAGGTAAATGTAAGAAAGGAAACTAGCCTAGGATCCAAAAAATAATAAGAATTATTATAAGTATATAAAATTACAAACACCAAGAGTAATAAAATAAATAAAACTTCAGTAGATTTAATGTGCATTTATCACCACAGATTCATGAAGCATCAATGTTTAACTAACATGATTGAATTTTACAGTCAGATAAATATGGCCCTTGATGTAGGTCAAAATGAGTAGTTTATTTGGATTTGGCAAAGCTTTCAGCACTTTATCATTTAAGGCAATTTATCCAGCGCTAAGTAAGACACAAATTAATCCATATCTTGTAAGATGGTTAATGGAATAGCTGATGTGTAGAACTAATAAATCTGAATATTTATCATTTAATGTGGGAGCACCTTCAGGTAGCAGTATTAGGGGATCTGCTGTTTAGCATGGTTTGTGCTAACAGATACTAAGTGGGTCAACAAATATTCAACGAGGAACCTTGTTCTGCAAGGAATGCGCACAACAATAGCTAAAAAAGACTAAACGCTTTATTAGATCCACAAGTAGGAGCGTTTTCGCCACGGACCACCGTGGCTTCATCAGAGAATAAAAGCAGTCAAATAAATTATACAATATATACTAAACTAAAACAGGAAGTGACATCAATATACATCCTTTGATGCCGCAACAAAGTTATTGTATAAAAAACATGAAATTATGCCCCATATACATACAATGTAATACGGAACATAAACGCTTCATCTTTAAAATAATTGTACATAATTACAAGTGAGCAGGCTCAACCAGTATGTGTAGAACCACGTATAAAACAGTTTGTTCTATGGGGTACAACTAAAGGTAAATAGTAAATGGTAAATGAGTATGATCTAGACTACATACCATATAACCACACAAACCTACAACACACACCACCTAAATTTTAAAACAACAAAAAAGGGGGTGTGTGTGCTGTATGTGTTAATTCCTAAACTGAATGTGTTATTTTAGTTATAAACATGTTCTAATGTAGTTAGCTACCTTGACAAACTACCTCAATGGGTGGTTAAACACTACCAATATATAGCATTTTCTCCCAAATGTGATCTAGTCTAAAATTATCTAAGGTAACTTCTCAATTTTAGAACCGGGGCGATATTACAGTTAATGTTAAGGCCAGGTTGGTTGAAAGCATCTAGGCGCAGTTGCCACTCCAACTCTCTATTCTCCAAAATCAAGGAGAAAGGTCCTCCCCTTATTCTTACAGGTACGTGGTCTATTGCCATAAACATAAAGCTGTGACCTGGGTTCGAGACTATATGCTTAGCTAAGGCATTATCCTCTTTGTTGTTCCTAATCGCGTATAAGTGCTCGTACATTCTGTCCCGCAACCGTCTGTCAGTTTTCCCAATATAGAACCCCCGACAACAGTTGCACATAGCAATATAGACAATAGATCTAGACTCACAATTCAGGGGTAACCTGATAACATACTTCGTGTCCCTCACCTGAAAGGACTCCCCCACACAAACGTTATTACAAAACTTGCAAAATCCACATCTAGACATTCCTTTCCTTTTGTAAAAGGTCCCTTCATGTGCATCTCTCTGTAAGAGTTCCTTAAGGTTTTTAGACCTACTAAATATGAACCTAGGTTCCGTCCCTAGTTTTTCAGCTAGGGAACCATTAGAAGAAATAAGGTACCAATTTTTTCTAATGATGTCCAAAATACTTTGAGTATTCATACTAAAGGTAGTAACGAAACTCAACGAGAAATTACACTTAGGTCCTATAAGAGCACTTGTAGGATTCACCCCGGTCACATCGGGACTCCTATCATGCCCTAAACTAGCACCAAAACAGTTAAGTGCTAAGTTTTGCTGGAAAAGTAAGGGTTTGTAAAAACCTTTTATCCTTTTTACCGTAACTTCCTCAATGAGTTCTACCAGCAATTCATCAGGGTACCCCCTGTTGATAAACATTTCCTTAAGAAGTGTACATTCCTTAGTAAAGGCCCCTAGAGTACTGCACATTCTTCCTGCCCTCACCAGCTGGCCCTTCACAATGGACCTTTTTTGTTTATATGGATGGAAGCTGGTGAAGTGCAGGAAAGAATTGCAGTACGTCGGCTTCCTGTACACAGTTGATGTGAAAACCTTGTTTGTGGTATCTTTCACTAATTTTACATCAAGGTAGTCTATCTCTTCAACTGAAGGGCCAGCTGGTGAGGGCAGGAAGAATGTGCAGTACTCTAAGTATTTTGGACATCATTAGAAAAAATTGGTACCTTATTTCTTCTAATGGTTCCCTAGCTGAAAAACTAGGGACGGAACCTAGGTTCATATTTAGTAGGTCTAAAAACCTTAAGGAACTCTTACAGAGAGATGCACATGAAGGGACCTTTTACAAAAGGAAAGGAATGTCTAGATGTGGATTTTGCAAGTTTTGTAATAACGTTTGTGTGGGGGAGTCCTTTCAGGTGAGGGACACGAAGTATGTTATCAGGTTACCCCTGAATTGTGAGTCTAGATCTATTGTCTATATTGCTATGTGCAACTGTTGTCGGGGGTTCTATATTGGGAAAACTGACAGACGGTTGCGGGACAGAATGTACGAGCACTTATACGCGATTAGGAACAACAAAGAGGATAATGCCTTAGCTACGCATATAGTCTCGAACTCAGGTAACAGCTTTATGTTTATGGCAATAGACCACGACCTGTAAGAATAAGGGAGGACCTTTCTCCTTGATTTTGGAGAATAGAGAGTTGGAGTGGCAACTGCGCCTAGATGCTTTCAACCAACCTGGCCTTAACATTAACTGTAATATCGCCCCGGTTCTAAAATTGAGAAGTTACCTTAGATAATTTTAGACTAGATCACATTTGGGAGAAAATGCTATATATTGCTAGTGTTTAACCACCCATTGAGGTAGTTTGTCAAGGCTAACTACATTAGAACATGTTTATAACTAAAATAACACATTCAGTTTAGGAATTAACATACAGCACACACACCCTTTTGTTGTTTTAAAATTTAGGTGGTGTGTGTTGTAGGTTTGTGTGGTTATATGGTATGTAGTCTAGATCATACTCATTTACCATTTACTATTTACCTTTAGTTGTACCCCATAGAACAAACTGTTTTATACGTGGTTCTACACATACTGGTTGAGCCTGCTCACTTGTAATTATGTACAATTATTTTAAAGATGAAGCGTTATGTTCAGATACATTGTATGTATATGGGGCATAATTTCATGTTTTTTATACAATAACTTTGTTGCGGCATCAAAGGATGTATATTGATGTCACTTCCTGTTTTAGTTTAGTATATATTGTATAATTTATTTGACTGCTTTTATTCTCTGATGAAGCCACGGTGGTCCGTGGCGAAAACGCTCTTACTTGTGGATCTAATAAAGCGTTTAGTCTTTTTTAGCTATTGTTGTGCGCATTCCTTGCAGAACAAGGTTCCTCGTTGGTGACTTTTTGGTTTCGTTTTTTAACTTTGTGTGTATCTGGGTCAACAAATATACCAGTGATAGTAAAGTTGTTGTTATTAAATCAAATGGCAGTGATTATAACATATTAAATACTTAAACTTCTGAAATAATAAACTAGACCAGTTCTATTGGACTGGAGTTTAGTGCAGATAAATGCAATGTAATGTGTTAAAAACACTTATAAGATCAACATATATGACATCTAAGGCAGTGGAAGAGGTTATCCATTATAATGATCTAGTCATCACATTAATGGATACATTTTCAGTTGGAGAACATGCAGACATAATAATATGTCAAGTTTTAAACAATTAGATATCATTATGATTTTTTTTTTTTTGTTTTACAGGAAACTAACGATTCAATATCCATTTATAAAATCTGCATAAGGCCATTACTGGAGTACAGTATCTTTTGTTCTTACAACAAAGAGGAGCTGAAAAATCTTGAATCTGTACAAAGGACATTCATAAGATGGATTTTTTACTCAGAAAGTATGAATTTAAGGATAGATGCAAATCCCTCCGTCTTTGCACACTGCAGTACAGATATATTAAGGGAAAATTAATTTTCCTAGAAAGTGTTTAGTAATGAATACTTGTGATCTATTTCAGATACAGAAAAATGCCAATGTATTCCCTCACGTAGAATATACAGCATGTAGGTTAATATATCCAAATACAAGACAAATTTAAGGAACTTCTTTCTGACCATAAGTTCATCAGCATTACGGAATAAGTTACCACTTACAATAAGGGAATCTGAAAATATTACAAACTTTAAGCAAAACCTGGGGACATGGGTAGGTGATGATGGTATATAGGGTATATGATAAGAAATTACTGTAATTGATGTTCCCAGATGGCCTTCATGTCTGAACATCATTAAAAAATTATGAACTTGCTAGAATGAGTGAAACTAAATTCAGAGACAATAATAACATAGTTGTGCAACCAACTAGTACCATAGTGAAAACATATATAGGGGAACGTATACAATACTGAGTGTTTTCACTGAGTTAAGTATAAAGAACAACAGGAATCTTTGGCTTTGATAACAATAGAAGGTAATTTATCAGGTTTGTGAGCAGAAGCTGGCTAAACGAACTTTACTTAAAGTAAGAAGAATTAAATTACATCCATTCTTACATTAAAGCTTTAGAAAACAGTACTTATTAAATATGAATCAGTGTTTAAAGAAGGAATGTATATGCTTCAGAGAACTACAGCTATTCTTCACATTTCAACAAACTCTAAGCTTAGATTTTTCAAACCAATATTTAGTCTGCATGCAATGCATACTAACAGAGATAAGAAAAAAATCAATCAAGTGTTGTTATAAAATAAAGCAGTTTCAAATATTCTGAAAAAAATACTTGTGTGGTATCTATACTGAAACCTAATATAATTATTAGATTGTCTATAGTTTATAAATTGTCAGTCAGGTAGCTTCATCAGAACAATATCACACACCTTGAGTGGAAGATAATTTTGCTTTGTAGGTAGGTGGTCAGATTTTCGTAAAATGAGATAGTTATGCATATCAGTAAATGGTTTTCGATAATTGGATATACAATTTATTTATTGTTGGAAGGCAAGTTATTGCTCTATAAATCTTAGCATGGCTTGCAAGTTCACTTTTAAAGAGGAGTATTAAGTATTCCTGTTGTTAACCAGGTCAGTGTCAGTTCAGAATATCCATATAAGTAATTTTTTACTCAAGGTTAAATCATTGTGCAAAGATGTTAATACCTTTAGACAAAAGCTGTGTACAGCATCTGGATCTAGGGTTTTCCAGTTAGGAGCCTTTCTTAATTTTGTCTCAGTTTCCCTGGCTGTTACTTCTTTCCATTTCATGTCTTTCCTGTTATCACTTCTTACTTTTTCTTTCACGTTTTCTATCCATTCAGCATATTTGTTATGGTCAATGGGATTTCACAGATACTTTTCCTCAAATGTATTTCTTTTTTTGTAGTGTAACTATTGTAAATTTTCTTCTCCAATTCCCCATGAAACCTTTTAGGTAATCAATCAATTGCCTGTTTTGTACTATTTCCTTATATTTTTATATACCTTCTGAGTTTTTCTGCTTTTTATTTATTGGGAATGGTATATGATAAATCCTGCTCTGTTTTGATTTGTGCTGCTTTTATGAAATCTATCTTTCTTAGAATTTTTGATTATATATTCTCAGTTCTTAAATATTTAGAAGTAATATACTCTAACTAGAAGCGGGTCAGGAGGTTGATGAGGTAGTACATCCTCTTTTTTAAGGCATTGCTGAAATATGGCAGCAAGTACAACATGTGGATGGCTTAGCTCACTAGGAGACATTACTTGATGGCTGCATTGAAAAGACCATGTGCCACATTGCTGGCAATGTGCATGATCTTTCTAGTGGTCTAGAGGACCTGGATGATGAGATAACAGTGTGTCTTTAGAATTACAAAAGACCTGCAAATTTTAGTACAGGTGCAGATGGACTTACCAAAAACATTTGGTTCACACCCTATATAAGGAAATCTGGACAGATCTGATGGGCCATACTCCTTGCTGCTTATTCCTAGCCCTGTCATGAGACCCACTATGCCTCTGTTGCCTGAACAAGTTGTTATCCAGAGCAGAGCATACACCCCTACCTCTAGGGAATCCAGCAAGGTGCATATTATCATTGACCATTCATCTAAATTGACATCAAAATTCTGTGGAGGAGGAATGTGATAATGCTTAGTTGAGGGTTAATGCCAAGAAATGTATAGTTATCCCCTTTGGAAAAAAACATGTACCCATGAATTACCACATAGGTGGCAGGACACTAAACATCGAAAGTGTGATGAGAGACTTAGGGACACAGGTGGACAGTGGTCTCACTTTTGATAACTACATTGCCACAACAGTCAGGAAATCCTTCTATGTGGCACACCTCATCACTAAGGGCTTTTCATCCAGAAAAAAGGAGGTCATTGTCCCACTGTACTCATCCCTCATTAGACCCATTATAGAGTATAATGCCCTGTTTGGTATGTACCTCACAAGACATCTGCAACAGCTGGAAAGGCCACAGAAATACCTCACTAAAAGAATCACAGGCCTAAAGCAGATGCCATACTTACTTTACTTTGTAAAGCTTATGAATTAATGTTTTCGAAGTTATAATATGCTTTTCAGGCAATCTTATGAATTAATGCAAGTTTAGCATTTCAACAAACCAGTATTTTCAGAGAGGATGTTACTTTGATAAGGGAGCTGTGGTGACAGTTAAATGTATTATTTGCAGGGGAAGCGGATACACCACCAAGCGATACATTGTCTCTTGCACACACACAAAGTCTTCCATGCTGGCTATGGAACCTCCTACTTATCCAGGTCACACAATCTAAAGAGCAATGTATTAGCTGCAAGTGACACAGGAGAAGTTTGACTTTTGGGGATAGGCTGCACTTTTGTCAGAATGACCGCATCAGTGTGTTTCAGAGAGAATGTTACTATAAAACAGAGATAAGGGAACTGTAAGAACAGATAAATGTGCTTAGGATTGAACCTCCTACCTATCTAGGTTACACAACCTAGAGAGCAATCTACTAGGTGCAAGTGTCACTGGAGAAAATGCACAGTACCTATGTGAAATTGGATATTGGAATATTTGTAAAAAAACATTGCTGTGAAGAGATAGTACTACAAATGCATATGTGTGCACAGGACAATGTACATCACCATGATTGCCACATGTAATGGCACACTATTGCAATGCAATGTTGATACTGTCCTTACTGCACATTGTGGCATTGTGAGGGACATTCACATGTTCCACATAATGGGATGACATACACATTGGATTATTGATCAAACATTACTGTAATTTCATGTCGGGATGATTGAATGCTTGTATTGTCTCATACTTACACTATGTATATTGGTAAGACAAACATACAAGTCGTCCATATGACAGTGCACTACAGGATGACAGTGATAGATTATGTGAGAATAGGTTAACTAAGCTGGGAACATAGTTCAAATCTAAACACTGCACAGCAGGCATATTACTTTACACAAATGAAGTTTGTGAACTAGCATCATTCAAAAAATGATTGATTTTAAAAAATATATCCATGTATGCCATCTGTGAGGTATGTCATTTTTGTGAAATAGTAATACAGACATACAAATGCTGTGAAACAGAAAGCTATAATTCTTTGTTCTCCTCTTTTTTCCTTGTACTCTCCGAGTGCAGCTCTGCTAAGCTGATTTGCATAGCTGATGGCAACATGTTATCACATGCATAATCATATCTTGAAGTGTTCAGATTACAGTAGTAGTTAGCAGTACTCTATGTTGCTCTGTGCTGACTTCCACACAAAAATCTTTACAACAGGATGCACAGTAGTTAGCAAGCAGATTGGTGCAGCAACAGGATAATGATGCATTAAGTAAAGGTTCAGCCAACATTTACAGCCACAATAGTTAGATAAAGCATCATGAAACATGTTGTCATCCATATGTATGCAAACATGTTCAGCATGCTAAGAATAATACCTGAGTGCTATTGCAGCACAATATATAGAAATTCATAATTGTGAAAGTTAATATTTGACAGCAGATTACAGCAAACATGAATGTATGCAATCATCTTTATTAACCACTGTAATCCATACATATGACTCTTCATCATGTCTAAATTTACAGTAAACTGAACAAGCATAATGTATCACAGCAGCCCAAAGTGAGATAGAATAATTTGGATGCAGGCAATCAAATCCAAAGATATTGCCATAAGCATTGTACTTCCATTTGGCATTAGTTGCCTGGTGCCAGACATTGTGCAAATGCAAAGGTGGGTGAATTATGATACAGAGGGGAGAAGATACATCATCAGGGTGACACAGAGGCAGGGACAAAGTAACGTATCACTGAAGAAGGATAACTGTGGCTTACAGCAACATGTAGCCATCAGGTGGACCTAAATTACTGAACCAAAAACACTCATTAGCACTTAGATAATAGCTGGAACAGAACCCATAAAATTATAAAAAAAATCAACCTTCTCTACACATTTGAGAATTATCTCATCGTGCCACAAATAAATCACTACTTCACAGCATTAAAATAACACTAATGAAGCACATTGAAAACTTGTGGAAGCAGGAGGGGTGAACAGAGAGAGTTCAATACAGATGCAGACGGGAATAGCAAAAATATATTTTGGAGGATATGTACGAACATATGCGTGCTGTTTTAGTCTTACTTCTTAAGTCACCATCAATCTGTCCTGCTCTGTACAATATACTGATTGCTATAGGTACAAATAAGGGTAGGAGATTGCAATAAGCATGAATACCTATAAGGTTGGCTTACTAAGTCTACCTGCTGGGACTGCAATGATTTTGAAAATGATGTCTTGATACACTGTTACAATGTTATGTTAAGGAAATGAGTTATATGTAGAGCAATACAGATGTTTGCAAGTAAATATATAATAGGAGTATGAACCTTTGTAAAGTAATAAACTGACATACATCTGTAATCAATATTATGACACTATGTCAAAATATCACACAACAAACAGAGCAATTATCTCAACATGCTACATGGGAACTCTTAGTTTAATACATCATGCAACCTAATAAATGTTACTTTAACTGTTCCACAGTACTACCTTTAGTATGGCTTTGGCTTTAGTCTGTATTCCCATAGTGCAGCAGATTTAAGCACTTTTGAGTGACAATAACAGGACCCCTACAGATTAGACTGAAATATTCAGCTTTTGCAATAAAAAGTTAAACAACATTCGCTGTCATGCTGCACTACTGTGCTATGCCAAACACCATGCAAATGCTGAGGACATAAATTGAAAGCTTTTTCATATGCCATTTCTGGCCATGTGTAGATTATGTGTGAGAATCTATTTTTTGAAGAGATTAAATGTATGAAAAAGGGGTGACTAGGACAGTGGTAGAGGGCAACACACATGGAAAAGAATACAGGAATTTGCAGGAGGGTCATGGGAAAACACCATAGCTATCCACTTCTTCATGACATTAATGTATAATTGTACACACAACTTCATGAATTTGCAGAGTCACTACACTAGTGATGGGCAGCAATAATGGACTAATGTTGTATGGCTAATTGGACCTAATCAGCTGTGTCAGGATGACGCATAGGCAAACTGGAGAGCTATATATGAGGTGATATATTTTGTGGGACAGGTGCCCATGTTTTTATTTTATTTGGGATAGAGAGGAATTTTGGGAAATGTGCTTAGGAATGAAAGGATCAGGTAGATAGGTAGGTTAGAAGGCACACAGGATGTATAGACAGGGATGGTGATGGGGACAAAAGGTTGGAGAACACCATGATTGGGGATAGGTAGTGGACATTGGAGGTGCACCCATGACCAACATGAGAACAGTGAGAATCTATTCCTCACCCTCTGAACTCTCATCACTGTCTCTTGTAGCAGCAGCTCTCTGTGTCAGTGACAGATGTGGCATTGTCTTTGCAATATGATGCAGGACCTTTTCAACCATGCCAATGCTTGCACCAAGGCCCCTCTCTATTATATCCTACACCAGCTCTGTCAGCTTCTGTCAGGTGACAAAATTGCCACCTCCACTACTACTGCTCCCAGAGGGTAACACTGCATCAATAGACAGGACATACTTGGAGCAGGTAGGTTAGGGGTTGTGGAATCAACACTGACAGGTTGTGAGCCTGAAGTGACAGGTGTCTGTGCTAACATCTGTGGAGGTATGTCAGGCTGAGCTGCAGTAGTTGGTGTACCTCTTTGTGTTGTTGATAATTGATTTTGATCAGCAAGTTAGGTAAACAGCAGATTGTTAATACATTATAACCCACTTCCCCCCCAAAAAAAGCAAAGAAGAGTGGGTGAGACAAAAAAAGTGTGTGATAGTTAGATACATAGCATGTCATAGTACTGTATACATTAAACAAATTTTTTTGGCAATACATAAACAATTATGATAATTTACTGTTGCACACCTTTGCAACATCTATATATGATGGAAAGCTATTTTTGTGTTAATAAATAAACAAATATGGCTGCTCTGATATAAGAAACAGATGTCTTTATTTCACTATGATGAATTAGAATTATGCATTCTAACTTTATGATCACAATTACCATAATGTAATTCTTACTGGCAGACAGCTGTTGAGATCTTATAAACAATTATCAATTAAAAAAGGCTGCTTCTGGGTACTGAACCCACACACACAGTAAAGCCGGTATTCTAATTGCCTAATGCAAGCAGCAACAGTTATTTGGGAAGGCATGCATGCTTCAGATGAATGATGAGGTATACCTGCTTGAGATGCTATTGCTTGAGGGAATGAATATAATACTATGGCTTTAATTTCTACTTGATTCATACTTACCACATGCATCGCTGAGGTGAGTTAATCTCGAATGGTGTGCCTTAGAGTTTGCAGTTATCTCCTCTGCAGATGAGAGAACAAAAAAAAAAAAAAAAATATATATATATATATATATATATATATATATATATATATATGTGTGTGTGTGTGTGTGTGTGTGTATGTATATATATATATATATATATATATATATATATATATATATATATATTTTTTTTTTTTTTCAGTTTAACCTACTGTACTGCAAGGGCAATTCTTTTAAAGTTACTTACCTGTACAGCTTTCTCCTTTTAATCGCTCCTGTCAAGACTTATTTTTTTCTTTTTCTACATCTACTCCTGCATCTCTCTACCCCTCAAGCTTCCTCCCCAACTAGCTCAACTTTCTCTCTTACTGATTGTTTTCTATGGGCTAGGTCTGCCCTGAGTGTTAGCCCTGCTCCGTTCACATCCACTAGCAAAAAACTACCTCTCTATCTGTTTACAACACTTCCTTTCTCATCCTTTCCCCATTATCCTAACTCAAGTCTTATCTACCTCACTTCTTCACCAAGCTACCTCCATACTACCTCCACGTCATATATTCTCCAACATTGTGAGAAATCAGTTTACAAGAATTTTTAGGCTTTGTAAAAATAGTGTGGATAAAGACATTCAATGGGATATCTTATGTGAATTATTCCAGAGTAGGGGTTACCCTATTTCTATGATAGAAAGTATGAAAAAAGATGTACAGTGCAAGAATGGTATGATTCCCAGTCCAATTGATATTAACAATGGATTACTAACTGATACTGAATCAAGGAATGGAAATAAAAACAAAAATAAAAATAAGAACAAAAGCAAACATATTCCTAAAGTTAGTTTCAATAATAAAAAGGTAGCTTTTAATACCAGATATATGAATGATAATAAATATATTATTAATATTATCAAGAAAATTTGGGGTGTACTATTAATAGATCAATATATTAGTAATATAGTAGGTGATAAACCAACATTTAGGTATAGAAATAGTAAGAATTTAAAGAGATTATTATGCTCTGAGAGAATCAATAGGGAGACTAATAATATTATGGGTAGATCGACCTTTAAATATGGTACATTTCCCTGTGAAAGGTGTAACATGTGTAAATATATTATTAGTGACCACCAGTTTATTGCACCTGAACTTTATCATATATTCACAAGTGATTTCCATGCTACTTGTGAGACTAAGAATTTAATATACCTAGCCACATGCACAGAATGTAATGCATACTATGTAGGTTTAACCTCTAGGAGGCTGAGAGATCGTATTTATAATCATATATATGATATAAGGAAGATGAACTTAACAAATGCTTTAGCTAAGCACATAGATATGTACCCTAACCATACTTTTACATTTAGGGTTCTACAAGTTATAAGTATAAATAAGAGAGGGGGTGATGGACAGAATTATCTGGAAACAGCTGAGTTAAATTGGATTTTAAGGCTGAAGTCTCATATTCAACCGGGACTTAATCAATCAGTTAGCATAAAACCTATATTAGCAGCACGTAGATAGATATATTAAATCTAAGCTCTTTTAGCTAGCCACCTTATATATATATATATATATATATATATATATATATATATATATATATATATATATATATATATATATATATATATATATGGCTATGGGATTATTTAATTATAATGTTCTAAACTGAATGACATACTTTTTTATGTATATATGTACATATATTTTTATGTGTTTTAAGGTTTGTATCTTTTATATAAATGTATTGATGTTTATCATTAGCTAAATTGAATTCATATGATATATTCTAGGACTGATGTGTCTTCAGTAGTTCTGAATGTTTTTGATATTTTATATTTTAATTTTTCAAATAGATATATCCTTAGTTAAGTGTTATATTTATATGTGCATATGTTTATGTCTATATATCTATATATTTGATTCACATGCATGATGATTTTGTATAAACATATTGGTATAAAGAAAGGGATTTATATGCACATATATTCACTTTAGTAGTACTGAGCTTTACCACATCTTATTGAGATTGTTGAATTGATTGGCTAATTGATCAATTGAATAAGTGTTTTATGAATTGATTGATTAACCTGTTGGGCTAAGATATATAAAGCACTTGTACTGAGTCATTTTTATAAACCTGAAGAAGCGTACCTGTTGTACGTGAAAGCGCTTGTTTCTGTAATAAATTCAGTTTATTTTACATCGTGGAGGTCTCCATTTGTCTTGTTTTGTGGATATAATCTTCTTTTTCGGTGTGAGACCTTGGATGGTAGCCTTCCTGTTTTTTCTAATATATATATATATATATATATATGTGTGTGTGTGTGTGTGTGTGTGTGTGTGTGTGTGTGTGTGTGTGTGTGTGTGTGTGTGTGTATATATATATATATATATATATATATTTTTTTTTTTTTCAGTTTAACCTACTGTACTGCAAGGGCAATTCTTTTAAAGTTACTTACCTGTACAGCTTTCTCCTTTTAATCGCTCCTGTCAAGACTTATTTTTTTTTTCTACATCTACTCCTGCATCTCTGCTACCTCCATACTGACACTGCTACTGCTTATCTTATCATACAATACAATACCTTATTATGACCACTCCACTCCTCTACATACTTGCTACCCTGACTTCTTACCATTTCCTCCTTCCTTATCCACTACTACACTCTCCAACCTCCCATAGTTTTACAACTCAGTCAACACCCTCCTTCTATAATATCTCTCCTACCCTATTTAACCTTCCCAACTCAAGTTCTCACAAACTATTTATAGGGCAAACACTACCTCCTACCTACACATCTAAACCCAAACTTCTTCTATGTATACCTATACACCCCATACACACTTATAACATACTTATATCCGGAGATATCTACCCCAACCCTAGCCCCTCCTCCACTCCTCCTAGCCACCCTCACCCCTTATCCTCTACCTCCCCTCTATCTCCAAATACCTCTCATCCTCCCCAGCCTATTATACTAACTCTACTAGATCCAAGCATCTAACAATTTACTCCAGGAATATTGAAAGCCTTACCAACAAAATCACAGAATTTCATGCCTGGATTGCCCACATAAACCAACATATCCGTACCTTGTCTGAATCTTGACTTAAGCCACATATCACCAACAACAAAATTCTCCCACCTGGGTATAATATCTATCGCTCAGATAGATTCCCTAAGAAAAGACGTGGTGTTGCTATCCTCCATTCCAACAACCTCAACCTCTCACTCTTCCCCACACCCATCCCCAACTTTCCCCCTAACGATCTCATCATCCTTAACTACCACCTCAACCCCCATAAGAAAATAGCTCTTGCCTCCATCTATATCCCTCCTGGGAACAACTTATCCACACTTGAAAATATATTAGCCTGGTTTTCCCTTAATATACCCTATGAAACCCTCATACTAGGAGACATCAACTTAGACTGGGCAAAACTTAAAACTAACAATGCACAAACCAGTATCAATCTAATGGTTTTCATCAACTGATAACTCCCCCCACCCGCCTCCACAAAAATTCATCCTCTGTCTCCATAATAGACTGAATACTCACTAACTCCCCTCACCTCTACCACAACCCCACTACTCTACCAGACCAACTTAGTGATCACCTCCCCAAAACTGTGCTCATATACCCCTCCCAACCTCCCAAACCTCACCTTTATCGAGACTGCCATAAACTTACTAACTTTAATCTAAGCCAATTTAACTCTATACTATCTTCCACTGACTGGTCATTCCTTAAACTAATCCCACTTAATGATGCAGTAAACAGATTTAATAGCATCTTCCTGAACACTCTAAATTCCCTTGCTCCTACAAGAAAAAAATAGAATAAAATCCAATTTTCCTCCCTGGCTTTCTAAAGAAACAAAGTCCCTTAGGCTCAAAAGAGATAAAGCCTGGAAAGCCTGGATCAAAACCAAAGAACTGCCCTTTCTCCACAGCTATAGACATCTCAGAAATCTTAATAAGAAACAAACTAATGCAGACAAAAAGTCCTTTTACAACTCTGCCCAACTAAACAGCAAATCCAACCCTCAAAACATCTGGTCCTCTATTAACAAAATTCTTTCACCAGGCTGTCCCTCAAACCCTTGCCCCTACCCCAACACATCCCCTCTAGAAACAGCTACTCTACTTAACAAACACTTCATAGATACCTTCCAGATGTTCATACTATCAATTGGTAACACTACTTCTTTGTCTATCCCTCCCAACCTAACTAATATTCCTCCTTTCTCTTTACACCCTGTTTCTACTTCCTACAGCTGATCTCTTGTTTGTAATCTCAAACCCTGCTCTCCATCCAAAGATAATCTACCTCCTACCTTCCTCAAACTAGCTGCTGACACCATAGTTTATCCAGTGTCCATACTAATCAATCGATCTATACAGGAATCCACCGGCCCTTTGGAAATCCTTCTTCACCATCCCACTACATAAAGGCGGCAACTCTACTGACCCATCTATTGCCCCATAGCTATCCTATCACCCCTCTCCAAGATTCTTGAAAAATGCATCCACTCACAACTACTAAACTACCACCTCACACACAATCTTCTCACTCCTACTCAGCATGGATTTCGTCCTACCCACAGCACAACAACTGCCCTCCAATCCTTCACCCATACCATTGCAGAGGCCCTAGACAATAATAAACTCATCTCCTGTCACTTCCTTGACCTTTCCAAGGCCTTTGATACAGTCTCCCATCCCCTTCTGCTATCAAAACTTACTAATCTCAATCTATCCTCCTCCTCCCTTGCCTGGTACTTCAGCCTCTTATCCTGCAGACAGCAATCTGTTCAATGGCTCTCTTCCTCTTTTCCTTTCATACCTGTCCCAACATGTGTACCTCAAGGCTCCATCCTGGGTCCCCTCCTGTTCAATGTCTTTACCAATGACCTCCACACATCCTGCCAACAATCCTCCCTCATCCAATATGGCGACGGTTCTACTCTCATCTTCATCTCTGACAACATCTCTGAACTCCACACTCATACTTAACAGGTCTTCCTATCTACCAAACAATGGCTAACCAGTAACCTTTTCATCCTTAACCCTAAAAAGACCAAACTCTTACTTTTTCTTCCCCGTTCACTTGCTCTCCACAAATCCACCTTTACCAGCACTTCCTCAAATGACACTATTATCAAAGCTGAAGCTCACACTAAACTCTTAGGTGTAATCATAGACGATGAACTCAATTCAATATGCATATACTTCAAAGTATAAAAAAGACACACCAGAAACTGGGTTTACTTTACCGTAACAAAAAATTCCTAACAACAAACGCAAGACTCTCCCTTACCCAAGTCTTTCTCCTACCCTCCCTCACTTATGCAGCCCCTGTGTTTAGCAACATTTAAACTAAAACCTTAAATAAAATCCAGCAAACGTATCATAAGATAGCTAGATTTGTTACCAATGCCCCATATAATGCACATCACTGCTTATCCTTAAATTCTCTTCATGGCTTGAGTTCCCCCATGCACTACTGTTGTCTCAGCTTCAAATGCTACACACCATTATCTACAAACCTTCAATCTGCCCTGCTGTCACTTCCCTCATCTCTAGCTATTCTCCTTCTTGTACTCTCTGCTCCTCTAATCAATTACTATTACATACTTACCAACCCAAAAAAAACAATAGGTAAGCTCCTTTGTAAATATTCCATTACCCAAGCTTGGAACAAATATCCCAGAGACATATGTTCCATCATTCATCCATCCCACTTTAAAGAAAAACTCAAAATTTACCTACTTAACACTAAAATATGTCCCTGCCAAGCACCAACCTAAACTTTCACCACCCCTCCTTAATCTACCCCTCATACAACTTGTATGCCTCTACCACAGAGACTTTCTTATCTCTGATACCTTTTTCCTGATGATTAAACTTTTCTTGTAAACATGTCAATACATTGTTACTTCTGTAAATTATTTACCTTTACACTGTAAGTTTTTTTGCATCACCTTGTTATATGTTCTACTTGTATTTTTTATTAATCAGATTAGATTTTTCTTTTTTTTTTCTCATGTAAAGCACTTTTTCTGTAAACTGTGTGTTTAATGGAGCTTTTCTCCTCGGGTCTCCACTGAAAATGGGCCACAAACCCAGCTGGACCAACCCGGTTAACAAATGTCAATAAATAAATAAATATATATATATATATATATATATATATATATATATATATATATATATATATATATATAAGCATAGTGAGTAGTTGCATTGGCTGGCTAAATAATTACTGCCATATGATATACAGGTTGTGGGTCAGTATACTTACACAACTGGGGGGGGTGTTCCCAGTCCTAAATTCAGCCTGCCATCAGCTTAGCAGGTCCTGCTTGTACGTTTTAAGGTCACTATATTGGTTATGACATTGTTTTCCATTGCATGGAATGCCAGTTGCAGTGGAGACAGCCTTGGGTAAGTTATTCAAAGCCTCAACCTAAGAATCAACCTGATACTGAGACCTGGTATAATCTCCCTGCAGCAGCCTATGGCTGTAGTGCTTCAGAAGGAGTGCCAAAAAATATCCTGGATTCCTCAACACCCACCTTTGTGTTCTAAATTTAGCACCATTCTCTCCCTCGCCAGTCATGTTTTTAAAAGTCAAGCTAATAAAATATGTCTGAATTAGTGCCTAATTCAGATATTGCATGTCACTGGTATTACACAAATATGCCTTGCCAACTGCATTTGCATGACTGAAAATAGATAGACTCCTTGGCAGACACATTGCCACTACTTACAAAAGATAGCAGTAAAGGTGTGATAAATGGCATTGAGTTGGCCATGTGTGATGCTCCACCTATTATCACAAATCCCACTGTTCAACAATGGACTGGTTACTGGCTTGGCTTTTGAGGGCTACACTTTAAAAGGTGAAAGATGGCTGAATTCTGACATATTATCAGGTTGGGGCTTACCCAATGTTAACATATTATTGTAACAGATGAGATTCTAACCCATGGGATAAAGGAGGCAACATTTTTAACTTAATGTATTAACTGACAATGCCATAGAATGATCAGCTTTTCACTATGAAGCTTTGACATATAGTGATATCTGAATGACTGTAAAAACACTTCAGAGAGGCCTGTATGTGTGTGGTTGAAATCCTGTCTTGGAATGCATTCCTACATAAAAGTAATTAATACTACAAGTAAATATGGCTCATATGGATGCAGGTGAAAGTGACGATCAATACAGCTCAGTTGTTACTTGAATACTTCAGAAGACGCAAGGGTCCTAAACACATAGCTGGGATATGTAATGATTACAACAAAAGTATTGTGCCCATCATACATATGCAAGTGATTTTTCTATGAAATATATTTACTGTCATGTCTAGGAAGGTGGACATATATTAGGTTGTGTATATCCCTAAAACATTATTCATACATGCTAAACAGCACATTTTCATTACACAAGACTTACTGGTAATATTGCTTGTAAGAAACAGTTTTAACATTAGCAGTTTTCCTTACTGTTACATGGTGCAGCAGTTAGCATTGCCACCTCACAGCAAGAGGTTCTCTGGTTTGATCCTCGGCTGGGGTGCCTTCTGTGCGGAGTCTGCATGTTCTCCCTGTGGTCACGTGGGTTTCCTCTGGGTGCTCCTGTTTCCTCCCACATCCCAAAGACATGCTGTAGATGGATTGGACACTCTAAATTGGACCTAGGAGTGAGCATGCATGTGTGTGCCTTCTGTGGAAGATTGGGTGCTGGGCTGGCAACTCGACACTGTAAAACTCCACTACCAATCATGAGCGGACAGGTGGTCCACTGTGACGACCCCTAACTGGGAAAAAGCTGAAAGAAGAAGTTTTCTTTACTGTTACAGTTCTATTCAAAAATTGTCAGAAATGTGCTTCTTACATCCCTTTTAAAAGTAACTTGCAGTTGGATTTGAACCCTTAATAGGCTGTATTATTTATGGAAAGTCAGTGCCCTTACACCTTGTGCCACAGAGATATCTTCACAATGAGTGGAATTTCTACTCTCAGTGGTAATACTAATAATAATAATTCATAATACTGAAAAAGTACAACTTTGCCAAGTGTGTTTGAGCTACCTAAGGCAGACTAAACTAAATTTTTCACATTTTTCCTTAGGTAGAGAACCATGCTTGTATGCAGCCATTTGGAAAACAAATGTACCTTAAAATGGGGAAGTACATATTGTAAACTGATCTCTAAAGAGGATTCAAACTATGTTTCATGTGCCCCATTTCCCTTCATTCACTTCAGTTACACCTTGAGCCACAGAGAAAGTTACCTGACAATTGTATTTTCTTCAATTATTACTATCCAGAGTGCTGCCAGGTGTACAATAATGTCAGGTATGTTTGAACTACCTAAGGCAGTATAAACCAAAATTTTCACGTTTTTCCTTCGGTAGTGAACTGTGTTTGTGTGCTGCCAGGTGGAGAGCAAATGCACATTAAAATGGGGAAAAATGGAAAAGCAAATATTGTGATTTATGGCAAGGTGTTCTATAAATAGGATTTGAGCACATGGCAATGCATTAAGGATTGAAATCAGAAAATAATGACAGACATTTGAGTTTCATACTTCATACCTTTGGAAAATTCATGCTAATGCAAAACATGTTATTCTATCAACTTGCTAAGTTTGTAGGAGCAATATTTAAAAAATGTCCCCCCATTATTTATGTGTTTGTCCAGATTTCTTGCTCTAAGAGGTTGAGAGGTACGTCCTGGGTCATGTGGGCAACTGCTTAGACAGGATGAACAACACACTAGATCAGGCAGTTTCTGTGATGAAACATCTTTTGGGGGAGGGTGGGCATCAATGTGGCCGGAGAGCCACTCCATCTTTTGGTGTTAGCAGGCATGGCCATGCAAAATGCTGCTTCTGCAATGATGCTACATCCAGTGCTCTGTCAGTGATTGCAGTGTCCATATACAGGTGTGGTAGGCCACTGGGTCATGGTTCTGGAAGTAGTCCAGATGAGAGCTCATCCAACAGACATCACTCATATTCAGGTAGCACCCTGACTTCTAGCCAGGGCCATGGAAGTACCAGTGCAACTCATGGCAGAGGTGGTTTTCATGGCCTGGGGAGACAATGCTGAACTGAGTAGTCTACTATGCACTGCTCACATCTGTTCGTGATGCCATGATGTAGTGCTACCACAGTGCGTGACATACATGCATACCACTTTACACACACACATGAAAACTATCTAAACAGTACTGTTGAGTGCTATACATCCATTGTTACTGGCCCAGAGCTCTGTGTACACTGTATGATACATGCGTTTTTACTTGCACACACTCACTTTGTTGGTGTCAGCCTTGCCCTCCTACATCCCATGGTGTGCAAATGATGATGACTGTGCCCCATCCTTTGCACATCTTTGTAACTTAGGGAAATATATCAGTCTGATGCACACGGCGGATAGCTGATTCTTGCTTATTCCCAAGGCTGGATTTATCAATATGTATTACAGAGCTAAAGCTGTTGATTTCCTGTTGCTACTAATTTGTGACTCACTTATTGCTATAATTGCTATATTGTTGTACGAAATCATGTTTCAGTTAGTTTTGTCATTACAGCACTGGAAGCATTAGGTACTTCAGTCTTGCTTCTTGGTACAGTTGTGCAAATGAGGGTATACTTCACCTGTTCCATGTTTTATGGACAATGGTTAATTGAAATGCTTGATGCAAACTATTACTTCTAACACATACCTGTTATATTGCAAACATCTTACAGAGGCATTATTACTGTCATAAATCTAGACATCAGACAAAAGACTCTGCTTAGAGTCATATACTTATTTCCTTATGAGAGTAATCAGTTATATAACTTTTTTTACAGGTCCCACACTTACCTTGTCATTACTGCAGGTAAAAATAATGTGCCTGGGGATTCTCCCTCTCTGATGCTATCAGAACACAACCATTACATGGCTAAATAAAGGTTGTGGTGTCTGGCGGGTGTCAGTTTTTCTAAGTGTATGTGCGTGGGATCTTAGGCTTTGAGCTAGGTAGTGATTGTGTCTGCTGTCTTTTGCATCTTATCCAGAGCCAGGGTATACTGTGCAAGCCTCCATCTGCCAGTCATCTGCAGCTGGTGGTTCTCCCTCAGACTCCTTATCTGCACCTGCTCCTACTGCCCCTGTCTGTGGTCCTTGAATCTGTAGTCCTCCCATTGCTGTCCTTGTTGAAACTGTTTCCTGTGAATGATGTTGTGTAACATAGCACAGACTATTAGTATTTCAGCAGAGGTGCCAGGGTCATATAGCAGTGCACCTCCTGAATGTATCTAGACAACAGAAGCTTGATTTAAGCAAACCAAACACATGTTCTATGATGCTCCGATATTGAGTAGGGTTTCACTGTATCCTTGCTTGATGGGGTTGTGTGAGCTTCTCATGGGTGTCATGAACCAGGGCTCCAGTGCATAACATGCACTCTCCACTAGATGCCCTTGAAGTATGTCACCTCTAGCTAGCTTGGTGTACAGCTCACAAGTGTGCCATATTAGAGAGTCATGGAAACTGTCTGGATTACCTGCACAGACATTGTAGATGATCCCTTTGGCATTACAGACATTCTGACAGTTTATACAGTGGAGACTTTTTTGTTACTGTTTCTCCATCCCTTTTTTCCAGGTGGGGCTTTTATTTCTATGTGTTGCAATCTATGGCTGCCAAAATTTCAGGGAAGTATGCAACTGCATAAAATTCTTGCATGGTTCTTGCTCTCTCTTGTGGTGTTTGTGGAAAACAGATATGCTCTTTGGCATATACTAGCAATGCATTAAAAAATGATGTAATATTCTAGATGCTGATGCCTGTGTCATCCCAATATATCCTTTGTGGGTCTCTGGAAGTACCAGTAGCTACTATATACAATGCTAAATATACCTTTGTTTCCAATGGGATGGGTTCTCCATGATTTCCCTGTGGCCTGTGGTGGGGGTGACAGAGGTTGCATATTTCCTTTAATGTTTTCCTGCCCTCCTTATATTTCTCAACAGTTTCTGTTTCATGCAGTTCAAGATAAGTTAAATGGAGCCTTCTTCTTTTTCTTTCAGCTTTTCCCAGTTAGGGGTCGCCACAGTGGGTCATCTGTCTGCTCATGATTGGCAGTGGAGTTTTTACGGTGTCGAGTTGCCAGCCCAGCACCCAACCTTTTACAGAAGGCACACACACTCACACCTAGGGCCAATTTAGAGTGTCCAATCCACCTACTGCATGTCTTTGGGATGTGGGAGGAAACCGGAGCACCCGGAGGAAACCCACACGACCACAGGGAGGACATGCAGACTCCACACAGAAGGCACCCCAGCCGAGAATCGAACCAGAGAACCTCTTGCTGTGAGGTGGCAAATAAGTTAAATGGAGTCTAAACACCCTTATTCTTCTTGCCCGAGGTCTGGCAGCAGCAGGACCATAATTTAAAGCCTGTTGCCCTTACAGCATAATAATAGCAGCAGAAACCCCTCACATAAATGCAGTCATGCCTGTATTCCAAAAGGTTTAGGTGTACATGACAAAAGCCCTTCTCCACAGCATCAATGGGACTACTGATAGCTGGTGCATCCAGATCTAGTTCATATGCTGCCAGATTGAAAACCTATGAACCTATGAACCTATACCAAGTGTACACAATTGCTTTATAGCTTACTAAATAGCTCCTCTATATCGGATTGGTTAATTAGCATGTACCTCAGCTTTTTATGCTCTCATTAGCATATTCTGCCATTTCCTATTGTTTGGTGGCTCTACACATCATTTAAAGCTGCTTAATGAACACCAACTATCTTGCTATCTTGGTGGCGCTAGAACATGCCAACACAATCACTGCACTTTGTGTAGCTCTTTATGAATCTGGCCTTCTGTTTGAAGGAAATACTTTTCCTAGCTGTTCTGTTATTTAAACTATTAATGAGACAGATACAGATTTCACAGCAATAGACATATATGTACTCTCCCTGGTCATCCAGTCAAGACAATACTGAATTTGTACTAGTTTCAGTTTTAAATATATATTTTACTCATTATTTCTGCTACCTCAGAAATGTGTGTATGTGAGTGTATCCTCATGGTGCTCTTCCAGGCGGATGCACTCTTGCTTGGTGTGTGTGTGGGAGGGAGAGGGTTATGTCAGGTTACATCACTTCTGTTTTGAAGAAAACAAATTCTTCCACCTTTGTAAATTAATGAATGTCAGTACATATGACTGTTTTCCCAGCATCCTAGCTCTGCCAAGCAACCTGTTTGAAAAACATTTTAAAACCATTTGACTTTCTGACTGCAAACCCCTTACTGTCTTAATTAAATGCAAACAATTAAGTTTCTCCTGAGAGCTTACAAAGTTATACTTTACATTTCAAGTTTCTTACCTTTCTTTTTCTTTAATTTCCATTTTTCATTTGCAGAGAACAGTCTCAAGGATGCACAGTTTTTTATGCCACATGTACAATACCTCTCAACCTCCCAGTGCAAAAAATCTGGACAAAGACAGAAATAATTGGGGGATAAAGGCTCAAAACTAGTGACAGATTTTAAATACTTATCCTATAAACCTAGAAATTTGCTAAAATAACATGTTTTGAATTATGTATTTTTCTGAAGGCTTTGAAGTCTGAAACTCAAAAGTATGTCATTATTTAGTATTATTTAATGACTTCAGTCCTGAATGATTTGCCAGAAAGCCACAAATTTTATGAGGAACAGAAGACTAAAAATATGAGGCAAAATCTGGACATTCTGTAAAGATCTGGAGAGTTGAGAGCTATGCACATGTAACTCACATACTGAAGAGCTTACAGAGCTTAAATATATCTTTACAAATGTGCCAACATTCTAAAATAAGAAAGACAAACAAAACATCACATTTTAAATATTTGTTTCTACCCTGGCACCGGAATTCTTTTCCTATAAGAGCCTCAAGCAAATTGAACTTGAGACAAGGGTGTACTCCTTTGAGTACACTAACCCACTCTCTTCCTGACAGCCTACCTACATTGGTATTGACTGGATCACTCCTGTGCCACATAGTCATGTTATAGAATTGCAAGGATAAACACCATCTAAAAAGCTTTCCATTCTGCCCACTTGTCCTATGTAACTACTTTAAAAGGTTGTGACCTGTAAACATTGTGAACTTTCTGCCATATATGTAGAGGTGAAGCTTTTGCAAAGCCCAGCCTATGTGAAGACAGTCCTTCTGTATAGCTGCATTTCTCCCAGAGTTGAGGTTTATGGCTCAATTATACAATAACATGCTTTTCTCCCTCTGAAGAAACATTTCTGAGTACAACTCCCCACATCATAGTTGGAAGCATCTACCTAATCAATAAATGCTTAATTATGAGGACTTGGTACTACAGGGGAACCATCCAAAGCCTCTTTGAGCAGTTGAAATGCCTGCTCCCAGGACATACCCAAACAGCTTTGGCCTGGTCCTGTCCTAATCTTTCCACCATACACTCTATGACCCTTATAATATACCTCTGCAGTACCCAACTAACAGTTGGTCTTAATTAGTTGTCTAATCCTTCTCTGTGCAGTTTGTCCAATACCTTTTTGTCATGCTTAACATATTCTGCCCAAGACTGGCTGTAGATAGCAATGTCATCAGGATAGAACTGTAACTGGGGTGGGCTGAAGGACACAACTACTCTAGGCTTACATTGATAGGGGATATGATCCACACATGCCAATGAAGTGTGGGTGCGGTGCCAACATTTATTTATAAAGCTGTAAGGATGCCATGGCTTCATATATGAATGCTAATTCTGATTTTCAGTTGGAGGTAGAAGCTCAGTTTGTGCTAGTAACTGCATCAAACTGCTTATTACAGTTGCATGATTAAGCTTGTTACAATTATATTTTGGTCCTCCTGTCCTCAACTTTGAGAAAACTTTCTGTTTTTCGTTTCTGAACTTTGGGAAAATCTTGTTTTGGTCCTTAGGTAGGGGTTGGGGGTACACATCTGGGGGAATGTGTATGACACAAGATGATCTAGTTATTGCTCTGCATCCATGTATGTAAAGGCATAATCTCTCACTTCTTCTAGGATGCAAGTTACCAGCCTCTGAAAAGTTGTTGGGGCAGTCTTTTTTTCCAATGGGCAGTTTAACAAACTTGTATAACCTGGGTATCAATGTTACCTGCCTGTAACCCTTGTCAACTAAATAGTTGTTAGAAACTTAACTCCATCCAACTACTCTAAAGTTAATTTAGATTGGACATAAGGTAAACATCTGACTCTGTGTGACTGCTGATTTTCTATAGTTCACACAGACCCTGGTGCTACCATAATTAGTTGATACCAGACTGTTGTACTCCTGGATCGCCCCTGTTCCAATACCTCCTGCAGTTCATGTCTCAGAGTTTACCTAATACTTTGTAGCATGCTTTAAGAGACTTTTTAAATGGGTCATTGAAGTCCTGTATCTGCATGGTGCTCTTCCAGGTAGATGCACTCTTGCTTGGCAGTAAACATATCCCAAAATTCCTGCAATACTGTTCAGATTTGTTGAACCAAGCCAGGGAACATACCCCATCCAATGAGGAATCAGAATGAGCCTCACCAAGATGATCTGCAACCAGATCTCCTCCCAGTTTTTCCAGTATCCCTCTGTGGATACAGACTACTGGGTCCACCCTCTCATGATAGGGCTTTATCATGTTAAAATGGTAGAGTTTGTACTTCTGCTTGGCAACTCCACCATATAGCTAATATTGCTCCCTTTCTTTAAATCCTCATAAGGTGGACTGCAGCATATTATTCCTAACAGGAATAACCATCATCACCTGTTACCCAAATTAAAACTCTTCATTTCTGGCTGAATTGTCGCACACAAATTTTTGCTGCTTTTATGTTTATGCTAGAAGCTCCTGAGATATACCCATGAGCACCCTACTCCCAGTCATGAAGTTTAAGACATACTCTTCCACAGACTGTTTGAGAGAAATACACTCACCCACATACTCTTCACATATTAAAATGACGTCCCCTACCCCTATTATCATATTGCAGCTGAAAGGGTGAAAAACTCTGGATTAATTTGGCATCTCACTGTATGCAAAGAGATGATTTGGCAGGAATTTGTCACACTTTCTCTTAAAGTGGTCTGCAAATGCTCTCAAGTGGGTCTTCAGTGCACAGTTAAACCACTCCACCGAACCATTTGCCTGTAGATAGTAAGGGAAGTCTTTAAATGCTTTACCAAACAACTCTTCCAAAAACATGGAAGCATGTCTGACATAAAGCTGGCACCTTTTTCCATCCATATTTCTCTAAGAAAACCTCATCTGCTGAAAATGCCTATCAAAGTACTTATCACCTTCTTTATTTCCATGGAAGACAGAGCCATTACCTCTGGATATCTAGTACCATAATCTACAACTACCAATATACATTTTTTAATTGTGGAACTTGGAGTACTCAAAGATCCTACAATAGCCAGAGCTACAATTTCTTCAATAACAGACAATGCCATCAAAGCAGCCATGACTTTCTTCCCAGCCTTGTCAACCTTATGGCAATGCTCACAGGTGCTTTAGTACCCTGCTTCATGCTTTACAATACCAGACCAATAAAAATTCCGGACACATTGTCTCTTTGTATGCTTAATGGTCTATGGCCTGCAAAAAGAATATTGTGGACTACAGACAGAAATGCTGTCAATGGGCCCTATGTACTAATATTTCCTGCCTTATTTCTCCCTTTAGCCTTCCTTCATGGGTTCTTTCCCCTATACAACAAACATTTGTCCCAGTATATGAACTTCCTTGTCTTCAAGTCTCAGGAGCCGCATTGACTACCTTTCTTAAGTCCTGTAAAGTAGGGTCTGAGAGATGAAACCAACCTCATTTCCTTGGTGATCCTTCTCAGGAATCCTTCAAGCAGATTCTGGTATCTTCTGCCAGTGGTACCTCAAATTCTGGATGGCAACTACCTCCCACTTCTTCTCTTGAATTAACCTCTTCAAAGGGGAGACAAGTACCTTTCTCATGTTGTTGGTCAGATTCTTGTTTAGTAGTGTTGACTAGCTCCCCCATTCATGTAGCCACACCTCCAGCTCTGGCTGAAAATGTTACCCTAGCGGGGTCTACCCCTACTGCCTTCCTCATGTGGTTTAGTTCCTTGTTGGCTGCATGTAACAACATGTATACAAGGTCATGTATATTCACAATCATTCCCTATTTGGATATCAACAGGGATATCATTGGATACAGGTACTGAGTAAAAATGCTGGAAAGATCTAGCCAAACTAATGTCTTTACTGTGTAAAATCTTAAACCTCCCTTAGTAAAGACCCATGGGGTATATGCAAATGTAGAAAAGACTGAGCTAGCAAGTATGGTTGATGCACAGATTCAACAAACTTGATATAAAGCAAAAAAAGGCAATCCAGCACCCGAAGGTGGTAGCGAAAAAGTTTAATATAACCAGACCGGTTTCAGCAAAGTGCTTTCATCAGTGATGAAAGCACTTTGCTGAAACCGGTCTGGTTATATTAAACTTTTTCGCTACCACCTTCGGGTGCTGGATTGTATATGCAAATATCCCTTTAAAGACATATCAGTGCTTCAGCTATATAGCTTCTGAATGCCTATGAGTTTCTAGTTTTTGCATCTTTATGTGTGCATTTAAGCCAGTAAAGCCAAACACTACAAGCTATAAACATGCATACATCAGACCATTGTTTGCTTCATCAGAGCAATACATATGGATTGCTTAGCTATACTTTAGAAACCCACAACTTAAAATCAAGCCTAATGTCCATAAACATTAGGGTACCAGCAAAATATCCCAAGTAATATCCAAACCAAAGGTAGAAAAGGTCACTCAGACAAACCATTTAGTAAAGACTATAAAAAGACTGAGACAAAGTTCAGTCTTCACTGAGTAAAACTTTCAACCTTCTGTAGTGTAGGCCCATAGGATATATTTAAATGATCCCTTAACAATACACCAGTGTTTTAAGCTCCGTGTTTATAAAGTATAGCCAAACAATCCACTTGTGCTGTGATGACAAGGTCAGAAAATAAAACCATGAATGAATGCAGCCAGGTGCTTGCTTCCTTCCTACTCATTTCCAGTCCAGAAAACTTTGGCCAACCATATCTTAAAACGTTCCCCTCCCAAGGCTTAAATTAAGTGTTCAAATACTGCTCCTTTTCAACCACTTTAAGCTTAACAGTGGTTATGTCTGAGACTGTGTCCCTCTTGGGAGTGGCTCCCACCAATATAGGACTACAGACTTTTGTGGTAATTAGGTGCAGTTGTTGTCTCCAGACATCCCATCAGTGTTGTAATGCTTACTCTGCTTACTGCTTCCTGGGACTCCTGTTCTCCCTGTCTCAGTGGATAGGAAGACTGCATATTCCACTTTTGGTTATACTTGAAAAATTTAATCCAAAGACTGGGTATATACAAGAACTCATGGCTTCCCCTTTTATCTGTGTAACTTGCTGTGATGACTTAGGCTGCGAAGGGTTCTCTTAGAACCATGTGCAGTGCTGAGTACCCCCCATATACAGTGACAACCTGTTAGCAAACTAGCTAGCTAGCTATCTAGAGGTCTCCCTTCTATCCCATCATCTCAGCAGTGTTACCTTCCCAGTCTGACAACCAAATTCTTATGTCCTCAGTCAGAGTACGGAGGGCTTGTTCTGTCACTAAATGTTGTGCAAACATTTCATATTTGGTGACTATACATTCATTCACCTATGCATGAAACTAGATGCTGATTTTGGCAATATATTCAGTCTCACTGTCATCTGACTTTCTTCTGTGCTCTCTGAATTTCTTTCTGTACATATCCACACCCAGACTATGACTTGACCTACCATCACAGGCACATATCTAATCAATCTTTCTCTATGAACTACAGTGTCTTCCAGAAGCTTTTTGTCACAGTAACTGTCTTCTAAACAGATTATTTGCACACGCACACACACACACACACACACACACACACACACACACACACACACACACACATACACACCCAGGGAAGGCTGATACAATTCTTCAATTCCCATATATTTTTTCCTGGCAAGATAGTACTAGCACCACTCTACAATTATTAGACCAGAAGTTACCACATACTCCTGATTTAGCCAAATATAAACTACACAAATGATAATAAACACCACCTGGCCAGTTAAAGTCTGATACAATAGTTTGACAACCTACTGTGTTAACAATACCCTCCTATATGAATAGATATCAGCATTAAGATCTGAAAAAGGGAGTAAGCAAAATGTTTCTTAAACAATTAAAAAAATCAAGACAATGCTTATACAAATTAATTATCAGGAAATAATGCACAAGAAAAGAAAGACAACAATCAGTTGTACAGATAGGAATACCTAAAGAATATGAATAATAGTAGGTACACAAACTAAACTCTCTCTCTGAAAAATATTGTATTAACTGTTCTAAGTTAGTAAAAATATTATTCAAACACGGATCTCGTGGTAATATAATTAGATGTACTTGCTAGGATCATCCAACCATAAGAAAGCTAACTTTACATTGTTTTTGTTTATCTATCTATCTATCTATCTAAAGATAAACATATATATATAGATATAGATACAGATAGATCAACATATATAATATATAGACAACACACACACGCATACATATATATTTTCATTATTTCCATTCCCACAGAAAAAAAAATGGGGTTATATCAGATTCCATCACTTCTTTTTCAAAGAATACAAATCTCTTCTTCCTTCATAAACTAACCTGCATACTAACAGTTGCTTTCCCAGAGCTGCTCAGCAACCTGTTTGAAGAATATATTTTAACTGTACCTGATTTGCTGACTCTAAACTCTTTATATGACTTATTTAAATACAAGCAACTAGGTCCTTTCTAAGAAACTGCAAACATCTGCACTTTACATTTCAATTACACTTTTATGCATTTCCTTTCCTTTCATCAGGTAGCACACATTTAGCAGAGTTCACAGAACTTAAATTTAGTTTTATAAATATGCCAATGTTCTGAAATAAGAAAGAAAAAAAAAACATATACCAGATTCTTAAATCAGTTATTCTACCTTGGCCCCACAGCAAGTACAAGTAAAGTATAATATAATGTCTCTTAGGTTAACAGCTAAGATTTATCATAATAGTAGTGCATGCAAATTTCATGCAAACATAGCAAGCATATCAGCTTTTGGTCATTATCCTTAACAACATTATATGTGACTTTCACTAGTTCCATGTGAGAATAAATGAAACAGCCAGGACATTCAGAGGGTAACTGGAAACATGGTCATACATTTATACCATTATTATAAATCAGTGCTACACATACAGAATAGCCCCTGGCATGCCAAAAAGCAGATGAGGTACTTAACAAATTAACAGTATGATGCCTATCATTGTGATCTTTATAGGTTCATAGGTTCATACTAGGCTATATGCCCTGGAGCAATTATAAGCCTAGCCCGATTCTGTATGGCTTACGCCACCCCTTGATTTGAGTATACTATGCCCTTTTTAAGGTTTAGTTTACTGTGCCTCTGTCTAATAGTGACACGGGAGTAATCCCTGGGACAAACCTACAATCCCCCATCCACTTATCGAGATTTCTCTTGAAGAGATTCAGTGAGGTGCTCTGCCTCACATGAACTGGAATTCTATTCCAGAGCGAAGGGAGCCTCTGGGTTATGAACCTGTCCCTCCAGCAAGTTCTATTTATTTCTGTGCTGAGGTTCAAGTCCCTCGAGCATGTGGCTCTAAGGGATTTAGATTTACTGAGGTGGAGCATGTCCATTAATTCTGGATTTGACATAGCTTTGTATGTCAGGCATAGATCGCCTCGAAGTAGGCGGTATGCAACTGAGTAGAGCTGGAGTTTTTTTTAACCGAGCAGCATATGGCATCTGTTTGAGACCCTTGATCCCCTTGGTGAGATACTTTTGGGGTCTTTCTAATTGCTGCAGGTGTCGGATAAGGTACATCCCAAAAGGGGCATTGTATTCTATGATGGGCCTGATGAGGGATGAATAAAGGGGCATGATTACCTCTCTTGATCTAGATGTGAGACGCTTCGTGATGAGGTGGGCTATGTAGAAGGTCTTTCTAACCACTTTGCAATGTGGTTTTCAAAGGAGAGATTGCTATCAACTTGGGTCCCCAGGTCCCTAATAACTTTCTCTGTACTTAATGGGTTTCTGCCTATGTGGTAATTTGTGGGCACATTGTTTTTGCCAAAGGGTATGACTATACATTTTTTGGCATTTAGCTTTAAACCATGGCGCTGGCACCAGTTATCTGTCTCTGTGAGACCTTTTTGAAGGATGTTTGTGTCAGCTGGAGAGTTGATTATGGCGCCCAGTTTGCAGTCGTCTGCGAACTTGGTGAGCCATAGGCCTCCCACGTTTGCCTGTACCTCGGAAAAGTATATACCGAACAAGAGTGGTCCCAGGACAGAACCCTGTGGGACGCCACTTGTGACCGGTTTCGAGTCTGACATGGCTCCAGCAACTCTCACTCTGTGGGTTCTGTCTTTGAGCCAGTTTGCGACCAATCTTGTGACATAGGTTCATAGGTTCATAGGTTCATACTAGGCTATCTGCCCTGGGGCAATTATAAGCCTAGCCCGATTCTGTATGGCTTACGCCACCCCTTGATTTGACTATACTGTGCCCTTTTTAAGGTTTAGTTTACTGTGCCTCTGTCTAATAGTGACATGGGAGTAATCACTGGGACAAACCTACGATCCCCCATCCACTTATCGAGATTCTTCTTGAAGAGATTCAGTGAGGTGCTCTGCCTCACATGAACTGGAATTCTATTCCAGAGCGAAGGGAGCCTCTGGGTTATGAACCTGTCCCTCCAGCAAGTTCTATTTATTTCTGTGCTGAGGTTCAAGTCCCTCGAGCGTGTGGCTCTAAGGGATTTAGATTTACTGAGGTGGAGCATGTCCATTAATTCTGGATTTGACATAGCTTTGTATGTCAGGCATAGATCGCCTCGAAGTAGGCGGTATGCAACTGAGTAGAGCTGGAGTTTTTTTAACCGAGCAGCATATGGCATCTGTTTGAGACCCTTGATCCTCTTGGTGAGATACTTCTGGGGTCTTTCTAATTGCTGCAGGTGTCGGGGTTTATATTTAAGCTGGATAGCTTATCTATGATGCCCGAGTGGGGTATTGTGTCAAATGCCTTTGCAAGGTCCAGATAGGCTGTGTGGACTACCTTCCCTTCATCTATGGCTTTGGTGACTGTTTCAAAGAAGTCAACCAAGTTGGATCTGCCCTTGACAAAGCCGAACTGGGTAGGATCTAGTGTCTGTAGGTCCCCAATGTCTTTGTTTATGAGTTCCATGATGATCCTCTCCATAGCCTTGCAGACTAAGCTAGTCAGGCTTATGGGGCAATAGTTTCCAGGGTCCATAGAGGCTCCACCTTTGTGGAATGGGACCACTGTTGCTGTACACCATTCTGTGGGCATATATCTTGTAGTGAGGCTGAGATTGTATAGCTGTTTTATTTGAGGGATTAGTTCCTTTTGGAGTTCATGTAGGACGCAACCTGGGACGCCATCTGGTCCCATGGAAGCAGTGTTTTTTGCTTTGGAGAGGGCAGCCTTCACCTGAGCATCTGAGATGTTTGGGAGGCAGCCCTCTGCCGGGATAGATACTTGCTCTTTTGGGGGGGAGGGGGTGTAGAAGTTTGCACTGACCCTGTCTGCCAGGATATTGGCGATGTCTGTGGGTTCAGTGTATTTTTTGTCGTTTAGAATCAACTCAGAACAAGTCTGGGAGTTGCATCCCAGGTTTCTAACATAACTGAACAAAGCCTTATGATTGTCTTTGGTGTCCTGTGCAATTTTTCTCTTGAAGCTGGCCTTGGAGGATTTTATGAGGGATCGTAATTTTTTGCTAGTACTGATCAGAGATGCCTTCCCTATTAGTGATTTTGCTCTATCATGTAGTAGCTTCCTCCTTCTGTTGTACAGTTTATTTATGGCAGGGGTCCACCAGACCGGACGCCTGCCTTTGGATGATTGGGTCTTGGTTTTGTTTAGGATAGCATGATCCATGCATTCCTGGAGATGTCCATAGAATGCATTTATATAGGATTCTGCAGTTTGGGCCGTAGTTTCCACTGGCCCTGGGGCCTTGAAGGATTCCACTTCGGTTTTGAGAAGTGAGAAGTTCGCTTTTGAGAAGTTTTTCACTGTGGTTTTCTGGGCTGGGGGTGGGGTCGGGATGTGGACATCCAGTGAAATTAATTTATGGTCTGATCTTATTGCTTATATGGACTGAATTGTAGCTTTATTCACAGAGTATCCCTGTACAAATCATATCTAGAGTACTGTTTCTGCATTCTTACTTTATTGCTCACAATACTTATGACAAATTGTGCAATTTACAATTTCCTCTTTAACTCACATAAACAGCAATATTCCTGAATTAATGCAACCATCACAGGGTGTGAAACTAAACACAGCAGGATTTAATGCAAACTCTCTTCAAAATAAAACAGGTATACTTTCCTATATATAACCTTATGCATGCTTTGTGATTGTGAAATCCATCTTTAATGCTCATAGTTATTGCCAAAGAGCAGTCTTATCTTTACTTTCTTTTTGAAAGGTTGCTATGTAACATAATAATGCATTTATTTATTCAGCTATATTGTCTAAGGTGTATGATCAAAATGTTGTTTTTGGAATGTAAGTTGGGACAAAGGACTAGTATTTACTATTGTTCAGTCCTCTTTTACTAATTAGATAAATAATGCTGAGATAGATTATTTTATTCTTGATGAAGACCTAAAGACTGCACTATTTCAATACCCTTTACATAGGGCTGCTGCTGGAGTTCTTTGAACACTGATTCTGGTGCAAAATAAAACAATATGGCTTGAGTAACTAAGAATGTGCACATAGCTTTTGTGGTACAGTCTCTACACTGGCTGCAGCTCTTACTGTTGTGATGCAATTTCTTCACTGGTTGCACATATTGCTGTGGTAATGCAATTGTTGTGATGCAATCTCTGCACCAGCTACACAGTGATATTGCTGCTGAAATGCATATATGCACTGGATGCATGCATTAATGCTGTGATGCAGTCTCTTCACTGGCTGCACACATTGCTGTATTAATGAAGTCTATCCTTTGGCTCCATATATTACTGCTGCAATGCAGTCTCTGCACCAGCTGCACACAGACATTACTGCTGTGATACAGTCTCTTCTCTGGTCACATATATTGTGGTAAGGCAATTGCTGTGATACAGTCTGATCAGTCTTTGCACCAGCTGTACAGTGACATCGCTACTGAAATGCAATCTCTTCACTGGTTGCACATATTGCTGTGTTAATGCAACCTTCACTTTGGCTCCACATATTACTAGCTGCCTCTGCACCAGCTGCCCATAGACATTACTGCTGTGATGCAGTCTCGTCACCCGTTGCACACATTGCTGTAGCACTGTAGTCTCTATATTGGTTCCACATATTATTGCTGTGATGCATGCAATCACTGCATCTGCAGAAGACAGACATTGCTGCTGCTGCTGCAATGTAGTCTCTGCACTGGCTGCATACGTGTTATTTATTTTGTTGTCTGATTCCATCAGTATTCCTTAATATTGACTCCACCAGTATTCCTTAATATTAGCATTGTTTAAGTTATAGCATTTTATTAAGTGTTGCAATGTGAGGCTCCAGTTACACATTCCTTCCACTATTGTCACTAAATTAATTTTAGTAAAACAAGCATATTATTTTCTTATGCCTTAGAATACAGTTCAAGCAGTATCCACCCAAACCGCACACCATCAGTGACCATTTACAAATCATTTTAAACAGATCATGAGATGAAATATATCTTTGACTTGACCATGTTGAACACAATAACTGCGTTGAAGTTTACTAAAATAATATCAGTTTTTCAGACTTCCTCTGGCAAACACTGTACCCTTTTCAGGTCTCTGGCAATTTTCTTTTACCTTTTCATTGTGTTTTGAACTCAGATTGTTAATCTGTCATTCATCAGACCTCCCCACTATCATATTCCTATTTCTAAAGAAGTATTACATAGACACAAGGTTAATAATAATCCAGGACTGCTTTTTCACACTGATTATGTACTTTAGTTTTGGAATTTCAGTGTTAGTAAAAGGTTACATTCTCTTTTTGATTTGCAGCATAAGATGGTTTTGTAAATGTCCATTTTTCACATTTGCCAAAGATCTTAACTATTACTTTGTCTCAAGGGTAGGACTATTCGTTTTAAGATCAGATGACATTTGTTTTGCTTTGTGTGCAAAATCACTTTTACAGGCTAATTCATTTTAAATTTCCTGCACCTGTGCTTTCATACTTATGAAACTATTTCTGCTAACCACTTGAAGATTGCTTTGTGACCACCATGTTATCCATTTTGCACACATCTGCCTTTCTGACATCATTTTATACACAACAGCTCTCATCATGGTATAAATTCCATCTCTCAGTCCTGTAACAAATTCCTAATAACATTGTCATCCAGTATGGTTCTTTTTGTAATAATTATTTTAACAGCCTTTATTTTTATGGTTTGATTTGTTCATTCCACTGTCTCTGAATACTTGGGATGTATCACATGTTTATTCTGTACAAATCATCTAAAACTAAATATCTAGAAGACAACTGAAAAAAATATATGAATCACAGTTTGAATATCTACCTGGCAAAAACTTCAAAGCACAGGTTACTGCCTCAGCAGTTTGTCAGGCAGCACAACTGGGTGGTTTAAGTTTCTTCTTAACAAATTTACATGATCTTGGATGCAGATTAATACAGTACTTATTTGTAAACTCTTCCTCATATTGTAAACCTGAACGTGCAAACTTATTTACATAATTGTTTTCATGCTTAGTGTTATATAAATATATTATTAACAGCTTTCTCCTCATATTTTGTATAAATATATGCAGCTTATGAGATGTACATACTTTGTAAAAGCTAACTGTCCTTAATGTGTTACACTGTTTTTGTCAGATGGACTGGGACTTGCCTGAAAAGCATCTTCAGACCAGTTCACTTAACTGCTCAGAAAAAGGAAGATGAAAACCCCTGAAAACTGTACAGTCAAAACAATGTAAAGTATAACTGTTTCCTTTTTATTATTAACAACTTTTATTATTTGGTTAAAACATTCACTCCTTACGACTAGAATATTTATAAATTTTACAGATGTACAGTACAGTGATCTTTAGCAAAATTAAATATTAACTAGTTTTGAAACATAAAATAGCACCGTTGTCTAATATGAGGACATGAAAAAATGTTGCTCCAGAGGAGCTCAAGGGACAGCTGGTAGATGTGATATATAAGCCAATGACAGAAGAGGAAGGCAACTAGGCAGCCAATGGAGGATGGACCATTTAGGTACTAGTTCTAGAATAGGGGAATCAGTCATAATGGCAACCAGAATAATATTTTATAAAACACAAACTAAGTACCATAGCTCAAACAAACAAACAAACAAAAACCCAGCAAGTGGTCAGTTTTCATGAGAAGCCACCAAGGGGAGTGGGGTTAAAATAGAGACAGATGGTGCTAAAAAGGGGAAGAGCAGCCTCTGTGGAAAAAGAAAGGGTAGGAGACATTGACATGAGAACAGGATTTTTGTGGGTGGGGGACCTCCCAAATAAGGATCTAAACCTGCAACTTGAAGAATTGGGGGTGGGGTGGGGTGGTGGCTCTTGGAGACAGGAAACATGAAGAAGTGGCAGAACAATGAGACCCATCATGAGGAAGTGTCTAATTTGGCACAACAAAAGAAAAAAGGAACAAATCACAGAAAACAAAAATTATTTAGAAAAAAGTCAAAAAAAAAAAAGAAAGAAAGAAAATTATGTGCCATAGCTCAATGGAGGCATTTAGAAAAAAATAAAGCACAATATGAGAAATTATATGCATGTAAAGGGGATCAAGAATAAGAAATAACAAATATGGAAGGATGTTCACTAAATGACTCAACTATCTCAAAAAGACAGAAATAAGCCCAGCGTCAGAAGCGATACTTTTTAAAGCAAAATTTGTTGAGAGAAGCTCATTGGAGAGGGGACAGCAGCTGGCAAACAATTTTAGTAGCTTGAGAAGTTATCAGATTTTAAAGTATGCCATTAGCTGAAGTAGATAGCCATATGGGCGGCTGTTGTCATTTGGCAGCCTTTAAGGTGGGTTATTAACAATCAAGCTAGGTGGTGATACAAAGAGAGAACTTTAATAATACGTTGGGGGCTGTATGAGAAATAATATCATGCATATTCAAAACAAGTGAAAGTGGTATGTAGAGTGGCCAGTCAGAGTGCAGCTGCAGAAGAAACTGCTGGAACACTATGCCTTGAAGATCACATAAGAACAGAAGAACAAAACTAGGGAAGTGATCATCAGGACCAATGACTAGCCATATAGACATTTAAGTAGATGCACTTAAAAGTTCTTGCCACCCTTTTGAGCACTTAGTAGTAGCCACTTGCTAAATCATGCAGGACTATGCATAATACCCTGATATAAGTTTATTTCTACCTATCCTATCATCAAGACTAACCCTAAAGGAAGGGAAAGGGGTACTTTGTTTGGTCTCTAATGGTAACATACTCCACATGTAAGGAATATGTTGAGTGAAGAACATATCTCTACAGAGAGTTTTGTTGATTTGTTGGTATAAATTTAGGTCCCTGGTATTGCTTTGTCACTGGTTTTACTAAGAAATAGGAGATGAAACAGTTTTGTGTCTGTCATCACTCTAAAAGCAGGATACAGATCACCTTGTAGTATCAGGTAGGTCACCGAATATAAGGAGAGTTGTGATAATCTGTTTGGATAGTTGAAGGATATACCGCCTTTAAATTATTTGGTTAAAATCATAGGGGCCCTTCCAGTTGAGTAATATGCTTGGATTTGTAAATATGAAAGGGATCATTGTATTCAGTGATGGGTTAGATAAGGGAAGAGTACGGTAGTAGGATGGCTTCTTGGATCTTTAAGAAATTCCCTTGGAAATTAACTGGACCAAATAGGATTTCTTGACTGGGGAGAAAACATGATTGAATGAGAGGGAGCTGTCCACTTAAGTACCCATGTCTCTCATGATCATATCTGTTTGAAGAGGAGTGGCACTTATAACATATGGAGTTGGAACTGCTTTTTTTGCCAAATGCTACCACTCTGCATTTTTTTTGCATTTAGTTTGAGACTGTTTTCAGTACACCATAGGTGCATTTTCTAGCCCTTTTTGAATCAGTTTAGTGTCAATGGATGAATGGATAACAGCACCCAGCTTATTGTCATCAACAAACTTGATCAAGAGCACTTTATGGATATTGGCTTGAATGTCTGCAAAATAAATGCCAAAAAGGATAAGGCCCAGAAATGATCTGTGTTGCATCCCACTTGTTACAATTTTATGTTCAAAGAATGTACCAACAACTTTCCCTACTTGGTATATATTCAGTAGCCAGTTTGCAATCCAGTGAACAGTGTAGGGGTCTACATTAAGTTTGTCTAACTTTCCAATAATACCAGCATGAGGGACCATGTCAAAAGACTTGGCCAGATCAAGATAGGCAGTGTGCATAGAATGATTACTTTCTACAGCCTCTGTAACCTTTTCAAAAACGTTTACTAGACTCAGGAGGCAGGACCTGCCCTTCATAAGACCAAAGTGTGGTCTAAATTAGTTACTTTGTTTATTCTACATAAATGAGTTCTGTTATGACACTTTCTGTGGCTTTGCATATAATGCTAGTGAAGCCGATGGGCTTATAATTATCTGAGTCTGTAAAAGAACCTTGTGTAGATGATTCACAGTGGCTATTCTCCAGGCATGGGGGACAAACCCTGGGAATAGGCAGAGGTTGAGCAGTTTAAGTGGAGACTCAGATAGTGAATACTTGGCACTGATGAAAATGCAGCATGGTATGTCATCTGCTCCTTTAGAAACATTATTTATAGCCCTTGACATGGATTCTATGATTTGTTCCAGGGAGATTTCAGGGGAAACTAAATTTTCAGGGATAGTAAGTGCAACAGTGTGGATAGGTGGGATAAAGTCAGCTTTACATTTGCCTGCTAATATATTGGCTGTGTGCTTGGTACTGGAATGTGTGATATTACTATAGATAAGCTCATTGCATTGTTGAACATTATGCTTTAATTTCCTGACATAACTGAAGAAAGATATGTAGTTTCCTTTGGTATTTGTAGCAGCTTGTGATGTGCTTTACATTTTCTATTATTGCTCTTAAGTTCCTTGCAGGCATATTTCAGTGTGGTCTTCAGGTGGTGGTGGTAGGAGGGGAGGGTGGAGGTAGAGATTTCTAACAATGTTTTATTATTTTTCTTTTGTTATACAGTTTATTATGGGAGTTCTACCAGAGAGGCTTATTCCTGAATTTACCATTACAATTAGGGCAGAAGGGTACAGATTTTTCTGTGCAGCTCTTTAGATGTTAACAAAACTTTTGGTCCATATTTAGGAGAATGGTGGAACTTTTGCATAAGTTTTCTATAAGGTGAAGTAGATTTGCCTGAAGAAGTCCTTAAAGATGGCTTAATTTGGTGATGGAGTGGTAAGCCTGAGAGAGAAGGTAGCTCATTGATGGTCAGATTTAACCAAGGATGAGGAGATGCATGTTGGGCTGCAGACAGTGGCCAGGCTTATAAGGACTAGGTTAAGGTATTACTGCAGTTAGTGTCTGGTTCTACAATGTGTTCCAATACACACCAGTGGCAGTGGGGAGCTTCGAGCAGCCTATCTATCCTTGGAGGAGTGTTCCCAGCTCAAGAATCTGGTAGTCTATTGGCCATTTTGGGCCAATTTCTAGCTCTTTCAAGTCCCTCTGTATAAAACCTGCTTTAGTGCGGCTTTGCACGATTTTGCGCATAGCACAGAATCAGGCAGCACCGCTTAATTGGGTTTAAACATTTCTCGGCTCCATAAAGTCTGTTCTTCACTTTTTCCCTTAGAACTGATCTAGTTCTCATAATAAACACCCTATTCCTACTCTAAAGCCTGGCACTTGCTCACTAAAGCAATTATATAAGTCAGCACTAAAAAATTAAAAGCACTACACCCTCACAAACTCCCCTTGAGTACCTTATTATCCATTGGCCCCTTTGTTCAATTATAAAGGAATTCCCAATACTATTCTAGCATGTCCAAAGGTCAGTTGTCAATCTCCTCTCTGGTCCAGCTGGTGAATCTGGGAATCTTGAGGCAATGTTACAACTGCCTCATGTACACAGACAACCCTCTCCTCCTCCCAACAAATTCCAACACATGTGAGAGATGCAACCATATAGCTAAACTGGAGGCTAAGCTCTCTCAACTCAGTACTGGCGTAACCAGTCAGGAGGAGAAGGAAACCACAATCACTACAATTCCAGTCTCACATAGACCTACCACGACAGCAAACAAAACACATAAACACACAAAAACATACTCGGAGGCTCTAAATAAAAATCTGCCTAAGCAGCAGAGACCTCCAAAGCAGACACCCAAGCAACCGCTACCCCAAAACAAAACACGTGCAACACATAGCTCACAAAGCCAGTGTGCTGAACAGTCACAGCTCTTAAGGCTAAACAACACACCTGATACACTTGTAATAGGTGACTCTATCGTCAGGCACACTGACGTCCCGCTCACCAGGCTGTACAAGGAGAAGGTCACAGTGAGCTGCTTGTCGGGTGCTAGGATCCGCCACATAACACAAGCACTCAGGTCACTCCAAGGCAAGTACAAATATGACTCAGTCATTGTCCATGCTGGTGTGAATGACCTGAGATGTACCTCCCTGGACTACATGAAAAGAGACATAGAGGAGCTCTCTGAACATGTAGCCAAGGCCGGTATGACCCTGACCTTGAGTAGCATCTTACCCTCACCAAGAATGATGCCACAATATGAAGACAAGATGATCAATTTCAACAATTGGCTTAAGTATTGGTGTCATTCAAAGGGGATCCAATGCCTGTCAGCTTGGGATGACATGCTCGACAAGCCACGATGCTTCGCTAGGGACGGCTTGCACCTGTCACCCTGGGCTTTCGGATATTGGCAAAGGCTCTTGCCACCCCCATAGTGCCTTTTTTAGGCAAGGCTCAAAAGACAAACCCACCTCCATAGGTATCACAAGGGATAAGAAACTAAGAGTAATGCTACTCAACGCCAGAAGTCTAAACCTCAAGATGCATGCACTCGAAACTCTCCTTAGCATGGAGAACATCAATATCTGTGCAGTAACAGAAACATGGTTCAAGGCTCCCGAGAGCACCCCAGCACTACCAGGTTATACCTCATACCATGCTTTTTGGCCCCAAAACTTGGACCGAAGCACAAAAGGAGGGGGAGTATCAATATTCGTCAAAGATACGCACACCTCCATGTTGGTGGCACAGCACGAAGCATCAGAGATTATCCATGTGCAACTAACAGTGGGTAAAACTGCCTTCCAGTTTATAGCCTGCTACAGACCACTCTCCCAAACCCAGTAACCCCACTCGGCCTTCCTAAGAACACTGGAATATATGAAGGTCTCTCCAAACACCATTATATTGTGTGACTTCAACTACCCAAACATAGACTGGGAGCATTACTCTAGCTCCAACACTCTAGCCCAAAGGTTCCTAGAATTTACAAACTCAGATGCTATGGAACAACTTGTTACCACTCCCACAAGAGGGGAAAACATACTGACCTGATCATCACCAACATGGGGACTCTATGCTCCAGACCAGAAGTGTATCCCTCACTGGTAAGATCAGACCATAAACTAATCTCACTGGATATTCACATCCCGACCCCACCCCATGCCCAGAAAACCACAGTGAAAAACTTCTCTAAAGCAAATTTCACACTCCTCAAAACCGAGGTGGAATCCTTCAAAGCCCCTGGGCCTGTGGAAAATACGGCCCAGACCGCAGAATCCTTTACAAACGCATTCTATGAACACCTTCAGGAATGCATGGATCATGCAATCCCAAATAAAACCAAGACCCAATCCTCCAAAGGCAGACGTCCTGTCTGGTGGACCCCAGCCATAAACAAGCTATACAATAGAAGGAGGAAGCTACTACATGATACAGCAAAATCCCAAAATGGGAAGGCATCTCTGATCAGTATTAGTAAAAAACTACGGGCAATCATAAAATCATCTAAGGCCAGCTTAGAGAGAAAAATTGCACAGGACACTAAGGATAATCACAAGACTTTCTTTAGTTATGTCAGGAACCTGGGTGGGATTTCCCAGATATGGTCAGAATTAGTCCAAAATGACAAAAAATACACCAAACCCACAGACATTGCCAACATCCTAGCTGACAGGTTCAGCGCAAACCTCTCCCCCCCCCACCAAAAGGGCAAATATCTATCCCAGCAGTGTGCTGCCCCCCTGACATCTCAGATGCTCAGGTAAGAGCCGCCCTCTCCAAAGCAAAAAACACAGCATCAGTGGGACTAGACAGTGTCCCGGGCTGCATCCTACATGAACTCCAAGAAGAGCTAAACCCAAACATAAAACTACTGTTCAATCTCAGCCTTACTGCAGGATATGTACCCAAAGAGTGGCATACAGCAACAGTGGTCCCTCTCCACAAAGGTGGTGCCTCAACAGATCCTGGAAACTATCGTCCCATAAGCCTGACTAGCTTGGTCTGCAAAGCTATGGAAAGGATCATCATGGACCTCATAAATAAAGATATTGGGGACCTACAGACACTGGATCCTACCCAGTTCGGCTTTGTTAAGGGCAGATCCTGCCTCTTAAACCTGGATGATTTCTTTGAAACAGTCACCAGGGCCATTGACGAGGGGAAGGTGGTCCACACAGCCTACCTGGACCTCGCAAAAGCCTTTGCTACAATACCCCACTCGGGCATTATAGATAAGCTCACCAGCTTAAATATAAACCCCTATGTCACTAGATGGGTTGCAAACTGGCTCAAAGACAGAACCCACATGGTTAGAATTGCTGGAGTCATGTCAGACTCCAAACCAGTTACAAGTGGTGTCCCACGAGGCTCAGTCCTGGGACCTCTCTTGTTCGGTATATATTTCTCGGAGGTACAGGCCAACACGGAAGGACTGTGGCTGACCAGGTTCACAGATGACTGCAAACTGGGCACCATAATCGACTCTCCAGCTGAAACAAGCATCCTCCAAAAGGGCCTAATAGAAACATACAACTGGTGCCAGAGCCATGGCCTCAAGCTGAATGCCAAAAAGTGTATAGTCATCCCCTTTGGCAAAAACAAAGTGCCCACAAATTACCACATAGGTGGTAATCCATTAAGTACGGAAGAAGTAATTAGAGACCTGGGGACCCAAGTTGATAGCAATCTCTCATTTGACAACCACGTGGTCAAAGTGGTTAGAAAAACATTTTATATAGCCCACCTAATCATGAAGGGATTCACATCTAGATCAGGGGAGGTCATCGTGCCTCTTTACTCATCCCTCACCTGGCCCATAATTGAGTACAATACCTCTTTTGGGATGTACCTTACCAGACACCTGCAGCAACTGGAAAGACCCCAAAAGTACCTCACCAAGAGGATCAAAGGGTTCAAACAGATGCCATATGCTGCCTGGTTAAAGAAACTCCAGCTCTACTCAGTGACATACCGCCTGCTCAGAGCCGATCTGTGCCTGATGTATAAAGCCATGTCCAACCCGGAATTAATGGACAAGCTGCACCTCAGAAAATCCAAATCGAGCGCCAAGGATGAACACAGGATAGCAGCAGATTTCTTCAGCTCCACCAATTTCATTACATTGACAGGAATTAATTACTTAAAAAATTAATTCTTGAAGTAATTTTCTTTCTAAATATGTTTGTTTTATATAGTTCTTGAACTATATCTAAAAAGAAAGGAAATCTTAATAATATTCCTGTCAGAAATTACTTTGGAAATTTTCCTGTCAGTTTATCAGTCTGAAATGAGTTCCAGTAAGACAAATTCTCAAGACTCCAGCATCAAGAAAGAACTTCAGTCTCTGATAATTATAGTCCAGCAACTTACTGCTAAGATGGATAAAATGGATACTAAAATAGACACTTTCATAGAAAAAACTATAAAACAAATAGACTTGTTACATATGGACCTGCAACAACAGAAGATCCAGATGACAGGCATAGAAGAAGCTGTGAATGACATGGAAAATAAAATACAAGAACAGGAAATCAACACTGAGTTTCTGCTGAAACAAAATACACATTTACAAACAAAGCTGGATGACCTGGAAAATAGATCTAGGCGCAATAATATTAGGATTTTGGACTGCCAGAAAATATTGAAGGTAACAATATTACTTCTTTTTAACAACATGGCTCCCTAAAACTTTAGATTTACCAGAAGCATTCTCTTTTGGTATCGAAAGAGCACATAGATCTATAGCTAATACTAACTCTAACAAAAACTATCCTAGATCAGTTATAGTTAGATTTCTATCATCTTTGATAAAGAGATGGTTCTTAAATCTGCTTGGGCTAAAGCTCCTGTTAAGTTTAATGAGACAACTGTGCGTTTTGACAATGACTATTCTTCCATGGTAATTGCTAAAAGAAAGTTTTTCTGCCACTAATAAGGGAGCTTAAAAAGCACAGTTTAAAACATACCTTCTGTTTCCTGCCAAGCTTAAAATCTTCCTTCCTGATGGTCCTAAGGTCTTCAATGATTTAGACTCTGCTTTACTGTTTGTCAAAGAAAAAGGATTTTGGATAAAATAGAAGAAATGGAATGGGCTAGTTCTTCATTAAAGAGATTGGCAACTGAAGCTTCCTGGAAGACTTCAGAGAAGAAGAAGAGACTAAAAACAAATGATTTGTTATATGTTTTTCTCTCTCATCATTTTAGTTCATTATTAATCTTTTTGAATATAGTTCCTGCATTTCCAGAAAGCCACAAATATTTTGGAAAAGATTTAATCAAAGTTATTCTCTATGTGCAAAGAAATGTTTTGTTTCATAACCAGTCAAAATGCCTGAGGATTTAATGGCAGGCTGTTTTCTTTCTGAAAAAAGTAAGGTTAGTAATTTGATACATTTTTATCTTTACCTTTTTTTCCTTCTTCTTTTATTATTTTCTTTGTTTAAACAATGACATTCTATTTAGATTATGTAGTGGGTAAAGGGTGGGGAGGGCAGGAGAGAACAGTAATGAAAATATCATTAATAGAATAATAACATATTTATTTCTTGTAAAAGTTTATAAGTTCTTCAAATGCTATTTCTAATTATACTTTCTTGATTATACTGCTTATGCTTGTTTGTAAATAATCTGTCATGCTTTAACTAATAATAATCAGAACTAAATAAGAGTAAATAATATGTTTTATTTTTAACTCTATTAATATAAACAGTAAGTAACATTCCATTGTATATACTTCTTACAGCTTTCTCTTACATTTTTATTTCTGCCTCACTCCTTTTATTTTCTACTCTCTTTTCTTTTCTTTATTAATATATAGAAATGCTTTAGACTGTGTGGGCACAGTGAATAATAGGATTTGTATGAAAATTGAGTTGGGAGAAGAATGCTGAGTTTTATTGCTTGTTGGTAATTTTG